>NC_045426.1:497106052-497420905 GCF_902635505.1 Sarcophilus harrisii | reverse complement strand
TGTGTATTTTTATATGTCCATTGCTTTTCTTGATTCAGTATATTTAGGTTATTCTTTTACTCAGGGAATGGAATTCCTTATTCTGTGTGTACAAGGCACTGAACTGTACTAGGTGTTGGGTCTACAAAGACAAGCGCCTACTCTCAAAAAAATTTACATTCTACTGGAGCTAAAAGTGGTGAGGGAATCAATTTAAAATCTCCCTCAAAGGATTATTGTGAAGATCAAATGAGATCATTAGATCAGAGTTTCTTAAATATTTTCACCTAGAAATTTCTATGTAATTCTAGTTATATAGGTATATAAATCAAACATTTATTGATAATAAATCATAATTTCAAACCCTCACATAGTTATCAGACCCCATATGAGGGAGTCACAAACCATTATTTAAAAAGCTGGGATAGAGGTAATGTTCTTTACATGCCATAAAGCACTTTATAAATATTAGCTATTATTATTACTATCATGATTTTTCTTGAAGAGTACATTTGACAGACCTTTTGTTCCACTAGTATCTGTGCAGTATTAAAAGGAGTCAAAAGAAAGCCCCTTGCATGTGGAAACTGCTATGGAGTATTTTATAAGATGAGTCAGAACAGATGAGATAGTATAGATAAGTAGCTTATAGTTTGCATTATTAGAGTGAAGTAACCACATAAGTGAACTTCATAGCTCTATCAGAGTATCTGACACAGTGGAAAAGTGATACATTGTCCTAGAAGGGTCTTTACATCACCAAATTTAAGATGGAGCATCTTAATTGATGAAAATTTTCTTGAAGATAATTCTAAAGATTAAGAAGTGAGATGAGAAGAAGAAATGAAACACCAAAAAGCCAAGAACTTAATATTAGGCAAGGTTATCATCTGATATTCCTTGATTATGTTCCTATTTTGTTCTAGGGAAGTGATAGAGAAGAAACCTGAAAAGTTCAAAATTGAGTGTTTGAATGATATCAAGAATTTGTTTGCTCCAAGTAAAGAACCGTTCTATGCTGCTTTTGGAAATCGGCCAAATGTAAGTTTATATCACCTCCCTGTGTAATGGGTTCTAGTCTGCTGGAAATCCACTGAAATTATTCTTATCATTTGTTTTATTTTAGGAAGTTTATCACATCAGAATTTTCCAAACTATCTGACGAAAATGAATTTCTCTCCTACAGGAATGATCATGTCAGATTCAATTTAATTCTGCAAATTTCTAAAAAACAAAACAAACAAACAAACAAAAAAAAAAACACCACCCACTGAGTATAAGACTCAGTGATTAAGCAACAGAGGAAAACAAGAAATTCTTTGTTCTCAGAGAGCTTATATTCTAGTAGAATATAAGGATCTACTATAAAATTTTTAGAAGAAACAATAAAAATTTTAGTTTTTTTCCACATTCCCATTAGTAATTGGGAACCTGTGAGGTCTCTCTGCTTTAGAACTTTTAGTTAAACCAAAAACATCTTTTTTTTTTTTTTTTTTTGCTTTTATGATTTTTCTGCTTTTTTTCTTATGGGTTCTGTTTTCCCTCTGTGCAGATGTTAGCTGTGAGTTAATCAGAACTAAGGGCTCACAGATGAAATGGACAGAGCACTGAAAAGCACAAACAGCAAAGCAAAACCTGATGTGTTGTGATTATGCTACTTATTAGCTGCATTATCTTGGCCAAATCCCTTCTAATCTGGAAACCATTTTCCTTAGCTGTACAACTAGGAGTTTGTACTGAATTTTCTCTGACTTTCCTTCCAATTTTAACATGGCATGACTCTGACTTTTGGTCATGTTCAATCAATATGCATTTATCAAGTATCTGTGATATATCCCAAGCATTGCATGCTACATGTAAGGAGTAAAAGTGAATCTGTCTCTGCTCTAAAGGAGCTTATCACCAGCACAGAGACAATGTCTTTATGTGTATATGTATATATATAAAAATTCTATAAAAGGTCATGGGTAGGGGGAGAGACTTGCAGCTTAGTGGTCCCAAATTCTAGCAATTCATAATTATTTTCTGGGCTAAGTTGTGATGCAAGAGGAGGTTCCTAGTGTCTAGGAATCAGTGATGCTGCCTTTCCTGCAAGACTCCCCTATCCCAGCACCCAAGGGGTCCCTTTTTGCCTTGTGTCACCATTGAGTTTGCCTATTGCTTGGAGCTCAGCTACAGGGGCAAAATAAAAAGTGTCTGGGTCTTTGTGTTTTCCTTAAATAGGCTCTTTTTGCCCATTACTTGCCTGTCTTAAGAATTTGAAAAGTCTTTGACCGTTTCCTCTTTTCTTATTTTTTCTGCAGGATGTATATGCCTACACACAAGTTGGGGTCCCAGACTGTAGAATATTCACAGTGAATCCCAAAGGAGAATTAATACAGGAACGGACCAAAGGGAACAAGTCATCGTAAGAGCTTTTCCATTTCTCATTAGGGTACATAGTTGCAGGGAGTGTGAGTTGGAAACGAAGTTATAAACTTTAACTGGGAAGTCCCTGCTGAACCAAGATGACAGTCCTAACTTAAGGAGATCTTTCTTTTTGCCTGGTTTTTTCTTTCTCCTCTGCCTCACAACAAACCATCCACAAACCAGACTTTGAAAATGAAATTTAACTGACCTGGACATTAATAAATTCAGTTTGTCGGGGAGGGGGTCCTAGATATATGTTGTTGGTTTTTTTCTTCTACATATTTAAGGGATACAAGATATAGAGTCATTCAAGTCTGTTGCTACACACTTATATGCCAGGCATTAGGGAATACAAAGAAAGGCAAAAGGCAGCCCTTGTTCTAAAAGAACTCAGTCTAATGGGTTCACAGACAATATGCAAATAACTGTAAAAAACAAAGTGTATGCAGGGAAAATTGGAAATAGTCAACAGAAGAAAGGCACTAGAAATGGAACAGGAAAGCTTTCCTATAGAAGGTGGATGGGATGTTAGTTGGGATTTAAAGGAAGCCAGGAAGCCAGGGAGATCATTCCAGGCTTAAGGGATACTCAATGAAAATGGCCAGAATTGGGAGATTGAATGTCTTATTCATCAGTAATCTCTAATTTTATATCTCTTGCTCAGCTTTAAAAGTCTGACTTCTGTGTTTCTTCCCTACCCCACCTCCCTTCTCATCTAGGTATCACAGGCTGAGTGAACTTGTGGAACACGTGTTCCCACTTCTCAACAAAGAACAGAATTCTGCTTTTTCATGCCCAGAATTCAGTTCATTTTGCTACTGGCGAGACCCAATCCCTACAGTGAACATGGATGACCTGGCTTGAATGTTGTCACCTCTTCAGGAAAAGGGATCTTCAGATGCTCAGGCTCGCTGTGAAGAGTGAAAAGCACTTCTGAAGTGGGGGCACATTCATCTTACCTTAGATCCATAGGTGTTGAGGCACAAACCATCCAGAGCAGTGAAAGGCCCAGCTGCCTTTTTTGCTTCACTCTCCTGGCTTGGCTTGGGGATTGATAGTATCTGGAACTTAACACTGCCAGAGCCCATGGTACCAGAAGGTAGAGTGAAGATGAAGCATTAGCCTTAAGTTTGTAGTCCTATGCTTCTCTTGTTGCATACCTTTTGTATTTGGTGGTTTGTTTTCTTTTGTTTTTTTTTCCCCTTTTAATTGCTGAAATTAAAAGGTGGAAAGGAGAAGCCAAAAAAAAAAAGTGCACCAAAAAGTTATGGAAAGTAGATTGGAGTAGTCCCCAACCAGGCACTTTGGATTTGTTTCCATGTATTACCAGGGTATTTTTAGAGGATTAATTGTTCGGTATACTGTTACAGGGCCAATTGATAATTTAGGTACAGAATCTGTATATATCTGTTCTTAAAAAATCTTACTTGGAAAATATGAAAGAATAGCTGCTTAGATGTACAAATGTGTTTTATCATATGTACGGCAATATTGGCACTCATTAATCAAATCCCCATTACTTATTCATATACTGAAGCTTTGTCATTTTTCTTCATTACATTCAACAGTGACATCCTCCCTTCCCCTGTCCCTGAGCCACACACATTCAACCCCCTTTAAACAAAGCAATTCTTATTTGAATCTTAATGTAAGAAATAGCTTTTCTTACATTAAAACATTGTGATCTTTTCAGGGAAGAAATTACTTTAATTTTTCTTTTCTGTTATTGCCCTAGTGAAGCCTTTTTATTGTTCCACCTCAAGACTTAGCCAAGAAAGACAAATTACACCTGTGCTTGTTTCTTTTACACCATAAATATCAAATAATGGGAATCTCAGTAGAATTTGTAGGCCAGTAAAGCACATGCAAATGCACATGGTTCCATGTTTCTATGAGTGCATTATCAGAACTCCAGTTGGCACTTGTTGGCCATACTGTCTCTTACTCAATTAGTTCCATGTTCTCAGGAAAACCAGGTAAGCGTGTTCATGTCAGGTGATTTCTTACCTGGGGTGAAGCTGTTTCTGGAATTCACAGTTGGCATTAATTTCAGAAGGCAAAATCTCTTAGGGATAAGATTTAATTATGTTGATCAGATTTGCTAAAGCAGTGTCCTTCTGTTGGCTACTCGGGGTCTCCCTTCATGGTTAGATTGTAAAGATTAACATTCAGTTGGGGGTTTTAATCTGGTCTCATGACAAAACCAAGAGAAATTGAAAGCTTTTTTTTGTTGGGTGGTAGGGGAGGGTAGGTAAAGAAGGGTTTCACTGTGGATTATCTATCCCTGACGAAAAGCTCCAGGACAATCATTTGGAGTCCTCATGTTTGCCGTGTTACAAGTCTAGGTCAGTACAGACAAATCAGTATGTGCAGATTTGGAATGTATTCCATTGATAGAAAGGTGGGAAGCACAAAATGGTTTTATGGGAGATATCTATAGTGAAGTAGAGCAATGAAATTTGTAGACTTAAAATTGAGGTGTTTTTACCAGAAAATCAATAGCTGGACTTCCTAGTTTAAATTGAAAATTGCAGGTAGTTACTATAGTCGCTCTTGCCACCAGTGGTCTACCTCTCCAAATGGCACCACATTATGAAGAAATTGAGAGTTTTTGTACTCTAGGTTATTTTTCAGAAGTCGGGTTGGACACTCAACCATGAATAGACAAGTGTGATGTCTCTTTTGGGGACTGTTCCTTCAGAGTGTCTATTCTTGGGAATGAGTAGAGAAGAAATTTGGAGTGAACTCTGCTATATATATATATAAATAAATAAAAGGGTATATATGGGGCTATATATATAGTCCAGTCATTGTTTTTCAATGAACTGAGATGGCAGTGGCATAAAATGGGAACCACTTAGGAAAATAAAACTATTCTAATTGATTTTCTGTTATTCCTAGTTCTTTCTAGGAGCCACTTTGAATGATAAGCATTCTCAGTTTTGACCTGCCTTTCCTACTGTGAAAATATTGATCTAGAAATGGGTTAGAGAAATAGGATACGGTCAGTCCTCCAGGTCAGAATGACTTGGAGTTTTCTTTGTGTCTTAACTATTGACCCTGGTTGGTTTGAGTTAATGTGGAGCTCACTTCAAATGCAAGGGGGAAAATGTGAAATGCCTTGGATGATTTTCTGTGGCAAAACTCAAGAATCAAATGTTCCCCAATTAAGGGGCAAAAGAGTCTCCAGTATTTCAGAATGACTAATTTGTTTAGGGATCCAATTGAAGTATTTATCCATATTAAGTTAGGGAAAGTAGATTATATTTATGAAGTTCTACCTAGTGAATTAATCATAGTAGAGTGTATGTATATATATGTGTATGTATACAAATATACAAATACACATATATATATATATATTTACATGCATATATATATAGATAACTTTATTTTCATAAATGCCAGTAGCATGTCATCTATAAAGCTCATGCTTATGAGCTCTACTCACCTAACCTCCAGATGTAAGGGTGTTTGGGGTTATTTTTTATACATACAGTACAAAAAAATTCTGAATATACCCACCCTTTCTTGAGTCCCCATTCAAAGGAGATACAGGAGTTTGACTGGTTTTATTTCTCTTTAATGAACAGTCTTCTCATTGGACACACAGACAGGCCTTTTTGGATCCGGCCTTGGAATTGAATTCTCACATCTATGTAATTGCTGTGACTCTACCCTTTTGTGTTAGTGTCATAAGAAATGGGCTTTAATGGGGCCCACTTGTTGCTTTGTGCTGCAGTCTGATTCAGTGGCTCTGTGTATGCTAATTAACAGGTTATTCTCTTTCCTTATTTAAAAAAAAAAAAAACCTCTTGTACTGGAAGTAGGTGATTTGCTCTGATGATAGTGTTATTCAAGTATTAAGTTTGTGCTAAAATCCCATTGTCATTTTGCTACAAATGACTTTTGTTCTTTCTGTGAAAGAGATGAAATTGAGTGTGTTTGTACACCAACCCTTAAGATGGTGTGTTAATGAAGATATGTTATTCCCACTTATTTGAAGTCATGTGAGAAACTGTATGTTTCAGCAGTAATAGGAGCGACTAAGGAATGTTGGAGTGCAGATTTGATCAGTCTTACTGCACAGCATTCTTATCTCCAGTGATTCAATAGCTTGAATTTCCTTTAAAAATAATAAAATCAGTCTTATTAACTTTACCAATTGCTTTTATATCCATGTGCTTTGAGCTTGTACTTCTGCAAAATGTAAAATTTGTCCATGTTGATCAGACTGTTATAGAAGTGCAGGTAGGGTGGTCCCAGAGCATGCAAATTTAGCCTTTTCAAATTCTTTTACTGTGTTTAGATGTTCTTTTTCCATAATTTTTAACTGGGGGGAAATCTCTTGCTGTTTAAATGCCCTAAAATGACAACTGCTAATTTGTAGGGAGCTTCAGGAGAGACAGCTAATCCAACTGAAAAGTGTGGGCTATTGTTGGACCAACTGCCCATGAGACTTCACCATTTTAAGCCTCATTGCATCTCCAAGGGCCTTTGAAGAGGTCTATAGGAAAGGTGCACTTAAGATTAAGAAAAAAAATAGATTATAAAGCCAAGTTCCTTCTCTTATAGAAAGATGGTGAACGTGTAACTACACAAGAAATGTTATCAGCTTTGAAGTGATAGATTTTGCTGTGTGAAGCTTGAGTTCCTTGTGTTCGGTTCTGCTTTGTTGGGTGAAACTGGTTCGAAACTTAATTTTTCTTAGAAGCAAGATGAAAACTATTATTGTTGGTTTGTTTTGAAGGTATATAAAATGTGGGGATTTTTCAGTGCTTTTGATATAATTAAGTTGAGATTATGGTGACGTATTTGATTATTGGACAGCAAAGACACTAATGAGTTTTTTTACGTTGTCTAAAATAAATCTGAGCATCAGTAGGATAATTTGGGTTTGGTAAAGAGACTGCATTACCGTGGGGTAAATGGCTCACATTTTGGTGCAATGTTTGATGTTCAAAACAAAATGTTCTGATAATAAACAAATGTAAACTAAATACATTGACTGTTTATTCTTTTCAAGGATATCCAACCCATCAAGATGTCTGAGTTCTTGCCAGAAAAGCAAACTGTTCAATTGGAATTGATCATTTCCATAAATTAGCATTCCAATCTCTGTAGACAGATTTATTTACAAAAAGGGATTTCTTTTTTTGGTTATTTTTTAAAATGTGTTTCCCAAAGTTAGCACACAGCCAGCAGGAACCAGCCTCTCCTGCTTTGTGGATTTAGCCAAGGAATGATTCATTCATACATATGCAATTTCTATTGTTTTTTGACTAGTGTTAGCAAAATTGCCTTCACCTCCCGGCCTTCCTTCTCTTTCAGAGTTTCTCTCTGCACATAATGTTCAGAATTCTTAGAGCTGTATCCTGTCAGTTTCATGGAATTGGCTAAAGTTGATCTACATTAGATATTGACTCCAGTCTACTAACACTTTTCAAAGGAAAAAAAAAATTGAAATTCTTTCTTCCAAGTAAATTCCTTCCTTCGGTGATTTCCAATGGATTATTTGAATTCTGTTCCTTTACAGAGCTCTTTCTTAACCCTTAATCATGAATATGTGTTCAAGCTCTAACTTCATAAGTGAATACTCATCTGTGTTACAAAGTTAAACCATGAAAACAATCTTTTACATTGAACCTTAATTCATTGTTTATGTGGAGTTGGGAATGATTATTAGATCTGAGAAACCTGGCACTGTGGAAATCAGTTAGTTGGGTATAAAAAAGATGAGCCCAAACTGGGAAAAAAAAAGGCATCTTTCATGAATAATTTGTGGGAGAGTCATTCAAGAGGAAATGCCTCTGCTCACAAAAACTAAAATGTTCGAGTGTTAGCACTTTCCACCATTTCTCTAAGTTGTGAATGACTAACTGCTGATTACAATCAGACATGTTGTTTGTAGTTTTTGAGACCATAGAGGGAAATGTATATATGTGTCTGAATATAGTGCCTGGCAAATAGTAAGTGCTTCATAAATGTTCAGTGATTGACTGATATATACACACTTATATTGATGGGTATCTTATTTCTTTTTTTTCTTTCTTTCTTTTTTTTTCTTTTTTTTTTTTTGACTTGCCTGCTTTGATCCCAAAGGGCAAAAATGTATCCTCCCTTGGATAGGATGTGCCATCATCAGAAGGCACTTGAGTATTTAGTGCACTAATCCTGTGGCAAAAGCAGGCAATATCTGCCTATTTCATGCCTTTGCATTTTCAGTGTTGACTAAGCTCCCTTCACGATGGGAGGTATTTGAGAGAAAGGAGATTTCTATCATGCTTGCTTCTATGAGTCCTTTTTAAGACAGCCAACAGTAAAGTGACAAAAGTACTTTTAGTCAATTCTGTAGTTTTGTAGCCAGTAAGCTGAAATTGCTTTTTTTAGGGCTACATGCTTCCCCACCCTTCTGGGCAGAACTTTATAAGTCCAAGTAAAAAAAATTTCTTGTCCTTGGAGCTACATCTCTTCTTCTTTTGGTCCTTCCAGATACCAGAGTAAGGTGAAAATCTGGTTTATACCACGAGAACACAAAGTGAGTGTCCCAGAAATAAGAATCAGAGTGGAGAAAAGATGAATGAAACTGTCTTTTTTGAACCTCCTGAAATTCAAATGGTAATTACATCCCTTAAGATAAAAGCATCCATACCACAGTGTTGAGGTTGGGAAGACACTCCAAAAGGTTGGGTCACAGACCTATGTCACAAGCTATCTCAAAAGAATTTGCAGGCTTGAACCCATATCCAAGTCAAGGGACAAAGTTTATTGTAATTATAATGCCAACTGAAATGGGCTAAAGTCCAAGATTTTAGCAAAGATCCTGGAACAAGGAGACAAATTTATCCAGTACATGTCATTGATAAGCTAACTCTTATGGCCTGGAGGTTAAACTGTGAAGAGTGTTCTCAAGAATTTGGTTATCACTGACCAGCAGACCTAGGACTATCCCAAAGTCAGATTATTTTAGAATCATTGACAGACAAGATGATTGGAACAATAGCATCCTAAGGTAGAAAATCTCAGGATCACTACATATATCTTCCCTAACGTTTAAGGGAAGAAATATTATACTCATAGGTCAAAAGCCTTCTACAATCATTGACAGAACAATAGCATTCTTAGAGGACCTCAGGACCACAGATTCCAAAGCCAGAAGATTTAGAATCACTGACAGATTGTTAGAATAGAAATCCTCTAAGGTCAGGGGACTGTAAAATTATTGCCGTCTCCCCTAGAAGCTGTATTACATCAATAGGATGGCAACTTTTGCTTTGTCTGTTGAGAAAACTTGAATACAAACCTGTTTTGGTGAAGGCTTCAGAATACTGAATTCTGGTTTAACTTTTTTTTTCTCCCTTGGAAAAATAACGTTTAACCAATTAATATAACCTTTTTAATACTAAGCAAAGCAAAGATCATTTTTCTGTTCAGTTGTGTCCAATTCTTCCTAGTTTGAAGTTTTCTTGACAAAGATACTGAAGTGGTTTGTCATTTCCTTCTCTGGCTCATTTTACAGAAACTGAGGCAAACAGGCTTAAGTGGCTTGCCTAGATAAGTAGCTAGTAAGTGTCTGAGACTGGATTTGGACTCGGGAAGATGAGTCTTCCTGACTACCTACACCTGGCATTCAATCCACTAAGTCACCTAACTGCCAAGGTCCTAATAAATACCATGAGTTTAAAGTTCCAATATGCCTCTAGGGTTCAAAGAATCAGAATTAGAATTAACTAGCCTACTTTACCGGTGGTGGCGGCTCCCAATTCTTCCAACTAGCATGAATACTGAAAAAAATCATAATTTAGAGCTTAAAGGGATCTTAAGAGTGCATTTGTACAATTTCCCCTCTTTTCCAGGTAGGAAAATTGTATTCCAGTGCTAGGTTAAATGGCTTGCTTCAGTCACACAAATGAGTGATAGAGCTTCTGTGTACAGTGAATAGGTAATATTCAGTGCTTTACAAACATCTTGATTTTAATGACCACTTTGCAAAATAGGTTCTATTTTCATCCCCATTTTACAGATGAGAAAACTGAGGCAGAGAGTAGTTAAATAACTTAACCAGATAATAAACTACTGAGACCACATTTGAACTCATTTCTTCCTGATTACAGATCTGTCACTGAGTAACCAGCTACCCCTAATCTTTTAAATGAATACTTTGGACTAGATGCCTCGTGGATCTCTTCTTTCCTAAATCCTATGACCTTTTGTTTCCTTGTCTGTAAAGACAATACCTATGTCACAGAATTGTTTGAGGATCAAATGAGATAATAAATCTAAACTCTGTTCAACCCACTTTTATAGATTTGAGGTACCTAGTGGTACAGTGGGCTAGATCTGGAAGTCAGGGAGTCCTGAGTTCAAATATAATTTCAGATATTTACTAGCTGTGTGACTCTGGGAAATTTCTTTAATTGCTCTCTTAGTTTCCTCAACTAAAATAGGAGTAATAATAGCACCTACATTTTGAGGATCAAATGAGATTATATATTTACAAAGTCCTTAGGAAGCCTGGAAGATAAGTATTATAAAGATGTAAATTACTATTATTCGAATTAATATTAACTAAAATATATTAATCTGTATTTTTCAAGCTTTTAAGACCTCATGACTATGTGATCTCAGCTATTAAGAAAGATGTGATAAGTTTGATGTTGAGCCTTTTGTTGCTTAGAAACCAGACTGCTTTTAAACCAGTGTCTATTACTGAAATATGCAGTGAAGTAATGAGCATTTGATCTCATCAGCTTGGGCAGGCTGTTGATTAAATATAAATTTTAAAATGTCCCTTCAGAGGCACTCTTCCCTTTAGCTGCAGGGATCATGTGGGGGTAATTTCAATCCACTCACATCTGGTCTACATTTACACACCCAAAAAGGCAACAGCTTGCTTGCTTTTTTTTTTTTTTTTTTTAAGTTTACAATTCATACACTTGGAGTTCTCTCCTTTTTAACTTCCACAGCTATGAACAATCCAACATATATCTTTCTTTCCTCTTCCTCCACTTGCCTCTACTCCACTTTTCCCCCTTCTCTGAAGAGCTCCCTCCCTCCTTTCCCCAATCCAAAAAGGACACATCAAATTTGAGGAAGTTACCATCACATGATTTTGACCTTTTTTTTATTGTTGGTACTCCTTGTCTTTGCACTCACAACGTACATGTCATCTGAGGAGCCCAGCTGGCTTCACAAACGCATTTAGTCTGCAATATTCCCCACACTCAGCTTGGGAAACAAGCCCAGAAATGAGGGGCAGGGCAACAATTTCAGGTGGAAGTTGTAAGAAGAATAATTTCCAAACCTCAGGGTTCCTGTTCCTCCGATGGCATCATAAATAGACACTTCAGTATTTAAACTTTTCCCCTATGTGATATAGATTAAAGGCATCAGTGTTGTGACATAACCAGAGGGGCATCCGCTCCCCTCTTCTAAGGGAGGACCATTCCCTCTGGTTCTGCTCTTTGGAAGAAATTAGAATAGTCGTTAACTTAGCTCTCAAAGCCTGAGGTCTAAAACCAGCTTTCAGATCCTAAGAAGAGTCTCGGAAGTCTACAGCAGCTGTTCCTTCTTTCTTAGGAGGAAGCACACCATCTACCATTACGCAGTCAATTCCAATTTCCAGCAGTATGAAATGACTCAGGGTTCTGAACTAGGGAGATGCAAGACGGGCAAATGCTGTGCAATCAGGGAAGACGCGATTCACGAGGGATAAAAGTAGATTTTTCAAGTTGCTTGGTTGGAGGAATGAAAAAGATTGGTGTAAGAACGTGTGTGTGTGTGTGTGTGTAAGAGAAACAGAGAATGCTTTTGTATTGTCTGGCTTTGAAACTAGAAGTAGAGATCTTAAAAATCTGAATTCAACTTTTGAAAAGGCAGCAGGGGAAGCATGGCATGGGGTCATGAAAAACACATTAGAATTACATACATCAACTGAATATATTAAAGCTTCAGAGTTCATTACAACTATCTTCACCCTTTTCCTTGATGTTCTAAGCCAGTCTAGATGTGGGAAAGGAAAGGATAGAGGAAGACCCCACTAAATGTGGAGTACATTTCATCAAAGTCTGTGTGGGCCAGCCTGCCCCCAGTCACCACAATGTTCACCTCATCTCCTGCTTTCAAGTGGACGATGAGATGGAAAGTCCCTGTTCCACCACAGGTATGTAACCCCCCTCGGGGTCTGTGATATTCCAAGAGTTCTCTTCTGTATCCGGCTGTGTGCAGCTGGGCCACGCTGGCATTAGAGACCGACAAGACAGCTTCAACATATTCATCTCTCTCAGGAGTGAGAATGGCAGTGATCAGATATCGACCATCATATGGGGCAGTAAAGATCCCTAGGAGAAACAGATATTCAGTTTATACAGAGTAAAATCATTTTTACTTAAAAGTGATGGGGAGCTAATAAAAATAAAAGTTTAGGCCCTCCTATGTCACACATACACACACACATAATGTCCTAATTCTGGTGTGTATTTGTAGTCATTCTTCCTCATGTGGCTCTTTGCCTTCTAATTGTTACAATCTTAACAAGAACAAACAAGTACAAATCCATATACAGGGTTTCCAGCTGCTGGGGCCCACCAGGGAAGTAAGTATAATTAGGGCATGAAATTCCAATATAACAGCATCAAATCATGAGGATAAACTTTCCCCTTAAACAGCTCCTGAGGAGAGGCACGAATATTTTTTTTACCAGTTTTATTAGTTCCATGGCTTTGGTCTCGCCTACACTACATATGTACTGTGTCTCAGAAACTAAAGCTATCATGACCGTTTTCCTGTGTCTTTCATGGGAAAACCTCATTGTTTCCTCTTTTATGCCATTTTGAGAGTTCCTTGCAATTGGTTAGGCCCTTGGCTCTATAAAGATTCATGTTGGAAACTCCCAAAAAGTCAAATTTATAATCTATTGAAAAGGCTGATGCTGTTACTAATGTTGCTGTTTAAATGCCAAGAGATGAGCAAGACAACGTCTTTAGAAGGGACAACCTAGGGAAAGCATGATATATTCCTCAAAATAAGAGGTACTGAATGGGAAACTAGGTGAGATCACATATTTGGCTTTTTTTCCTGAAAAATCTAACTCCTGTGGGAGTCAGTATCAGTGGTAATGCCACATGGTTATAGTCCCAATGCACCCTGTAGATGTTCATTTAATTGCTTACTGGTAAGTTACCAGTTCATCCCAAACACTAAACAATAGGCCATATGCCCAAAGCAAGAAGAAAGGGTGTGGAAAAGAGGTGGCTAGAGACAAAGGGAGCCTAAAAAATAGGAAAACCTGCAAATTTTGTGAACCTAAGAGTATTTTTCCCCAGCTGTTGCATAGCAAATATAATTTAATCCCACTGTTCCCAAGCTGGGAAATTCAAAAGGCTGGACCTAACATTTTCTTATCGGGGTCCAAGGAAAGGTAACTGCTTCCGTGATGGTCTTGGCTTTGGCCAAGATGAGTAATACCTACAAAGATCAAGGGTAAGCTTAAAGGGCAATGGCCACCTCATCTGTTAGGATCAAGGAATTGGGTGGGATACTCAGATGTGGTCACTAGCCCAGCCTCTCTCAGTCCTAAGAAGAAAAGTTATTAAGACTCTTTCTGGTCTAATTCTTGAGGCACAACAAGACCAGTTCAACCACAAGCAGCATATCCACCAGGACACTGATGGACCCCACCTCGTTAACAGATTGTCCTTTGTTCTCAAAAGGGACCAAAATGACATCTCTATTGGTGTGTCCCACTGATCAGACCCAATCCAGCTTGGAACGCTCTGCCCCAGGTCAGACACAAATAGTAACTAGGAACATTTGAGGTGGCTCTAATTCTGTACATCTTGTGTTTATCCTGAGCTAATTTGATTCTGCTTTGCTCATAGAGCACAGCACCTCCTCTCATGAGGGCACACCATGCTGGGTGGTTCTGTGCCAGGGTCTCCCAAGTCATCTGATCAACACTAAAGTTCTTAAGAGATACCTTGAGAATTAGACTCAGGAAAAGATGAGGTAAATGTAGTCTAGAGGGAGGGGGGAAAGGCCTCCTAGAGAAGAGGGGGGCCTCAGAGCGTCCCTGAGGCATGAAGAACCTCTATCTTGTATGTGGGGTGTCTTCACAACTGCTGAAGCTTTTCATTTACTCTGTAAGTGTCTTCTATATATGCATACTTATACAAAGGCTGCTTGATGTTGCAATGGATAGAGGGAATCAAGAAGTCCCAAGTTCAAATCTGACCTCAAACACTTAGCTATGTAACCCTGGGCAAATCATTTAATCTGTCTGCCTCAGTTTCCTCATCTGCAAATGAGGGTGATAATAGCACCTAACTCCCAAAGTGGCTGTGAGCATCAAGTAAAAAAAACTGAGAAGTGCTTAGCATGGTGCCTGTAAGTACCACATAAATGTTAGTCATTATTATTTATTAATAGTTTATATACATGTTATTTCTTCCATTATAAAAGATACTATTAAAAATAATAAAGAAGATAAAGTCCTTGAGAGTGGGGCCTTATGCTTTTTGTATCCTCAGCACAGAGTACAGTGTCTAATACAAGTGTCTCCTAAATGGTGTCTGACCAGCTGATTGAAGAGAAAACACTTTATAACATGCTCTGAGTGTAAATTCTTCTCACCAGAATGTAACTGGGGAGGGCTGGTGGAAAGTTTTATACTTACACAGTCCTAGTCAAGTTGCTAACCCCTTGATAAAGAAATTAGAAAAGCTGTCTGGACATATGTGGGTTTTCTGAGTATCTTAAAATCTATGCAAAGAGCTTTACTGAAACACTAACAAATAGGAAACACAAAACTTGGGTGTTCCTTCTAGCACCCTGCACGGGTCCCCCCCCCCCCCATAGCAGACATTTAATAAATGTGTGTCAGGTTGCACTAGCTCTCTCTTCCCAGACCTTACAATAAAAGGTCTAAGATCTTTTCTTCCAGAAAATGGCTTTTTTCCTGATTTAAAAAAAAAAAAAAAAAAAAAAAGTCTTTTAGGCGTGCTGCCAATAATTCCTTCTTGTATTTTTTAATTGCTCCCTATTGTTTTCTTTCCATTTTTCTGTTATGCCCATCCTCCAGGTGAAAGACTCATTGATCAGAGGGATAAGAGTGAATTCCCTTGGCTTTCTCTGAGCTCAGCTGGCTCCACACCTGGGTGGGAAAGGCTGGGAACTCAGAAACCCAAGTTCCAGACCAGGGCTGGGAGCCTGAGGCCACGGGGCTTTGCACCAGGCTGTTCTCACCTAGAGGAAGCCAGCCCCGTCCCTCCCATTGTTTCACTGCACACCCAGGAAGCTGGGGCTGGGGCTGGTTGTGTCCCGAGCTGGAGGGATTCTTGTCCAAAGTTTGCACACAACACGCATAGTTCCCATTCCCGTTGAGAAGGGAATCTGGTTCCCTGCCATGGCTTTTCCCCTTTTTTTTGAATAACATAGAGAATCAGAAGGGAGACTGAGCAGTGTCTCTGCGTTCAGCACAAAGCACGTGTCGCACGCTTACTGAGTGTCAGATAAACAAGGAAACCTCTGGCGATCCTGAGGGGCTGTGGGAGGAGCCCGTACCGAGCAGTGCCAAGAGCAGTGCTATTGACTAGTGAAGGCTGAGGACAAGCACATTGATCTCATAACAAGAAAATGTTATTACACACTGGTCTCCAGACCCTAAAACACACCATATTTTGCTGCATATGACTTAGGGCAAAGATTTTTTTTTTAAAACAGCAATGTTGGGGAGAAGACCAACCATGCAATCCTGACCCTCTGGGGCTCTTGGCGTCCACACCTGATGGAGCTGCCAGTCCCTCCCAGACAGGAACCCATCCTAATCGATCCCAGATGCATTATGGGGATTGGGAGGGTTCCCCAACACTTTGGAGTCAAGAAGGCTATAAAACAGAGCATGTGGAAGGAGGATGAAATAAGAGGTGTCGTCCTGCCTCTTCACCCCACCTGCACATCCCCGCAAAGCTTACCAGTGTTAGGGTCGTAAAATTCTCCATCATTCACAAGTACTTTGTTGAAGAGAACCACACCCGCCTCACTCGGAAAAGGTTTCTGAGTCAGACCGGCAGAAAAGGACACCAGGGAGGCGGTAGGAATCCCTAAAACAGAGGAAGTGAAACTGGTTGTCAGAGGGCCTCGGCTGGGTGTTCCTTCCCATTCCCAGGCTGTTGCATTGTCTCTTTGGGGATGACTGGAGGGTGGGGTGGGAGAATGGAGAGTAAGGGTCAAGGGAGGCCATAAAGTGGGAAGAGCTCCTCTGCTCATTAACTGGATCGTTTTCCCCACTCTGACCCACTAGTTTTGCAGGTTATAAAGTAAGAAGATTGGACTAGATCTCCAAAAGCCCTTCCTACCATGACCTTAGCTTAAAAAGGCCCAAGTCTCCCGCTGCCCCCAGGGCCATCTCCAGTCCTCCTGATCTACATCTGGCCACCGGACCCCGAAGGCTCTGGGGGAAAGGTGAGCCAGGTGACCTTGCCCAGCCCTCCAATTCACTTTCATGCCATGTTCCCATCGCTACGATGGGCTTACATGCAGAGCCATTCTGCAAGTTTCTAGGGGGAAACACCACTTTTTTTTTCTAACTTGAACGAGCAACCATGACTCAGAGGCTCATCACATTAGTGTCCTTTGAAGGCAAGAGTTTGGGAGCTGAGGAATCTGGGCAGGAGGATTCTGGGGCGCCGGGTTCTGCACAGATCCAGTTGGAAAACGTAAGTCAGTCTGAGACCCATAAAGTCTTAAGATGACAGGTTTGTGGCAGATCCGTGCACTCATGGGCTCTGGGATGTAAACGAGCCAGAAAGATTTATGAAGCAAAGTTCTTTATCTTAGGAATTAACTCCATCTTGTTGAGAAGCAAAGTTTGACCACCCCCTGCAACAGACTCCTTTTATCTACTTAGAATGAGATGGACTGTGCCCCTGTTCAAATGGGATTGCTGTAAGGGTCTAATGGGAGAATGCAGAAAGTCTCTCTGCCACCCACTATTACCTTGTGAATCCACAGGAGATGGCCGCTTAGGGTATCCTGCAAAATAAAATTGTCAAATGTTACCTAAAATCCTACATAACTAGCTAATATGACTGGACTACTATATCACTAATAGAAACAATATTTTGATCTTTATGATTAACTAAACATACATGTTAACAGAAAAACGACTTCTCTCAGTCCCAGGAACTGAATTTCACCCAGCATTCCCAAGAACTTCTTGGGCTTTCAGAGTTAGCAGCCAGAGTTCATCAGGAAGCTACAGGGAACAAGGCTCCTTTATACACCAAAATATTTGTAGCAGCACTTTTTGTGGTAGCAAAGAAATCAGAACAATTGGAGAATGGACAAACTATGTGTGGCACGTAAATATAATGGAATATTATTGTGCTATAAGAATTGACAAATATGATAAATACAAGGAAACATGGAAAAATTTATATAGACAGATACAGAGAGAAGTGGGCCAAGCCAAGAAAATAATGCACACAATAACTGTTATTTTATACTTTTCAGTTATTATCTCCTCAGCTGAGAAAACTGAGGCAAACAGAAAGCTAAAGACTTGCCCAGGATCACACAGCTCGTGAATGTTTGAGGCTGGACTTGAACTCAGGTCTTCCAAACTTCAAACCCAGCACTTTACCTACTGTACCACAAAGTAATAGAAGCAGAATAAAATTATCTAAAGACCAACCTTGGCCCTTATGAGGAGATATGAAAAGACAACTGTCCTCTCCTTTTTAGAAGACAAGATCTAAAGATAAAGAATGTTTCACATAAAGCATATAAAGATCTTTTTTCCTCAAATGTATTAGTGCATTTTGCTAAAAAAATTTTTCTTATTTTTTTTTAAATTAACTCTTCAGGAGGGGAAAATAATATAGAGGGGATTGTTGGTGATATAAAAATAAAAGATTATTGATATATTAATAAATGCTAATTTTTTCCTCTTATAAATATCCCTTTTATAATAAAAATCACCATATGATATATTTTATCTGATAGGTAAGATATTGCTATGTGAATTAAACCAAAAAATGTCATTATTTTAAATAGAATTCATAATAGTTAAAAAAAGACTCAAAGAATAAAGCTAAGACTTTTAGAGGCAGGCTATTAGGTAGATTGGATGTTTGATGGACTAGATGAATTTCTCGTGAGTTGCTTTAGTAATTCCCAAATCTATATGACTTCATTTGGGCAATATGGTTCTCCATTCTGAGGGTTCCTAAGTTTTTCTATACTTGAATTAATTAGTGTTCCCTGACGTGCTAATATAGAAAATGGTAAGAATGTGTTTCCTTTTCCCTAGGAAACTGAGGCTATTGACACTCTGGAAGAATGTTTCCTTAGAACTGTTTCTCCAATAGTATTCTATCACTGTTTTCTCACTGATACCTTTGGGAACCAACAGAATGAATTTTCCATTTACATGGAGAGACTGAGGTCACAGAGCAGCTCTCGGTCAGGAGACCTAGAGTTTATCTCACCTCCACTATTTGGCTGTTGCATAACTTAAGACTTTCACTCTCAGGCCCTTAATTTCCTTGTTTATCAAATGAGAAGACTACACCAAGTGATCTCAGTTCCTTTTCTACTAATATTCTATGAATCAAAAGACCTAAACTAGGGATTCTTCATCTAGGTTGGTTTCCTTTGTAGTCCAATGTATTTTATTTTAAGCATTTAAAAATATGAGTGTGAGCAGGGGTCTCAAGGCTTTACCAGACTGGTAGGGGGCTTCAGAACACACCACTCACCTGGGGCTCCAGCATATCCTTCAGAGCTTGGGATGGGCCACCGACTGTCCTGGCCATCAACACCATTGGGCAAGCCTCTCCCTGACATCACCATTTTCCCAGGAGGTCCAGCTTCCCCAGTCTCCATGATGACCCCTGTAGATCCTGGTAGGAAAGGCAAACCTGTCCACCCAGGTAACTCTGAATGGGATGGCATGTGCTTGGGAGGTGATGGCTGTGGAGGAGTCTTTGATTGTGAAGGCTGCTGAGGTATTCCTGGCTGGAAGGGTTTCCCAGGAGTCTTGGGAGGGAGGGGGCCTTTTGATTCTGGAGGCTGCTGGGGTGTTTTTGGATGTGATGATTCTCCAGGAACTTCCATTTGTGATGGTTCAGGGGTGCTTTCTGGTTGTTGTGGAATTAACTGTGGTATTTCTGATGGGGCTTCCGCTAAGCATCAGGAGAGGCAGAAAGAGGTAGGGTTAGGAATGTCAATCAACAAAGTTTAACTATAGTTCTCTTTATATGGATAATAGAAACAGTATAGCCTTTAAAAATGATTGTTTTATTTGTTTCTAAAAAGTAAAAACAAACTCTTTAAAGCTGTCTTCTCCCAACACTATAATAATATCCTGCCACAGAAACAGAGACAGCTGTGATCTCTCTAATATAATACAAAATAGCCTATCAGTCTAAAACACTCTGCTCCCCAAATCTGATCCACAACCTCTGGCTAAGGATTTGGCATTTGGTAGATGCCTTCTCTTAATAATATGGTGTACTTCATTATAGACTGTTGTTGATCAATCATTTCAGTCATATTCTACTCTTTATGAACCGATTACAGACTGTTGTTGATCAGTTATTTCAATCATATCCTACTCTTTATGAAATCATTTGAGGTTTTCGATGCAAAGGTACTGGAGTGGTTCATCATTTCCTTTTTCAAAAAGATTAAAAGAGAGATATTAACAGGAAAATGAAAGAAAAAAAAGTTAGGGGAATTTTGATCAAACAAACCAATCACTCTAATTTTATAAATGATAAATCTGTTCTCATTTTCTTAGCTATCTACTCAGTTCTAGAAATCAGTGTACTATACTGACCATCTCTTCTCTGAGATGAACACAGCTCCTTAGATGCTTCAATCCTGGCCCTATCCCTAACACTTTGACTTCCCATAGCTATTTTCCAATGCATAGCTAAGTAGAGAATCTATGACAGGCACTCCTTGGGGTAGAATCTGCCCAGACCCAGCTCTTTGGGAGGCACTACTAAAGTATGTCTGTCCTGTGACCAGAAATTTTCTAGTTAGAATAATAAAGATATATCTCCATTTTATTTAATGCTTGATTTAATACAGAGATTTACCAAATCTTTGCTGTACAAACACACACTATTTGAGAACAGTAGAGCCACTTTTCCCACTAAGTATTCCCATAAGATCCAGATTTTTAATCCCTCTGAGAGATTTACCAAACAATAAAAAATAAAAATGGAAAAAGCCTTATTTTTGAACTCAGCTTTTCAGCTTTCAAAGGGTTTTCATATGCATTGCCTCACCTGATATTTACAATGACCCTCTGAAACTTTAAATGAAAAGAGATTGATGGTAGCCTAAAATGGAAAAAAAAAAAAAAAAAGAATATTGGAAAACCAACTCTGAGACAGAGCCCTGATGATATGACAAGAGCCAAAGGAACATAGAAACAGATTCCTGAAACTGGATGAGATCTCAGGGAGATTACCTACCTCAACCCCTACCTAAAATATGAATCACCTCTAGACAATCACGATTAAGGCTTTCTGCTGCAACACTTGTACTTATGAAAGATATTTCAGTGAGCAGAAAACCTATGATAAATATCCTTGTCATTAATCCCAAGATAACTCATTTCCTTTTTGGGCAGTTCTAATTATTTTCCTTATATTGAGCCAAAATCTGCCTCCCTATAACTTCAATCTATTAATTCTAGTTATACCTTTGGAAAAAGTTTAAATCCATTTCTTCCTTCAAATATTTGCAGACAGTTACCAGCCATACCCTTAGAGTTTTCCCTTCAGACTAAACTTTCCAGTGTCTTTACAGAATTCTTATAGAGATCAATTTTAAGGCCCCTCAACCTGTGAGGGGATCCTTTTCAGAAGGAACTACAGCTTGTCACTCTTCTAAAACGTGGCATCCACAAATGGGCTTAAAATAAAGCCATTGATTAAGACAATAGTATGGCTGCCTTCAGCTCAGACTTCTATGCGGGATCAGATTGGGAAGAGAATAAGATCAATACAAGATCTCTAAAAGATATAGGAACCCATGATCAAAGACTCAATTTGCCTTTCTCTTATTTCACACACACACACTTCGGGACAACAATCCTTCTTTACTGCGGGATCAACACATTTAAAATTAGACTTCAATAATAATGAACTAACCACACTGTCCTATTTACTGTCAAACTGTTCCTACAGTAGCATCATCTGTGCTATAACAGGTTAAGTCCCAAATGACCTACCATTACACTTTTCCTGGGTGACGAGGTTTATGAGTCCTGGAAGTTGAGGTTCTGAACTAATGTAGGATGACTACAGAGGAAATATTCCCACTTTAACTTCAGTGATTCCTGGCCTGCTGTTTGAATTTTGGAAGATTGGCCCTATTCTCCCTTAGGGTTCGAGCTAGTGCATATGGCTGGCTTGGAATCTCAGAGTTTATTAATATGTTATTTTCCTAAGTATGCCAGACTTAAATCACATAAACCAATGTTGGGTCCCTCCAGCCTCTTATAATTTTCTCTCTTAAAAGTAGCAGCTATTTGCCAGCAGTTACAAGTGATGAACCAGACTCATCAGGGATCACCCCAAACCTAACCCCAGGCTATCTGCATGAACACTCACTAGAGAACTCCATAGCATTTTAATTTTCCAACTGGAGAGCTTATTGTTGCTTTAACAGCAAACTCCAGATCACTGAGGGACAAAGACCATGAAATGGTATCTTCCCCTTAGTTAATGTGAGTTCTGCTAGAGGAAATTGGCCTGCATCTTTCCCTTTATTAATGGCAAGCAGATTATTCCCACCTTCTCCCTTTTTAAGGATGAGTTCATTAGCAGTCAGAAAAACTGAAAAAATATGGGAAGACTTTTATGAAGTAATGAAAAGCAAAAAAGTCAGAAATCTGATGAAATAATATGCCCAATGGATACAATGTATTAAGTCAAGTCAAGGCTATATTTCAGTAAAACTCAGGCTAAATATGAGGGACTGTACTGATATCTAATAATTAAAATTAAAGCAGAAATCCTTACAGTTAATAATCTATAATACACACATGGAAGATGACATGTGCTATCAGCCACAACCACTCTTTTAGATGGTTCTTGCTTAACTGCTTGGGAACGTTTGTTTGTTGTTTTTTGTGGAGTGTTTGTTTTGATGTTTGTTGATATGTGTCTAATGTGTTACAATAAAATACCCCAATGAAGTAAACCTTTTTTTTAATTAATAAGGGCCAGGACCCAAGGGGCCATTCCTTTTTTCCATTCTACCTTCAATGTAATTATATCCTCATATCCCTAAATGAGGAAATTTCAAAGAGGAAATCTCCTGATTCATTTTTTCTTAGACTCAGAATAGATATAAGTACTACTACCAGGTCAGGAAGGAGCCACCCTTTCCTCCCTTGAATACCGTCTTGAAACTGAACTCCAAAAAGGTGTTCCCTGAATGGTCACTGGACTGGTAAAAATAACTAGCTCTGGCCTTGATGCCAATTGAACAGTCATGGATACACAGACCAGCAGAGCCCATCTTTCAGATGCATATACATGTTATTTAACTAGGATCTCGGAACAAGTACAATCAAATTCTGACTTGAGAGGCCTGAGTTTGTATCTTTTTTCAACTGTCTAATATGTTTTAAAAGTCCATTGAGTCATATTTCTATTCCTTTCTATTCTAATTCAATTTTGTTCCTTCCTTTTCAAATCTACAAATTTATTATCATTGTATTCACTATGTCAGGCAATAATCCATTGTTCCTTCACAAAAATTAAGTCAAACATGCTCCTGCTCTCAGAAAGTCACAATCTAACAGGAAAATGTAACACATACACAACAGAGACACACACATACTACACAACTCAAAAATTAAAAGTAAATTGTAAAGGGTCAAAGATCACAAGTTGGGTGGTGGAGGATACATTAAGAGTATATAGGAGGCAGCATAAAAGTTGTGCCTTACAAGATGGGAAGGATTTCAGCAAGAGATATGAGGTGAAAAAGGGATTCAAGATTCACAGAGCAAAGGAATAGAGGCAAAAAACTAGACAGTGTGTTCAGGGGGCAATGAATGCTCTGCTTGGCTTGGAAACCTAGAAAAACAAGGGTTCAGAAGATTAAATACTAGGCTTAAAAGATCAGACTTTAATTATCAGGTGATCAGATCTCTATTCCTGTTCTTCTCTATTGATACGTATTCCCTTCAATATCACAACTCTGTTCTAAAGGGTACAATGAAAGTCCTCCAACAGTCACTTGTTTGTTAGCACTTAATAATCTTGAGTGTGAAGATTCAACCTTTATATGAGGTTTTATTCTTTTTCAAAATATCTCTTCTACCTAAACATGAAGACTTGATAATATCCCCAATCCTCTCTTTCAGAATTTCCAGCATTTATCCCCTTTTTCATTTCAATCTGTTGCTTTCGATTGGCTCCTTCCCTTCTTTTACTGCAAGAATCCCATTGACTTACAATGGAAAAAAAAGTTTCCTTGAGCTATCATCCCATGCTGTTCCTTTCTCTGAACATCAAACAGCTTGAAACATTAGTCTACATTAGTTGCTTGCACTTCCTCAACATAAATTTCTTAATCCCTTGTTTTATGTTTGTCCTTATCACTCTACTGAAATAGCTCTCAAATTATTATTATAAAATCCTAATTATAAAACTTGTAGGCTTTTTTTCAGTCCTCATCCTCTTCAACTTTCTTGTGTTATATGGGACAGTGCTGACCATTCCTTTCTTCTAGAAAACTCTTTTTCCATGGCTTCAGTAATATTGCATTTTCCTGTTTCTTCTATCTATATGGCAATTATTCCTTTGTCCTTTTTCATCTTTTGTTTTCTAAATGGTGTGTCCTCCATCAAATTGGCTAATATAACAAAAAAGGGTGTGTGAGAAAACTGGGACACTAATGCATTGCTGGTGGAGATGGGAACTAATTCAACCATTTTGGAGAGCAGTTTGGAACTATATTCAAATGGCAAAAAAAAAAAAAAAAAAAAAAAAAAACCAAAACCTGGGCATCCAGTTTTCAAAGATCCAAAGATCCAGCTGCATCTTTGATCCATCAGTACCGCTACTAGATCCATATTCCAAAGAGATCCAAAAAAAGAGTAAAAGAACTTATTTGTACAAAAATACTTATAGCAGCTCTTTTTGGAGTTCTAATTGAAAATTGGGGAATGGCTAACAAGCAGTAATATATGATTATAATGGAATATTACTGTACTATAAGAAATGACAAACAGGGTGATTTCAAAAAAACCTGGAAAGACTTACATGAATTAATACAAAATGAAGTAAGGAGAACCAGGGGAACACTGTGCACATTAAGTGATCTTGTACGAAGAACAGCTGTGAATGACTTAGCTATTCTCAGCAATACAATGATCCAAGACAATCCCAAAGGACTCATGATAAAAAATGTCCATTTTAAGAGAAAGAACTGGTGTTGCCTGAATACAGACTGAAGCATACTATTTTTTCACTTTCTTTTTTTTATTCAAGTTTTCTTGCACAAAATGACTAATATGGAAATGTTTACAGTTTTATATGTAAAACCGATATGTAACATATCAGATTGCTTACTGTCTCAAGGAACGAAAAACAGAAGGAAAGAAGGTAGAATTTAAAACTTAAAAAAATGAATGTTAAAAATTGTTTTTATATGTAATTGGGGGGAAATAAAATTATTTTAAAAATAAATAGCGTTTCTCCTCACCATCCCACCCTTCTGCGTCCCCCAATCCTATCATTTTCTCCTTTCACTCTCTCCAGCCATTCCATGGCTTCAATTACCCCTTCCATGTGGATGACTTCTAAATCAATGTCTCATTTCTGGCATCTTTTCTAGGAACCAAACTCAATATTTTCAGCTGCTGGCTGGATATCTCCAGCTGGATCTCACAGCAGAAAACTAATTTCTATCCCTACTGTCATTCTATTTAAATCCTTCACTACTTTTTGCCTGGACTATTATGATATCTTCTACCTTCCAGAATCTCTTTGCTCCAATCCTTTCTGTACTCCATTACCAGATTAAATTTTTTTCTCCATATTTTGCTCATATCATTCTTGTGTGAGTCTGGGATACTATCTCATTTCATCTCTACCTGCTGAAATTCTACCCATCCCCTTAGGACCAAACTAAATACCATATTCTCCATTAAATCTTCTCTGATTTATCCCCCCTTCCAAGTTAACAATCATCTTTTGAATCTAACATATAAATCAACCAATCAACAAATATTTCTTAAGTAAGGCACTGGGCTAGGCACAATAGGAGATACAAAAGCAAAAATCAAACTATTTCCAATCACCTTTTTGCAGGATCAACAATATGCACACATATAAGAATAAACAATATGTATAAAAGAAATGCATGATATTAGGTGGGGGAGAAAGTACTACCAGCTGAGAGACTAGGAAAGGCCTCATGTTGGAGGTGAGGAGGAAATGCTTTCCAGGAATGAGGGGAAATCTACTCCAAGGCACATAGAATCTGAATAAAAAGCCCAGAAAGGTTAAGTTGAAGCTAGATTGTAAGGGCTCTAGCTGTCCATCAGAGGGGGCTGTATTTCAGCCTAGGTAAGAGAGAGCTTCTGGAGTTTACTGAACAGGGCAATAACATGGTCAGACCTGAACTTTTTTAGCAGCTGTGTGGAGGACAGATTAGAGCGGAAAGAGATTGGAAGCAGGGAGACCAATGAATAGTCTGTGGTAATAGTCCAAACAAAGGTACTGGTGGCTTTAACTATAGCACAGGAGATTGTGATGGAAGTGGAGAAAAGGTTATCTTCCTTGAAGCTTTTCCATTTGGTGGGTCCTGACAGAGTTTGCTTGCCACTGAACTGAATACATAACCCTAACATAAGTTGTAATTGTGATTATGTGAACTGAGTTCAGTTCTTCAGAAAAATCAAGTGTTATTCTCCAGTGTCTATAAAGCACAAGGAAATGATAAATAGCATCAACATCGAGTCCAGCAATGTTCCAATACCAACAATATGGCACCTATCATCCACCTTTTCTTTTTTTGGCTATTAGATTAATTTATTTTAACTGTGTACTAAACATAAAAGTCAGTATGACAGAAGGTGCTTGATTGGGGGGGGGGAGACAAAACGGCTGGTTGAATACTAACACTCTCAGATGATTGACATAAGGGTAAGTGATGTACAATGGAGAAATCCTGATATACTAACACTGCCAGTACTTATTAAAAACCTAAATACTTAACAAGAATAAATAATTTACAAAGAACCAACCCTTTAAGGAAAAAAAAATCCATGAAATTGGTGTGCTGTGAATGGATGCCTTCAATTTAACTTGCTAGTTATATTAGCAATATACATATACATATATATATATATATATATATATAGTTAGTTAGTTAGTTAGTTATATTCTGAGCACAAGTACTGGATCCTGGGAACATAAGAACTTTAGAAGTGATGTTATTCCTGTTCTCAGGGAGTTTATGTCTGGTACTCTCTGTAATGAACTAGCTCAACTTAAATTAATATGCTAAAGTTGTTTATTCTCTCTCTAGTAGATATACACTATGCTTTCTGCAAGTGCTCTTGGGGAACTTCCTTGCTTGCAAGAAAGTCCAAAATTGAAGTACTTGGTACAATGTCTGTTGAAGTGGTTGAGAACTTATGGGTAATCAGTGAGCTCTGTGTCTGTTTAGCAAGCATTTCATAGCCTTGTGGTATCCTTTCTAATAGATTCATGGTCTCTGACAACTTAGACCTATTTGTGGCCAAAAATATCTGTGTCTAGGATGCTGAAATAGGATTAAAGTTTTTGCTAAGAAATTGTTATGAAAAGCCCTTCAGAGAATCAATGTGCAAAATTCTAGGCTTGGTTTTGCTGAGATTTCACAATATCTAACAGTGGATCATCCCAACAGTTACATAACATGTTTCCTCTGATATGTTCTGTACCAGCATGTTCAATGACTACAGCAAGACAAACATCATTAGTCAAAGCAGGATCAAGGGAAGCAAACCATAGCTCCTGGAAATGAATGAGCAGATGGTGAGTTAAAGAAGGTTGCCAGATGGGAAAGAGTGATTTCCCCTAGTGCAGCCGGCTCTGTGGCACACAATTCCTGCAGCCCTGTGATGGCTCATTAATAAAAGAAAAAAGAGAACAGAAAGGTTAACAGCCTCAAATGCTGACATGGAAGTATGGAAACCTTCCTTTGGGAAAAACTGTTATGAAAAGACAATCTGAATTATCCCTTTGTTGAGGCAATAGTGAAGAAAATTATTTATCCATTAGAATCATCTTTGTCTAAGCAAACTGGAGGTCCAGCTAATGCTTTTGGCAATGACAAGATGCCTTCTCCCTTCCCTGAAAGAAGTGCAAAAATATGAGCTGGTACAATCTAAAGAGGTGATTATTTCAGGATACACCATTTGGCATCATATTACATATTGTCTGTCTTAAAGAATACAGAGAATGAGGGGCAGCTAGGTGGTGCAGTGGATAGGGCACCAGCCCTGAAGTCAGGAGGACCTGGGTTCCAATTTAGTCTCAGACACTTAACACTTCCTAGCTTTGTGACCCTAGGCAAGTTACTTAACCCCAATTGCCTCAGGGAAAAGAAGAAGAGGAAGAAGAGGAAGAAGAGGAGGAAGAGAAGGAAGAAGAGAACAGAGAATATAAATGATTGTGACCCTAGTATCAACTGCAAATGTAAATTCACCTATGACAATGATAAGAAAAAACTGATGAAGCACCTCTGGCTCTCCTGTCCTGTTCATCCATTTCTAAAAAGTTTAAAGTACACTGGAGAATGTCCTGTCTACCTATTTATGAAACGTTAACATTGAATGCAGACAGACTTAGACTTAAACATAATTTATGTCACTGAACTCCCTGGAACATTCAGTCCTGATTCCCAAAGTGGGACTGGGGGATGCAGCTGTGAGTCCATCCCTCCTGCTCTGGCACAGATGTTGGGGGTGACTGGTTTCAAAATGTGCAGGGTTTTACTAAATTTTTATTTTTCAGTTTGTTTAGTTTTTGTGTTTTAAAAAATTCTTACCAGTTTTATTTTACTTTCTTGGAACTAATCCTTAAATCTCCCTGGCTCCAAACTGAGTCAGTGTAAAATCTAGAGCCAAAACCTGCTTATTATTGGCGTCAGACTCTTCTGTCTTTGCCCAACTTCAATAGCAAATTAGCTACCTGATTAAGCCACATTTTGCATTATGATGTTGCTCTAAATTAGTCATTTGAGGGAAAAAATAGGCATATTACCCTTGTGACATTTTCAGAAGAAATCAGGTTATTTACTTGATAGAACAGAGTAGCAAGTAATCTTTAATCAAGCAATGTACTGAAAATGGAAGCAGAAAATGATAGTGGTATCATATATGGAAACATCACTGTGACACACTGTATATACATACATATCAAATCTTCTTGGATTTCTTAGGGAAGGTAGGGCTTCCATAACTTTTAGGTACTGGGACTTAGGCCCCATTTTCTAATCATGATAATTAATGCATGAATTTGGAAGAGACAGGAGAATCGAATACACAGAATAATAGATTAGAGCAGCTAGATGGCACGGTGGATGAGGCAACAGACCTGGAGACAGGAGGACCTGAGTTCAAATCCAGCCTCAGACACTTAATATTTACTAGCTGGTGACTGGGAAGTCACTTAACTCCAAATGCCTCTCAAAAAAAACAATAATAGCTTAAGTTAAAACACCAATTTGAATCCTATTTTTGGGAATCTCTCCACAGTCATCCAGATAGATTCCTTGCACCCTCTTACCTATTCACCAGTGCTCACACCATTTCCACCTTATTACTTTTACCCTGGTGTGTTCTCCTGTTCTCAAATTTCCAAACTCCACTTACTCTTCAACAACTGTGTTATCTACACACTTCAGGCCAAAGATCTCTCTCCTTCCTTACAAATCCTATACAATTTATCATCTCTACGACTCACTTGATATGTATCACATACTTCTTTCTATTACTATGTAATTTCATTTATGTCTTACTACATATATATCTGTACTATAAGTGCCTTGAACAGAAAGGCAGATTATTATTCATCCCTACAATTTCTAACCAGCATTTTATATATTATAGCCACTCAGAACATAACAATTGAGTTCTGATTACTATATAATTTTTGGTATGTGCTTGATTTGTTACTCAGGTTCTTCATCTAAAAAAGGGGGAGGGCAATAATTGCTTCCCCCAACATACTGTATTGGAATGAATGTGGTTCTATTTTGTGAGGTTTTGTTT
Source organism: Sarcophilus harrisii (assembly GCF_902635505.1). Classification (NCBI taxonomy): domain Eukaryota; kingdom Metazoa; phylum Chordata; class Mammalia; order Dasyuromorphia; family Dasyuridae; genus Sarcophilus; species Sarcophilus harrisii. The sequence goes on along the minus strand of NC_045426.1, from coordinate 497,391,219 downwards.
TGTTTTGTTGTGTTCTCAAATCTGCCAACTCCCTTCATTTCCTCGTACATGCCACTTAGACCCAATGAGTCACAATCTTCCTGTAGGTTGCAGTAATTCTTTAAAATCCCTAAATTAGAACATTATAAGAATGTCCTAAAAGAATTTACGTAGTTTCCCAAGCTACCTGGTTTATTCTCAGACAACTGCTAATAAATTGGCACAATGTAACTCACTGAAACATCCAAGGCACACTGAATTCTCCAAGCATTCTGCCAGCCCCTGTCTTAGAAATTCCAGAGAAAATAGGCATAGAGTGGCTTGGGATAAATAAATGAGATTCTACTCCTCTAGTTTCCATGATCCAGTGCCTGCCTGATTATGAATTACTACACTTATAACCCTATGTCCCTGAAATATAAGTTTTCCTATCACCTTCTTTCAATACCTTGGAGTGAAATTAGGTAAAGAAAGTTGTTACCTTTAACTCCTTGAAATTAAAGCAGAATTATTTTTCTTCCAAAAACCTACCCTTCCTCCTAACTTCTTTATGTCTGTTGATGGGTTCACCATCTTCCCAGTTTCCTAGGTTCATTCATAACCTTGGAGTCATTCTTGGCTCTCAGTGTGTCCAGTGTGTCCACATATCTAATTATTTGTCAAGTTTTGCTGATTCTATCTCCACATCTCTCACATCTGTCCCCTTTTCTTCTATATGACTCATCATCTTTTACCTGGATTACTAATCTCCCAAATAAGATTCTCATCTCTCCAACTTATTCTCCACACAATTTCCAAAAGAATCTTGCTAAAACCCTAACCAAAAACTTCAGTGGTTGCCTATTGTTTCTAGAATAAACATAAATGCCTCATCCTGGATTTAAAGTCCTCCACATTTTGGTTCTATCCTCCCTTTCCAATCTCATTTACTTTTGCTGCCTTTCATGCGCTCCACATTCCAGGGAAATTGGACTATTAGTTAGTTTTTCCCCAAATGTCACATTCCATGGACTACCCACATACCTACCTCTTACTGCTTAACACGACTTCCTCATTTCTGCCTGTAAGAATCTTTATCAATCTTTGAAGTTCATTCAACTCAGATACCAGCTCTTCTGGAAAACCTTCCTTAATATTCTCAGTTATTGTTGACATCCCCTTCTTCGAATTATCTTGTATTTACTAATTTGTCCACACATGGTTTCCCAAAGTAGAGCAAAACTTCCTTGAATGGTGTGTTTTGTTTTTTTCTTATACCACAGCTCAGTAAATGTTAAATGTTTATTGAGTTAAGTTGAATTATTACTGGGGACAGGGAAAGAGAAGAGGGTCAAAATAGCACAGAGATATCAAAAATAAAACAAAAAGGAGGAGAAAATATGAAGAAAAATTGGGATGAAGCATCTGCCACATTTCACAGGAGGGTCACAACTCTGCAACATGTGTAGGGTATCTGTAAATTTTAAACAAAAGTTACTGTATGCTACTTTGTTTTGGAATACAACTTTGGTACACAGATATGTTAAGATATACTAATGCTACATATAAACCAAGAAGAGTATTTTACCCTCCACCATCTATAAGAGGGGAAAGATGGGCAGACAGGAAAGCAGAGGATGGGGGGAAAAGACAAGGGAGGATCTATGGGTAAGGGGAAGTTAAGTAATAGCAAGGCAAGTTAGGAGCAGAATTAAAGAGTCAGCAGGAAACATATGTGTTTGTGTATATAACAGAGTGGTGGGAGTATGTGTGTATGTGTATGTATATATCTACATATGTATAAATAAATATAGCTACTTGGAGACCAGAGAGGGATGAAAGTGGGAAAAAGAATAAAGTAAAAAAGATATGTAGCAGAGAACAAAAGAAAAATTTAAGAAAGTAAAGATGGACATTTATGAATATAATTTCTTCTACTAATAAATGTATATATACTTTCTTGAAGTGGTAATTTGTTATTATCTATTTTGAATCCTCCCTGATGTTCTGCTGGGTACATGTCAATGTTATTTTATTCTGTATTCCTTGTTTCTTTTTTCTTTTTTTTTAATTCTTTTTTAAAATAAAATAAATTTTTAAAAGTTTAAAAAATTAAAAAAAAATAAAACAAATTAAGCAATTAACAAAAAAGATATAATAATGGCCAGGAAATTCATTCTTGCCAGCAGAATTCACATAATATGACTATTGTCCCCTTTTGTCCCTCCATAAAAAGGCTGCTGACTCTATTATCACTTAACATTCTACCTCATCTCCTTTCATCTTCCTTCAAAAAACTATGAAGTCATCCACATAAAAGCATCAGTAAGGAATTACTTCTAAAATTCCCTTAAAAATAAAAAGCATCATCTAGTCTTAGAAGACTGTCAGCACAAAAGCTTGAAAAGAAAGAACCAAACACAGAACTTGGTCTTCTAATTTCAATTAGTCTAAACAGTGGGACACTCAGTATACTTTGTTGTAATAATAGTCATATAAACAACTTTTGCTACTGAACGTTCCTTACAGACAAGTTCTTAGGGTAATAGGCACTATTCAAATTTAGGATATAATTTCTTCTAGTGCTCATTTTTTTCTGGTAGTTCAATGAAGGGAAAGCTGGACTTGGAGCCAAGACCTGAGTTCAAATTCAGCCTCTAGTGGTTATTAGCTGTGTGACACTGGGCAAATAATTTAATCTTGCCTGCCTTAGTTTCTTCAATTCCAAAAAGAAGATAATAATAGCTCCTGCTTCTTTGGATTGTTGTGAGGAATAAATGAGATGTATTTATAAAGTGCTTGAGTCAGTGCATGGTATGTAGTAGGAACTTAACAAATGCTGATTTCCCTCCTCTTCTGGCTGAGACTGAGCTAACTCTGATAGCATAAAATGCAAAATCTTAAATTTGGAATTTTTTTTAAAAGCAACTTTGGAAGTATAAGTTAGATTAAAGGATCATAGCGGGGCCACTAGGTGGCAAAGGGTATATAAAAGCACTAGGCTTGGAGTCAAGCAGACTTATCTTCCTGAGTTCAAATCCAGCTTTAGACAATTTCTATCTGTGTGACTCTGGACAAGTCACTTAACTCTGTTGGCTGAAGAAGGAAATGGCAAACCACTTCAGTGTCTTGGTCAAGAAAACTAAATGGGGTTCAGTCTGATGATTGAAAAATGACTGAACAAGCAACAAAGGATCAAAGAATTAGAGCTAGAAAGGCTCTGAGAGGTGATCTAACACAACTCTTTATTTTTGTAAGTGAGGGAAATAAGTAAGACCCAGGGAAGTTTAAGTAATTTGTTTCACATGGGTAGTAAGAGTCAGAAGAAAGATGTGAATCCAGAACTGTGACTCCTGAGGCAGTACGATTTTATGCTATTATTTACCCCCATTTTATAGATGAGGAAATTGAGGCAGGGGAAGGTTAAGTACCCTGCCAGTAACACATCCAGTAAATAGCAGAAGTCACATTTGAACTCAGGTTTTCTTGACTTCCCATCCAATGCTCTCCTCATTGCATCATCTAGCTGTCTCCTGATTGCCTTTCTATGGACACTTTCCAGCCTTTTATTTTCCTTCCTAAGAGTGGTTTACTCCAGGGAGATCAGTAATAAAAAGGTTGCGTATATCACTAAAATATTTGTAGCCACTATTTTTTTTTTTTTTTTTTTTTTTTTTTTGGCAATAGAAAAGTGTTAGAAACAAAGATGCCCATTTATTGGGGAGTGGTGGAATAAGTTATTGTGCAGTAAGATATGATGACTGTAGAGAGTCATGGGAAAACTTATATGAAATCAAGCAAAATGAAGAAGCAGAACCATGACTCTAATAATGTAAACATAAGAGCAACAAAGAAATTACTAAAAGTGAATGATAAGAAGACTTAAGAGAAGAGATATGGGAAAGTTTCCTCCTTTCTTTGCAAAGGAGTGCTTGGGTGGGGCAGGGGATTACGGGTGTGGAACAGTAGAGATATCAGACTTTTTTTTAACACCTTGGCTACTTTTGCTGAACAGTTTGTATTTTCTCCTTTTATTTCCTATTATAAGAGATGGATCTCCTCAAGAGGATGGGGAATACATTTTTAGGTGAAATAAAAACAAATCACACCAAAAATTTCTTTAAAAAAAAACAACAACAAATTACTCCTTATTCTGTGGTCTACTCAAAGCTGCCTTCTTGATGTTCTTTATATCTAAGAGTCAGATCTCCTATCTCCATGCCCCAGCAATTCCTTATTTCCTTCTCTTAGAATCCGATATTTTGCAAAGCCCAACTCACCACCTTCTATATGAGACCAAATCCTAGTGCCTGCCCTTGCAAGGTTACCCTTCCTGTGTTTTGTATATGTTAATATATATACTTGCTGTCTCCTTCATCAGAATGTTAGTTCCTTGAGGACAAGGACTATTTACCCTCTGCTTTTGCATTGCTGGCATCAAGCACATATGGCATGGCATTTAATTATAAAAAAAGAAGGGAATTCAAAGATCATCTAGTCCTAAATCCTATTCAGTGCAATCTTCTTATGACTTCCCTGATATATAAACACATAGATACTTGCATAATCAAATACACTTCAGTAAATTTGAAGTAGTTAAAGCAAACACCAAAGATTTCTGGCAAAACCTCAACCAATCTTCAGATTCTCTTTAGTTGGAATTTGATATCTCCTGGGAAAAAATCTTGAGCTAGTGAAAGATAAGGTTACAAGAGTTAAAATGTATAGCTAAAAGAAGGAATAATCAAATTCAAATGTTTATACTTACAGTTTGATCTGATTTCAAATATAAACTCTCCAGACTGATACTCTAGTTGTCTGAATTCTAGCAACATAACATTTCTCAACTACAAGAAATAAGATAAAAAATGAAATTGGATCTGTTGACTTACATCCTGCTGGTTGACCTTTCACCAGATCCTGAAGGTCTGTGGTAATTTGGAAGACACGACCATAGATCTGCTGGACAGAATTTTTGAGGCCAGAAATGTCTTTGGAATGGGTTACAATCGTGCCATTCATCTGACTGACACAGTTCCACAGGTTGTTGACATGCTTGTTCAATCCTTCCTTGATCCTGTGTAGACTCCCAGAGATGGAATCCAGTTTGGCACATGCTTTTTCAACATTAGACACTCTTCCTCCAACAACCATGACTTCCCTCTGGACTCCCTGAGTGCTTTCCTTACAGATGTCCAGGTCGGAAAGGATTTGCTTTTGTAGCCCCTGTAGCCTCACCTCCAGATGACTGCAGCAATTACCCGCTGGGGCCTGGGAAGAAGTGGGCTCTTCAGGGGTCCTATCTAGCTCATCCAGCTTCCTGGAAACACTATCTTCTGCCTGCCTGCATGTAGAAATGGCATCCGCAAGTTGCTCTTGGCAGTTGCTCAACCCACCCTGAAGATTTTTCACATCTTTGTCAGTGTCATTTAGATGAGAAAAGAGCAAACTCAAATCTTGTTGTACTTTCTGAATATTAAGTTCAGTTTCTTTGAACTTCCTATGCATTGTATCATTCAGAGCCTTTAGAAGTGCAGAGGTATCCATCCTCTGATCATCATACTTACTGGGAGGAGTACTTTCTTTTTCATGAGACCCTAACTGGAGATTCTGCAGACAAAGATTCTCCACATCTTGGATTTTATTCTTCAGATGATTAAGTTCAGTAGTTAATTGGCCATTGCCAGATCCTGGCAACACTGACTCTAGATTGATGAATTTTACGTCAGTGCCATTAGCAATGTCTAGGAGACTGCTACCCAGACGATCCTCCAGAGACTGAATTTTCTGATCCAAAAGTTGCTTCAGATCATCCACTTCACCATTAATAGTACCACGCAGAGTTTCCTCAATGTAAAAACAATGTTCTTCTGCATTCTTCTCCGTCACATTGATCCTTGCATCCAACTCATTCCATCTTTCATCAAAACTCTCATCTGGTTCTGGTATGGTGAGATGGTCAAATTCATTGTCTAGCCTCCCATTGAGCATTCTGGTGGCTTCTGCAACCCTCTCAATTTTCTCGTCTAAAACTTCAATCTTTCGTCCAAAGTCATCACTTTTATCCAGATTACAACAATTTGGTTGTTTTGATGGTGCTACCTGTATCTGAGCTCGAAGGTCACTTATTTCCTTTCTTAGGTTCGTTTCCTTTTCACCAATAAGTTCTATCATGCCCAAGTAGCTACTTCCATAATCATCACACTGTTGCTGGATGCCAGTCAGTTTATACTCACAGGAGTTTTTCAGATCTGCCATTTTCCTGTCTATTCCTTCCATCAGCTCCTCTCTCAGAGCCTCAAATTTGCTATCTACATAAGCCTGGTAGAACTCATTGGTCGGGATGGTCACTGTGGGCCCCTGGGCAGCTTCCTGAAGCTGCTTGAGTTGTCCTTCACAACCCTTTACTTTCCCATCCAGCTCCTCCAGCTTGTCACTCTTTGTCTTCAATACATCCTTAACCTCAGCCAACTCAGACTTAATGTCCTTCATTCCCGACTCCTTGCCACCCAGGATCCCGGGAAGCTGAATTGTTTCTGTTTCGCCACCCACGACACTGTCTGGCCCTGGTGGGTTGTGAAGGCTGTTGAGCCAGGATGCCAACATTTTACTGGCATCATCCTGCACAGCATGTTTTAAATTTTCATTTACTCCTGCAATGGAGGTCTGAAGGTCAAGGACTGTCCTTGTAAGTCGGGAAACTTTGTCCTCAAGCACTTGTATTTTCTTGTCCTGCTGCTCCTGCAGGCTTGGCTTGGGGCTTGCTGTCTGTCTTGGTTCTGTTGTGTGTCTTGGTTCTGCTGTTTTCTTTGGTTCTGTGACTTGCTTTGGTTCAGTATCTGTTGCAAAAGTAAAATAGGACAAAACTTGAAATGTTCTGACTTTAATTATCTTCCTCCTAGCCCACATGTGTATATGCTATATATCAAACCCTTCCTTTACAAATTTCTTACTATTGATAAATGTTTTATCTACTTGGAAAGCACGTACTCTGTGTTGCGCAGTGCACAAAGACATCAATTCCATAGTAAAAGCTGACCTTACTCTCTAATGTCATAGACTACATCCTTGACCAGACCCAAGGTTCTTCTCTTTAATGTAATTCTGCTACATGTAAAGCACCAATTTTCTAGTCCCTCCTTTTTCTTTAGCACTCTAGTGTGAGGATTACTAACCTCACAATATGAACAGGGACAGAAGAGAGACAGAAAAGGGTCTCTTCAAATTTCTCAGAAGCTGAGTGGCAGCACCAATAGCAGAAGACAGTCTTCTACTTCCTATCCTAATCCTCTTTCTACAACACTGCATCCCCATTCTGTTTTCTTTATGAGACTATTAGGTACTTAATAAGTGATTGTTAAATGACTGGATGAATAAATGAATAAACCTCTATAGTAAATGCTGTTCTTAGCAACATCTTGGGGTTTGTTTTGTTTGTTTGTTTTGTTTTGGGTTTTTTTTTGAAATTATAACACTTCCCTACTCCAACACTTAGAATTGTTCTCTATTGGATTTATTTTGATAAGTAAACTTCTCAGCTTGGCATTCTAAGCCCTCTTCTGTATGATCCCAGCCCATCGTTTTCCAGCATTCCACTTCTCTGCTCTAAACTGTATTCCTTGCTCCATTTCAAAACACATGCTGTATTTTCCCCACATGTAAGTATTTGTACATACTGCTTCTTCCACCTGGAATGGCCTCCCTGGCTATAGAAATACAACTGTTCTCCAGATGTTATCTTCTTCAGAGTGCCTTTACAAATTTCTTGCAATCTAAATATGTTCGAAGAATGGAGAAGTCTGAGCTACTCATGGACACTTAAGTCATCTGTACCTCTTTTTCATCACTCATTTGCCCAATTCAGCCTTTATGATATTTGTGTGTTCATCTTATGCACCTGCTAGTCTTTAAATTTAAGGGCAGAGATTGGGTCTTACACTTTATTTCCTACAGAACTAATGCTTCACACAATCAGTTTTTGGTAAAGAATCCTTAAACCAAATGAATTTTTTAAGCTTGATTTATAAATTATGAGTCTCATCTTCGAGCCTGTGAGTCAGAGAATAGGCTATGAATAGCAACCCCAAAACTGGAGAGGATGTCAAGTCCATAGGAAAGACCCATATTATACACAAGGGACAATTAGGGAGGAACATCCTTGCAATAAAAAAAAAAAGATTAAGGACATCTTGGGGCAAAACAAAGGAAATTAAAACTATTCCTATTCTGAAAATTTGCCTTGTGTGTTGATGTAATATTATATTACTAATTGGTAATTTTATATGTTTTATTTAGAAAGGAAAACATATTTCCTCACAGAGCACCTCTTCCCATCATGTGGCCCATCAGAGCTCTGTGAGTCATAATTTCAGAAATGTTTACTAGTAAGAAAGTTGAGGTTCAGAAAGTTAAATTACTTGCCCAGAGCTGAACTGAGTAAATCCTAGATTCCAGACCTCATTGACATATGACACTTCTACAACTGGTCACTACAATTTTCCTTCAATCAACCAAAATTACATCTTGATGAAAATGATCAGGAAACACTTCAAATTTCAAAACTGAAGAAAATATAATCCATGGGAAAATAGTGTCATTTATGGTTGGCCTAAGCGTACGATTTTAGGAGTAAAATTCGTGCCACATTTATTTTTATATTAAACCTACAAACAAGGAAAATAAACCTTAGATAAATTGGAGTTCAATGTCATAAGTCCATCTACTAATGTTATCCAAAGAAACAAAACTTTATGACACAACAAGGATATTTTTTTTTTACTTTAATGCAATGCTGTCTTCCAGCCAAATTATATTCAGAAAAAAACATTTAAGAATACTCACTGAATATTCTGGACTATGGGCTAATTTAGGCAAATGTTTCATTCATTACAGAGAGATGACTCAAGTTCATCTTCCTCATGAGACTGTAGGAATTATTTTTTTTTTAAGTAACACTAAGGCCAAACCTCCCACAAATTTAAGTCTGTGGAATTGCAGATGAAATTTGAACTGAAATCATACATGTCAAACTTGGAAAATCTGTGTCTCCAATCCAGAATCACAGAATATGAAGCTCTGTTGAGCTCCCTTTGCAGATGAGGAAACAGGTCAAGAGCAGAGAAGGAATTTGCCCATGGTCATACTGCTAAGTGGCAAAGCCAAATCTCATGACTCCAAAGCTGGTGCCATTTCCATTATATCACGTGGAATTTGAAATAATATTTCATGCAAAAATGGTTTAAATGAATTCATTTTTCAATTAAAATAAACTCTTCTCAGCACCTATTCTTACTACTTCCAAAGGAGAGAACTAGATGCTGAAAGGACACAAAGTTTAGCTAAGACACAGTAGACTGTGGATATCATAGTGGTAGCCATCTCTAAGGCGAGGTATGGGGTAAGGTAGACAGAAAGGAAGAAAATTTAAAAAAAAAAGAAATTTACATGATAACTTTGTTATATATTTTGGAGGGAATAACAAATTGTACATGGCAGATTTGCAGTTTCATGTGCAATCATCATTTTGATTGTACCATGTGATGAAAATGCTTGTTTTGTTCTGTGAATTGAAAATAAATTAAAAAACAAAAAAAGATAGCACATACTCATGTTCATCATTGAAAGAACTATCATCTGAGTATAGATACTTCCTGTGCTCCTAATAATCAATTGAGTTTTATGACCAATCACTTCTAATAAGTCCCTATTCTGCAAGAAAGTCAATATATTCATTGGAACTGCTTCAGTAAATTCAGTGACTCATATATATATATGTATATACTCTCTTATACTTGTATATTGCATATAGGTTATTTAAAGTCCTCTAATCACCAAAAATCATAAATTAGATTGGAATTAGATTACTGATTTTAAGAAGCCCAAGAAAAGTCTATTGTAAGCATATGTGCTAAGATGCAAACAAAACATTACCCGTGGCTTTTTTCATAGTATTCCGGGGCCGGGCAGGTGTGGGCAGAGGAGATTTTGCTGGTTCTTTAGGCCCTTCTTGGCAGTCACCCCCTTTAAACCCAGGGCAGCATCTCCATTCCAGTTGTGTGACTGTCTTGAACTTAATAGTATATCTGGGTCTGAAATTAACTCGATACCTGACAAAGAAAAAGGTAAATGATTTGCTTTATGATTCTGTTTTTAAAACACTACCCTCATTCCAAGGATTTCTAGAACCAGGAGAACATTGTACACAATAACAACAGGATTATGTGATAATTAATTGTGATGTACTTGCCTCTTCCCAGCAATGCAGTGATTCAGGGCAATTCCAAAATTTTGGGATGGAAAATGCAAATTACATCCAAAAAGAGAACTATTGAAGCATAGTATTTTCACCTTTTTTGTTTGTTTCTCATGGTTTTTTTTTTCCCTTTTGATGTGATTCTTCCATGACAAATATGGAAGTATGTTTAAATGGATTGCACATATTTATCCTGTATAAAATTGCTTGCTGTCTTGGGGAGGAGGGAAGTAAGGAAAGGAAGGAGAAAAAATTAGAACACAAAATTTTACAAAAATGAATGTCGAAAACTTTACCTGTATTTGGAAAAATAAAATACTATTTAAAAAAAATGTCTGTTATGTTTTATTTTGAGTGCTGGATTTAATCAACCAATAAGCACATATTAATCACCTACTATGTGCCAGCCACCGTGCCAGGTACTGGTGACACAAAGATAAAAGTGGTTGATTGAAAATGGATCAAAGGCTTCATTTGGATTGTGAAGCCTGAGCTGAATTTTGAAAGCAACCCAAGATACTAAGAGGTGAAGATGAAAAAACTGGTCATTATTCAAGGCAGGGGGGGGAAAGCCAGTGCAAGAAGAACTATCAAAGGATCCAGGTAGCTGGAAGGATTCTTAGAAGGCATCTAGTCCAATCCCCTCATTTTAGAGATGAAGAAATTAAAGGCAAATTCACAGAGAAGTGGTAAGCATCAGAGGTGAGATTTGAACTTAAGTCTTCTGACTTCAGAGCCAATGAGACCAGGTTAAATGAAACAGGACAATTAAGGCTAGCCTACTGCTGTCCAAAAGGCAGTCATGGTAGTAAAACAAACTCCTTTTTAGTCAGGGTTAGCAAGCTAAGCTTTCTTGCCTTTCTGCTCAAGACAGATGATAGTAAATGATAATCTCTGTTGTAAAGTGAGCCATGTCAAGAGGGGTTGGGTTTTGTAAAATCGTGGGCTCTGGAGCTCAGACAGTCTTTCTAGAAGAATTAAAACTCTTGAAAGTGTCCCTTTATCAACCACAAAAACCTTAGGAGTTGAGAACATGAGCCAACCAGCTGTATTTAATTGTGGGATGTGCCTGGGGCCTATAATTAAATCCTTTACTACTCTGAGATATCTATAATCTCATGGGCATGGGTATTATCTCTATCAGCATAGATTTCAACCTATACGGTCTTCTTATGCTGTGAGAGTCTTGTTCATATTCTTTCATACATCCTCTGAAAAGAACATACCCAAAGTTCTAGAAGCCTTTATCTAGCTCTCAAGATTACTAATGTAGCATTCTGACTACTGGCTGTTTTATCCCTTGTCTTTATATTAAGTGAAAAATACAAATATGAACTAATAGGATCCTGATTGAGTGGGGGTTGTGAGTAGAAAGGTAAAGGAACTGGAAAGGATAGGGAGGGATCCTTGAAATCTTTGCAGTGGGCCATGGCTTGTCTACCTGCAGATGTTGCTCAGGGTTCATTGCTAGCTCTACTGCTGCTCTACAGAGAAGCTGGTTAGGGACAGAGCCAGAATCTACTGTACCAATGATGCAGCACTTATCCAGAAGGGAGGCAGGTCTCTTTCCTGCTTCAGGCTGAATTGGATACCGGGGCCCAAGCTGGGTTGGAAAGAAAGATCCTTATCACATCTCCCAGAGATGATATTTAATAAATGTTTGTTAAATGAATGGACTCAGATATCTCTAAGGCCTCTTCCAGCTCTAAAGGCTATAAATTACAAAAAAAAAATGATGATAACAGTTTTATGAAGGAAGACCCTCATATCTGAAGATGACTCTATTCACTGACAATGGTGAGTGCCACCTCAATAGGCACAGAAATCAGTCTTATGTTTAATTTAATTAAAGAAGTGGCCTTGTTCAAAGGTGCCTCCAAAATGGTCTAGAATCAAGGGCCACGAGATTATATTTAAATCCTTCTTTCTTCCTATCCTACCCACTAGCAAACAGGACTGTAGAGTAATCTGTTGTCCTGACATCCATTTTTTAAAATGAGAAAATCCCGATTTGTGTTTTGTCTCTTAAAGAAGATGGTTATTTAGGGGGTGGAAACAGCATATAATTTCAGAAAAGCTTACTGAACTCAGCCAAGTTCTTCAGGTTGAGTGGGCAAAGCTGTTTGCTCTTTAATACTGTCTACTTGGCAATATTGGATGATGTTGAAATAACAGAATCAGGAGAGGAAGGCTGGGCCAGAAATATCAAAGAGTTTGACATCTCCTCCTCCGAAGAGGAGGAAAGAGATCTTCATCATCCCAGACAAAGAGTGGACTGACCTCTTTAACACTGAGCCAGGATAAGCTATGCTTTGTAAAATTTCTAATTTTTTAAACACGATTATTCCCTTTTTTCCTCCCTGAAAACCACTTAACAGCTGGCTCAGAAATGATATAGATATCTCCTCCCCTTGCTCTAATAGCCTCACTTTATAGCTATGGAATCCTGGAGAATGACATGCATAGCATTTTTCCTCCAAGCCAAATGTATGGAAGAATCTTCCCTGGATAAGTGATGCAGCCAGCAATGGTGAAGAATACACCTCACTGCCATGGGAAACAGTCTGGAATTTCACTTCATTTTTTTCTTTAAAATTTTTAAAAATTATTCTAGGCTTTGTTTCTGTTGCAGTTTACTAACATTACAATATCTAAAAATAAAATTGATCATAATAAAACCATAAACTCCATAATTTAGTTTTAAAATAAATGCAAATATTAATTTTAAAAGTCCTTTTTCTATATCCCTTCCTAAATTATTTTTCTTTTCTGTATTATTAAAGTTTTATTGGTATCTTTTGTTTTAACTTTATTTTCTATTATCATTCCATATAACAGTGAAAAGGTTGGTTAGTTGAAAAGTAAACTAGCCAAGAAAAGGACCCTTCTGACAAAGTTGCTCACCTGTAATCATGCACCTCTCTACTGGGAAGAAGAAAATATGTTTTATAATTTGAACACTTTTCCAGGAAAAAGATGAGTCATGAAATAATATTGTCCCTTTGTTTAGTGATTTTATGAACCCTGAGCCATGGGAACTCCTAGTGTTTAGATGATTCCCAGAGACATAGTACTGGGATCCTAATTTGGAAAAGAGAATTGTAGGGAGTAATCCAGCCCTACCTTTTCCACCCTCAGTGGCTTTCCCGGAGCAAAACTGCTTTGAGGAACTTTTAGATTTTTCCACTACAGTGATGAGCCATAATGGATATTCCCTGGGGTACAGAAGAAAAGGGCAATAAATTTGGACTCATTGCAACATGATGACTGGGTTTTAAAACAACCCTTCCTTCCCTGCCCAGGATAGAGCAAAGAAATATTCATCTTTTTCCCTCCTAGGGAGCTCAGCAAGTCTCAGAATTATGAAATAGTAACTGGGATCATTTTAGTCAAGGAAAAATATGAGAGCTTGGGAGATATTCATAATCCATTCTAACACATCACCTGTGCAGCATTAAAGGACTCAAAAGAAGCCTAATGAGATTCAGGGGGTAATTGAATCAAAGTGGAAGGATCATATAGCTAATGGTCTCTTTGTCAAAAAAAATCATTTGATGAAATAACCGTGCTTTAAGTTGGGATCGTGCCCCATCCACAGAATACTATGGACAACTAATTAGTTACGAGGTCAAACTTTGGGACTATTAAAGATAAGGTTCAGAGAAGCCTTGGAATAGTACTAGATGGTTCTAAGAACCAAAAGTCATCTTGAATTTGCCCTAAAACAGATTTGAACCATTCTAATCCCCACTGATTCCTTCAGCTCATTATCTTTGGGGGGGCGGGGGGAAGGCAAAAATATGAATTATTCCCTTAAAGATTCTCTTCCAAGCTCCAGAAACAAGTCTACAAAGCAAGCAGCTGATCCTGTGAACTAAAACTTTATTATTTTTTTTGGCAGCATCCCTTTTTTCTAAATGAAATATTCTCTGCCTCCACAATAATCAAACAATACTAACAGGTGTCCTGTTCTGTTCATCTGTTCTTCAAATTCTATAAATCTTTAAAAGTTCATTTTCTCTTCTCAATAGGAAGAATTTGCCTGGATTTCAAAGCAGTCTAAAAAATTATATGCAATACAAAAATACAATTAATAAGTATCTTCTGGGAATACTAAGCTGTGCTGAATTTCTCCCAAGAAGGTTCTTTCTAGTGAAAACGTCTTACTCATCTGATCTCAGATCTGGCAAGAAATACCTTGGAGGCTGACACTTCTTGCTATGCTCAGAGCACTGCTCAACGAATCTGAAAAGTAATGGATTAGAGAAAGTGGGAAAATAAACAAAATAAAAATAGCTCTTTTCTGCTTACTAGTATAAATCAGATGTGTAAACTGTGAAGACAAAAGCACCCGAACAGACTAGAATCATCAGTATTGATAAATGTTTTGTCAAATTTGGGACAATAAGCATAACTCATACTTTATAGCACTTATAGAGCACTGTACAATGCACTTTCTTTGAAATGACCCTATAGGATATATATGTAGAGTAACAGCAGTATCCCCATTTTATGGTGATGAAGAAGCTCAGAGACATTCAGCAACTTGCTATGATCTCATATAGTTAATATGAGAAGTTGGCTTTCCTGACAGAATAAGTCCAGAACTTTATTCATGATAAAAATATTCATGATAAAAAGCATTCTGGAATTAGGAAAAGAAGCTTGATGTGAGTATAAAGCACTGTTGTACCTGGAATTGGAAACCTGCATTTGACTTCCAGCTCAGACACTTATCAGTTCTATAACCATGGGCAAGTCATTACTACGGCCTGAAAAAAGGATAACAATCCTATCACCTATGACACAGACTTGGGGTGAAAAGTGTTTTGCAAAGCTAAACATATTATATAAGTGGGAGTTGTTATTATTACTTCTAATGTCTTAACTTCTTTCCAAACTGAGCAGCAATTCTACTGCAGTCACAACTGGTTCCAAAGAAATAAGAGAATTCCAAATTACAAAGTATAGTCAACTACATTTATTTTAGCCGACTGTTAATTTTAACAATAACAATGACATACCTTTTAAAAATCTCAAAATTGGGAAAAAATTTTAAATTTCAAAAGATTTCATAAACCATAGTTCTTAGCAAATAATTCTTATTTTTTTAAAAAATTTACACAATAAATGAAATTGGATTATGATACTGGGTTTAGTTCTTGGGTCTCAGGTGCATCTCCAAACCCAGTAAATTGGCATGACCACTCCAAATATAGAATGGGGAGTGGGGTTAATGGGCAGAAGGGGACTTTCTATCCAAGGGCAACCTCTGCTAACAATGAAAATCTTTGCAAGTAGCATTCACTCCCCATAAGGCAATTATGTTACATATACCAATAGCACCAAGAGTGTTTGTTACAATAAAGCCAATATATCTCTCAAAGAATGTCTATTGGTTACCTCCCTCCACTACCTTGATAAATGAAGTCGTTTTATGACTTTGAAGGGGGGGAGGGGGGAGAAGGGGGGCCAGGACAACTCTTTAAAGGTGAATGTAACTTAATGGGAAATATCTCACTTGAGCTTTCTAGAGCATCAAAATGTCAATATGCTACTAATCTCAAGACAAACATTGCTAGGAGTAAAGACACCTAATAAACATAAAAATCAGCAGATATGTTCAGCCCTGATAAATTAAAATATAAAACTATTATAATAGAGGATGTGTTTAAACACCAAATCCTCTTCCCCCACCCTACGTCCGTCTACTTTTGTTTATAAAAGGCAAATGTTAACTATTTTTCTTTTTCATTTTTATCTTAAATAATAGCATCACTGATATGAATGGACTTTTACACTTAAAAAGCAAATTCTAGGACACAAATTTTCTTATCTAAACTGAATATTCCAATCAACCACATTAACGAGTGCAGACTTTCCTCATATTATTCCATTGAAAATTCTTCACAGTCATTGCTAACAGTTATTCACAGCCCTAAAGAATCTGGAGGAGAACGACCAATCTCAAACCACCATAGTAGGAAGAATGAAGCAGCTTTTCTCAGAATCAAAAAGGTCCTACCTTCTTTCTGAGGATTGCTAAGCCTGATAGCACATTAAGGGAGATGCAACCATTAAGAAACACAACTTTTACTTATGATTTCTAATGAGTTTTGACTTTTATTTTTTTTAAATTAATGTTTCTTTTCAAGATATAACAGTATGGAAAACTTCCATCCTATGCTGGGAAAGGAAATGAGAAAATCCCATCCATAAGCCAAGCTTATATATATAATGCTCTTCTAGATAGTATATAAATGCTATCTATTATTTTTTGTTAATGGTATCTTATTTTTCTAAATACATGGAAAGATAGTTTTCAACATACATTTTTGTGAAATTTTGTATTCTAAATTTTCTCCCTCCCTCCTTTACCTTCTTCCTCCCCAAGACAGCAAGCAATCTGATATAGGTTAAATATGTGCAATCCTTTTAAAGATATTTCCATATTTGTCATATTATACAAGAAAAACCAGATCAAAAAGAGAAAAAAAAACCACGAGAAAGAAAAAAACAAACAAAAAGATGAAAATACTATGCTTTGAACCACATTTAATATTCATAGTTGTCTCTCTGGATGGCATTTTCCATCCCAAGTCAGTTGAAATTGCCTTAAATCACCACATTGTTGAGAAGAACCAAGTCCATCACAGTTCATCATCACATAATCTTGTTGTTACTGTGTATAATGTTCTTCCTGGTCCTGCTCACTTCATGAAGCATCAATTCATATAGGTCTTTTCAGGCTTTTCTGAAACTAATGCTATCTACTGTTAAATACTGCTTCCCCATATCAATCAAACCATGCTAATCATGATTCTTATATCATATTCTTTAGCCAAAAAGACAGTTTATATCTATATTTATATCTATCTTCTTTCTGCCAACTTATTTTTCTTTATCACCAAAATACATAATCTATGAGAGCATCTGTAGACACTAAACCCATTAATATGAAAGACTATTACAATGTTCTAAAGTCCTAATCTTTTTCTCAGAAGTTTTAGGTAGGTTTTTTCCTTTCTTCTCTTTTTTTCAGTTTGAACCTCTCTCATCTCTCTTCCAGACAACTTTAAAGACAGAAGAAAAAGCTGTTCTAATTCAGTAAGAAATCTGTGATAATTTATTTATTATTTTTCTTTTGTTTTTCTTATTTTGTTATGCATTCTGCAACAGAGTTGCTTAGAGAAACAAAAGATCTTATCAGGAAAAGGAGGTAATTACAGCTTGTGGGATTTTGGACAATATATTCATCTGACTCTTTTATAACAATTTGACAAACAGGTCCCAAGCCATTTGTTATACCTCTGAGTCATTTTCTTGCCAATTTTCTTAGTATCCTACATAACAGCATTTAACTACTTAAGGGAAGTTGATAATAGCATAGATTGAAAAGCATTTTATAAAGCAATACATAAATGTGAGCTACTATTAATCATAAACTAATACATCTTGATTTGCCAAGCTCACTTTCCAAGTCCAAGGCAGGACTACCTTGTAGACAGAATCAAAAAGTTAGAAAAACAAAGACATAATCTCACATGCCAACTCTACTACAGAGAGGTTGCATGATGCTGGACAAGTGATTTACCATCTCAATGCATCAGTGGCAGCCAGATAAAATGCTGGGCATGGAGTCAGGAAAATCTGAGTTCAAACATGGCCTCAGACACTTACTAGCTATGTGACCTATTTCCCTCGGTTTTTTCATTGGTAAAATGAGCTGGAGAAGGAAATGGCAAAGCACTCCGTGATCTTTGTCGAAGATCACCTGTTGTGACCAAATGGGGTCACAAAGTCAAGACATGACTAAAAATGACCAGATGGAAACAATGTACCAGGAAACTCTAGAGGACTATTAAACTGTACAAGAACTGCTAATCTGCATTAGTGGAGAGAGTTTCCTTGGTAAAAAAAAATTTCCTAGACTAATGAAATCAAAGTTTTGAATAAAAAAATTCCTTAATGGATAAAAAGCAGTATTTTTGAAAATTTTAGTCTGTGATAAAACTAAAAACTGAACTCAATTAAAAAACATACTCAATATTTCTGACTTTTAACAATGAAAAGGAATGGAAGGCTGCATGTTGTCAAATGCTTGAGATATGACAGTAGATTTTCCTAATTTTTTTCTTAGCTACAAGGGAAGAATCAATGGAGGGATATGAGAAATAATTCTTATATTTAAAAGGTATTAAAAGAGTTATTGAGGAAAAAAACAAGGAAAGGGAAGCTAAGTCAAAGATGTGTATTCATTCAATTACTCAAGCAAAGATTGAAAGAATAATTAATGTGAGCAAAATGCTTTATTGGCCAAACTGACAAATTAAAAGGCTAGGGAAGATGCTAAGGCAAAAAGTCAAAATAAACCACAAAATGAATATTTGCCAATATCCACATAACCGAAGTTTGCTAAATTTAACCCAAATGGGTTTTCTTGTCACTTGAAAATGGTTACTATAATAATCATTCATATTTTATCTACCATTTTCTATTACTCTACATATGACTTTTTACACTGTGCCTTTTACACTATGCCTTACATTTGCTGTATATTTACCATCTTAGAAGTTGCTCAGAAAAATCCCCACAAACTACTAACTCTTTTTAATTAAAGCAAATATTTTGTGTATTTTGTTGTATTCTTCAAATGATGCTTCCTGTCTATGTCTTTGGATAAGTCATTTTATCTCCATGGGCCTCTGTTTCCTCATCTGAAAAATGAGAGAGCTGAATGATTACATGACTTATGAGGTCCGTTCCAATTTTACAACTATGATCTGATGATGAGACTTATGATACATCTCATAGATTTGTGTGATCTTGAACAAGTCACATCACTTCTCGGTACCTAGATCAGATAGGTCAAATTCACAGGCCACAAAATTTTTTAGCACACCAGAAACAAATTAAAACAGATTAAAAGGTGATGGGAAATGTTTAACAAAACAGATTTTTTAAAAATGCAAATATAGGTAATGTTAATCTATGGCATCCCAAGTCACTATGTGGTTGGCAGGGATCCATTTCTATTTGAGTTTAACACCACTGTCTTTGACAAATTTTTAAGATTATGTAAGTAAGTTACAAAGCAAATACTGATCTATACAGGTATATTTCCTCACTGGAAATTCTCTTTTCTAATGAAATCACAGGTTTAGTTCAAAAGGACATGTTTTCTTCAAACCAAATTAAATAATCTCTATCTACTTCATATCTCTTGAAAAAAGAAGAGGAAATTCCAGTTATGGTCAATATTTGTTTATCTTTAAAATACTAAATAGCTTTGTCTTTTCTAGTGTGCTGTGGAAGCAATAAAGGACTTGGGGGTCAAGAAGTCCATGTTTAGTTAGATCTCCTCTAGGATATTAGTCATTTGACTATTAAAAAGTCACTAAATCTCTCTCTTGATGCCTCTGTTTCATCCTATGTAAAATGGAAGTAATAATACAGGATTGTTGTGAGGAAGATATTTTTGCTTAGAAAATGTTGATGTATACTATTTTGTTTGATTCTCACAACCACTATGGAAAGCAGGTTTTAAAGTCTTCATATTCCCAGGACAAAAAAAAAAGGCATCTATCCTTGGGCAGCACTGATATAACTGTCACCTCAACTAACATTTCAACTAATTTCAGAAACCAAAATTGAATATGAAGTTATTTTCATAACTATCAATTTAATTGGCTTTTCATTTATCAGTGTTCTGAATAACTCATAGATACAACTATTGAATTTTGTTTGTTTGGTTTTGCTTTCATCACTTTATTAATAGTGCAGTCAGTGATGGCAAGTTATGTAGGAAATCAGATGCACCCAAAGAGTTTTTCTAATTCTACCAAATAATGCTGTAATTGAATAAAGCAAAAAGAGTTCAACAAGGAAAAGCCTGGCAGAAGGATTTTTTAGAAGCAAGGAAACTGCTTGTATATGATGGAATTCTATGCAAGAGATATCAGAGGAAAAAATGCCTATGGAACTTTGGTTTTATATTAGAGAAAAAACTGGATTAGAAAATATGAATTTAATTTCCTACCTGTATTTCAAAGTACTTCCTACTTTGAAACAAGGGCTTCCTGACTTCATAGTCACCTCTCTATCCACTGTGCCAATGATGATAAACAAATAAAAATAGGAGCTGCTAAACCACAAGTTACTATTATCTATGTTTTATTGTATTCTTATTTTGTTAAATGTTTAGCCTGGGTTAGGTGGCACTTGGAAGTACTATGGACCACATACAGAGTGAGTACCATGTTTTTGACTTCTCTGCTCCACGTAGTAAGAAAATATATGTTTAATATGACTAATTGTTTTGTATGGACATGAAACAGAATGACTTCTAGATTGTGAGTGTGATCAAAGGATGATTTATTGTTCGGGATTTCTCAGCTCACAAACTAGAAAGACTTCTTTTTTTCTTTCTGAATTAGGATGGATGTGGTAGAACATAACTAGAAGTGCATTTTTCCTGAAAGGCTGACACTGCAAAGAATGTTATTTAAGGAGCATTTTCTCATCTTTTCCTACATTAAAGAAAATAAGAACAGCTGGGTCCTTTGTAGGACACACCCCCAAAAAAGTTTGCCTTCTGCAACATTTCTACAAAGGGAATACAAGAAGTTCTAATAACCTATCCTACTTGCATTCAACATCTATTATCTCTGTATGCTGGTCAAAGAAGAGATAACCAAGGGGTGAATTAATTTTTGGAGATTAATTTATCAGAACTTTTTCTTTTCAGGGGGAAAATGCCATAATATTTTTAAAACATCATATGCTTCTTGTATTTCCTGGAAAATCCTTTTTATTTCTTTTCTTTTTAGAGAATGGTGACTGAACCAGAAGATTAAAATATTGCTCAGAGCTCTAGGAGATCAACAACCTGCTTTTCTAAAGAAAGAACCAATTTATATGGGCAGGAAATAAATCACCTAGTGATTAAAGAAAAAATTTAGAACATTTGGATGGCTATTTTAAAAGACAGTCCATTCAATTCTAGTCTGAGGTTATCAATTTTAGGCTAAAAATACACTAGATAAAAATATCATGTGGTTCTGTGCTAAATAGTACCTTCCATACTGATTCAACATGCACTAACATTTTAATATTTCCCAAAAAAGTAAGTATCTTTTCTGCTATGAGTAATAACTAATGAAATATGTTAACCACTTTATTCAAGACTGAACACACCATCAACATTAATTAAACACTACTTATAAGACTGAATATGAACATGTAATCAAACTATTTTGCCTTTATTTAATAGTAATGCTGAAATATGATGGATATCAATCACTGTTTTCAACACAGCTTAAAATGAAAAATTTCCCATTTACCATATTCCTATATATTCCTATGTAGGCACCTAGATGGCACAGTGGATAGAGTGCCAAGCCTGGAGTCAGGAAGACTTATCTTTCTGAATTCAAATCTAGCTTCAGATACTTGGAAGTTATGTGACCCTAGGTAAGTCATCTAACCATGTTTGCCTCAGTTCTTCATCTACAAAATGACCTAGTGAAGGAAATGGCAAACCACTATAGTATCTTTGCCAAAAAAATTTCTAATAGTGTCATGAAGAGTTGGCCATGACTAAAAATAACTAAACAAAAAATTCTTCTATGGATCATAATCATATCTATTTGAAGATTTTAGTTTTTTATAAAAATGTAATTCTTGACTCATCTGTTCAATTTCTTCTTCTAGATCTCCCCCTTTTTTCTTCCTCCTGTTATCCTCTTCCTTTTTCAAGAATATAGGGAGGCTAGCCAGTAAGGCATGCCCTTGTTAAGTACCGGGCAAACAACACTAATGTTTGATAAATGTCTTTTGTTGTTATTGCTGAATTTGAGTTAGCATGCATTCTACTTTAAAGTGCTAACATGTCTTCCAGGGATAAGAGCCTATCAGATAGTCAAACTGTTAATTGCCAAAATCTGACTTGTTCAAAACCAGAGCATGGCCTACACTCATGTTCTAAGTATAAAAGGTAGCAAAGACATAATTATGAGAAGATCTTTGAAAGCTTCTTGGAACGTCACTGTAGCTCAGGAATTATTGCCCTTTAGAGACAATGGATAAAGATAATGAAGGGAAAGAACAATGATGAGGAAGATAAAGAGAATAATAAGAACTAAAATGATTTTTTTTTGGCCTGGATTTTTTATTTCTTCAGTGTGAGGAATTTCTATTATAGAAATTTCTTCCTTTCATGCAATTCAAGCAATTTGTTTGTAATGATAGTCTTGGAGAATTGCTTAGGACACTGACAAAGTAAATAATTTTTCCCTTGGTTACTCAGCAAGTATATGTCTGAAGCAGAACTTGAATCCAGACCTTCAAGGCCATTCTGCTCTCCACTCTGTCATACTCTTTCTCATATGAGAGGAAAAATGAATGAAACATCTTTGCTTGAATTTTTAAAAATGCTAGGGAGAAAAAAAAATTTTTAAAGTAAAATTTTACATGGTCATATCCATATAGTGTATAAAGCTAACTTTAAGAAACAGTCTATACATATTGACTAGATAACCACTGAGATTCCTTAATTCTGAAGTCTGTATAATTTGATTCAGATGCTGTACATAGTCAATACAATATTGTCATTCAATCATATTGCTTCCTTACTGACACCTAATTGATATCCTCAGTACAGAAAGAATGGGAATTCTGATTGCAGGAAAGAGAATTTTGAAGGAGGGAACACTGCAGCGTGAAGGCACTGGACTCCTGAGAGAATTAGAGCCACTAGACTAGAATGGGGAAAATCAGGACTAGAATCCAAAAGCTAAAATTGATTGTTCTTACTTAAACATGATCAAACCACAGATATCGTGATATCTAATATGGAATGCTTCCACTGAACACCAGTAATGTAGATATTTTTACTTTACCTGGACATATAAATGATTCTAGAAAGAATATTAAGATGCAAAAAGCACTAGATGAAAAGACCAAGAGACCCAAGTTCTAGTGCTGACTATGCTATTAACCAACTCAGTGGAGCAAGTCAGCTGCCCTATGAACTGTTTCCTTCATTTATAAAAAGGGATTAGCCTAAATGACCTTTAAATTCTCTTCCAGTTCTGAAATGTTATGACTCTAAAAATTTTTTAAATTATGGAATAAATGGCCATCTGAATTATTTTCAAGGTCCTTAAGTAAACTTTATCTTCCTTAAATTATTTCTTAGTTTCCAAATGTGCTCTCTTGCCTCAAAGAAAATCATGGTTTGTGAATGTTCTATGTTTTTACCATATTGATCTGCTAAAAGAAAGGACAGTATTTTAAGTCATGTACTAAATGATAAGGAGTTTGTATGTATGCAAGCATATGTGTGTGTTATATGCATGTATATATTTGCATGTGGGAGAAGTATTCCTTTTTTGCCTGTCATCTTTAGAGACATTTGCAAGTTGGATTCTTCACAATTTGTTAGCTGAACTATTTTTCATGGGAATGTTAGAGGTGAGGGGGGGAACTGGGAGAAGTGCTTCCTTGCAGGATCACAGATTTAGAACTGGAAGGGACCTTAGAAGTTCTACTAGAGGGCCAGAATAAATGAAGGGTGGGATTGAAATTTACATTCTCTTACTCAAAATCTAGCATTGCTGTACTATCCCTTGATGCTTCCCATCTCCTTTTTCAACTTCTACTTTCTTATTAGGAAGGAAGTTTGGAGATAGACTGGGCAGAAGTGAGAAGAAAAGGAAAAGGCAGAAGAAAAGCTACAGAAAGAGAGCATATTGTCTACCATGATGTTGTGGGGGGGAGGGGAAAAATTCTACCACATTATTTTACAATACAAAACTCAAAAAATGTCAGTACATGAAAAGAGCCAAACACATAGCAATTTGGTTTTCCCTAGAGGTAAACTAATCTTGGTTCTTCCCAGACA
Organism: Sarcophilus harrisii; assembly: GCF_902635505.1. Lineage (NCBI taxonomy): Eukaryota > Metazoa > Chordata > Mammalia > Dasyuromorphia > Dasyuridae > Sarcophilus > Sarcophilus harrisii. The sequence goes on along the minus strand of NC_045426.1, from coordinate 497,367,106 downwards.
TTGTCCTCAAGAATTATTTCCTTTGCCACTGTTGTAATTGAGGAGATATTTTATCATGGTAATTGGCTGTTACTTTCCTAACTAGGAAAATGGGCTGTTACTAATTTATCATCTTTGGGAACAAGTTATGTGGTGAGAAGAAAAGAAGAATGGGGATTTATGACAATTACTTTCCTCCAGGAAATGGAAGTGATGGAAAAATTTGGTAAATGGATGTAACTGTAAAGGATTTTGCTGTTGTTCTTAAATTCACTAAAGCATTGTCATCTTCTAAAAAAGCCTATAGTTAATTCCATCCAACAACTGTTTATTGAGTAGATACATGTCTAGCACTGTCCTTGATACTGTGTCAAATCCAAAGGGCCTATAATATTCTTTCCCTATTCTCATGTTAGTTTTAGTCTAATTTTATTTAACCTTCTATTATTAGTCAAAAGCTATTACCCTATTGACTTTAGCCCTATGCTCATTCTCACTGAGGTAAACCAGGAATTTTGTGGTTCATACATCATAACTACAGATGGGAGACAATAAAACTAAGGTATGACTTGAACAATTCTGCTAAATTACTCAAAAGGTGCCTTGCTGTTTTCTCTAACTCTCCCAATCTGCGGCCAAATTCCAGAGTCTCAGATCAGCCTCAGCGCCACAATGACGTCAACCTTTATAGAATCATAGATCTATAAAAGAAGGGAACATTAGAACTCAACCCCTCTCGTTTTATAGATGTACAGGGTCAACCTGAAATATTTGAATATGTCTGTAAGCCAATATTACATTGAATGCGCCCAGAGAATAACATTCGATAATATTTTCTCACAGATCTTTACCAAGGAGGCCAGCAAGCTCCCACATCCTAGGTTTCCACTACATATGCAGCCCTAGGGGTGCTGTGGCAGTCATGGCATTTCCTTAACCACTTCACATTAAGTAACCTGGGGCTCCAAAATACCAACCCACATCTACCACACCTCTCCTTTCCAGCTTTAAGTCACTATGTGGTTAACTCCCAGCCTAATTTGCCTGCCAAATACAATGGGTGGGTTTGTGGTGAAATCCCCCAGAGAGATGAGGACTAGCTTCCCCAGTTTAACCCTTAAGTTCTTTCCTCAAAAGATTTCTTTCTTCTCTATTTCCAGATGTCACCAACCTGAACTTGACTCTCAATATGTTTATTAAATTGAATTGACCTTCCAGAAAACCTGTCTTCTAGATTCCAGAAAGTTTTTTTTTAAAAAGTGTTATTCTGATAGTGGTGGTGATATATCCTGATCACAAGAAAGAGACATGCAGAGAGGAAAGAAAAAATGGGAATAAGCACAGAATAATAAAGTTGGAAAAACCCTAACTAGTATGGGTCAAAAACAAGACTTAAATCCCAGTTCATCCAGATCTAAAGACAGCCCTCTATCCTTTATGCTATGCTTCCTTTTTCTGAATGTATTATGTATATTCAATTCAACAAAAATTTACTAAACATCTACTATAAAAGGTATTGTACTATGTGAAATTATTACTACTACTAATGATGATGATATAATCTCTAATCTCATAGAACTATGGACTCCATTCACCATGCAAATTCAAGCTCCTAGCATGTGCTTCTTGAGGTACTAAAGTCATAATCACCGTAGTTCACAGTGATAAAAAAAAATTATATGATTTTGCATTAAGGATTTTAAGCCAAAGCAAAATTTCTTTGATTAAAAAAACTGTGAGAATCTAATATGTAAATGAATGTGAAAGCAGTTTGAAGATTGAAAAGAAAATTCACACAAACATATAAGTTGGCATTATAATGGTGTTTTTACTTTGACACTTCAGAAGCTCCATGATTGCTTCTATATGAACACAATCAACCCTGGTGTGGCTGGCATCTTCTTTGTGTTGTACCCAAGTAAAACTTCAAGAATTACTGATGTAAAAGAAAATTCATCACCTTAAGAGCAAACTTCTGAAGTTAAGCATCTCTCAACTTAATTGGCTGTCTCACAGAAGGTAATCTGCTACCTTCATCCAGAACTACTAATTGAACCTAGTGTCCTTAATTCTATTGCTCTGCATTTTACCATATCTTGCTTTGTCTTTGGTCCACCATGACATTTCCAGTCACCTCCATGCCCTGTGCATACTCTATCTCCCTCTGACCCTACCAACCCATCTTTACCTTGGCAGCTCTAAGAACAGAAATCAAATCAACAGTATTGCTGCTTGTGATGAATGCATATTTTAAAATCAGCTGGAGTCAGGAATTCAGGTTAAGGGAAAATCTTCAATCTTTATTCTTTTTGGAGGTGAAGGGGGATTAGTAATGTGAGCAGCTATGACAGGAACCAGCCAGCAGTCCCTTTCCGCTTCTCTCTCCACCCCTCTGCCTCCACCCACCAAAATCATCATTTCCTATACTATACATCAGGACTTGCACAAAGAGTGAGCAGGGGACATTCTTTCTCCAAGCATATATATTAATAGAATATAGTCCAATTACTATTTAGCTTCACGTGCTTGGGACCTCAGTGCATCAACTCGAGCTTCAGCCCATTACAGCTGCTAATTAAAAAACATGTCAATTAATTGTACTATTGCTCACATTATTATTCTCTTTGACTTTCCTGTCTAAAACACTTTACTTTGGTCATAATTCCCCTATATATGTTGTTTCCCTTATTAGAATGTAAGTTCCTCAGGCTGATTTCAGAAAAGCCTTTGAAGACTTACATGAACTGAACAGATGCTGAGTGAAGTGAATGGAACTAGGAGATTATATGATGATAAACTATGACAGACTTAGTTCTTCTCTGCAATTCAGTGATCCAAGACAATTCAAAAAGGCTTGGGATGAAAAATGTCATCCGCATCCAGAGAGAGAACTAGGAAGACTGAATGTGAATCAAGGCATAATATTTTCACCTTTTTTGTTTGTTTTTCTTCCTCATGTTTTTTTTTTTCCCTTTTAGCCTGATCTTTCTTGCACATGACAAATATGGAAATATATTTAAAAGGATTGTCCATTAAAAAAAAAAAGTAAGCTTCTTGAGGATGGGAAATGTTTTGCTTACTTTTATTTATATTCCCAACACAGCACAGCGCACGGCACAGAGAAAGTGCTTAATGAATGCTTTTTCATTCATTCATCGATTAGTAGTATCAATACTACTATTGTCACAGCTAGTCGTGTCAACTTTAACTTTGAAAGAGTTCTACCAAGAGAAAGTTCCTGGAACTCCTAGCAGATTTGAATGCTACAGTTGGAGAAGGCACTGGACTTTTAGAAGCCGGGAGACCTGGCTCTAACACTAACTAGCTGTGTCATCTTACCTAACTGAAGTTATTTCATGTCTTTGGGCCTCAATTTCCTCTTAAGTAAAAAAAAAAGGGGGGGGGGGGAGAGGTACTTCTATATTCTGGTCCCTTTCAGCTCTAAGATCACACAAGGAAGTTAAGCCCAAGTAAGATAATATTCTGATTTTTCTAACCCAACCTTCTTATATAGCTTTCTAACTAATCTCAGTGAAAAGACTTTTTCAAAATTTAATTAGGATGAGGGAAATGCTGGCACTCTGCTCCTCCAAACACCACCTACCATAAATTCCTTACTCAGTGTTATCATTGCCACAGAGGAGCCAAAGCTGATTCTAGTCCAAAGCATCCCATTTTTCTTTTATCCTCCTCACCCTCAGCTACAGTTGTTGTTTTAAGCCTAACCAGGAAAAAAAAATGCTTTGAGATATCAAAGAAACAAAGAAAGAAGTGAAAAAACTAGCACGATAAGTCTGTGTCAGTTGGTGATGTCAGAAAAATCTTGCCCTTTTCCGGCTGGAACATATCGCATAAATGTAAATGCAATATTCCTGAGCTGCAAGTGGCTATACTTGGATGCTTATCCCCAACAATACTCCCTCTTTCTAGATTTTACTCTCCCCAAAGCCCCAAAATATTACTAGCAATTAGTTGCACTAATACGAGTAGGAAGTTATGTGAATAATTGGAATTACTGCAACAAATCATGAATGATGCATGAAAGGAAACAATACCCATTCCAATTAGCAGAGAAGAAAGACAGTATTGTTTGGGCAAGCTGTAAACCAAAATATTTATTAGGGGAGGGAGACCTCCAGGAAGCAACAGCTTACGAGTGAGCACGCGCAACTGCTTGGGCACACACACACACCCCTTCATCCCCCTCATAGAGGGTTGTGAACATCCTATATTGGCCTATGATTGCCCGATGTCAAATAGAAGCAGATTATACTCCACATGGGTCTGGAGATTTCAATGACACAGGTATGGACACACTAAAGCAAACCCCAGAACATGGGTAAGAATTTTTTCCTGCCCAAGAAAGTTTGGAGATTTGAGATACTTTGGACCTTCAGCCCAAAGGTTATTAAGTTGTCTCAGAATCTTATAATATGCAATGAATAAATACTTACTGATTAAATGAATAGTTTATTCTACCTGTTCCCTCCTTCCAATGCCTCCATATCCTAAGTCTCCTGTAGTTATCTTTTGAAAAGCACAAAAAAGTCCCTTGAAACAACATCCCCAATCTGAGCTGAGAAAAAGCTTTTATAATCATGAGACACATACACAGTGTGTGTTACTAGAGAGAGCTGTAATTATTAAACTTCAGTGTGAGCATTTACTAATCGAAAATTGACAGTCACTAAAAATCAAAGTTGTGTTTATTGTTTTGTTGAAATGGAAATGGAAATGGAAAGTGCTAATAATGCAGATTGAATTTAAAAGTGTGTGTCCCCATATTTTTCCACTCCATGGAGCCTTCATTGTTAGATATTTACCAGCATAGCCTTGTATTGCTCTACTTACATTTTCTTAAGCTCAAAGAAAGTGCAATAAAATGGTCAGGTAATAAAATCATTCTAATTTGGATATCTGGTGAATGGAGGGTAACAATAACAATGAAGAATAACAACAACTGACATTTATATAGCACCTGAAGGTTTGCAAATTGTTTTCTATCTATTATCTCATTTGAAACTCACAACCCTCCTGCATACTCAAGTCCAGTTCCATAAACCTAGGTAAGAACTGGAATTTGTTGGGTCATCCTGAAAGTTTCACCCAGTGCCATTATTCTAAACTGGGTGGGGGGTGGGGGGAGAGGGGAGGAATGGTGTACACAAAAAGGCACTCCAGGTAGATCCTAAGCTACTATATTATTGTTTACAAAGTTGATCCGATAAACTCATCATAAGAATGAATACTTTTTTTTTCCTAGTCAAGGGCAAAGATTTTATTAAAAGCAATGTGATGCCATTACTGAGCAGACAGAATTCTAAGCAAATTCAGTGAGAATGAATACTTTAAACAGAATTAGGCCTTTTGGTGCTCACTTAAAGTGTAAGGTTTATAAGAGTTTATTCAGAAAGAAAATACTCCAGAAATCCAACTTTAGTCTTCCTCTGCTCCCCCACCCCCCTTTTTTTTTTAAAGTCTGGGTCTCCCTATCACTTGGAGGCTAGAAGTACTAGTTCCACTAAATGTCAGAACTTCAAAGCACAAGCCTCCAGCCTCAGCTTTCCCAGTAGCAGTAATTCAGGTATACACCACCATGAACAGCCTCAATCCTATTTTTAAAGGATGCTTGCTAAACTGAATTCTTCCAAAGGATTCTGAAACAAAGTACTCTCAATATAGTATCTAACCACTTTCTCAGAATAAAAGCCAAATTCAAAACAGGAAAAGAATAAAATAATCACAAGACATGTAAGTTCATATTTCACTCATGTACTCTACATTTCAAGCAAACTGGCTCACTTACAGAGGTATGCACAGCATACTCCATTAGAGTATGCATTAAGGGAATTTTATTTTTTAATGGTTAAGTCATCAAGCATTTATTAAGCACCTACTATGTGCCAGGCATTGAGCTAAGCACTGAGAATAGGATGGCAAAATACAAAATAAAACAAATGTTCCTGATCTCAAGGCGTTTACTAAGAAATCCTTTATTGAATAATTAATAACAAAAGATACTGGTTTTATTCATCAAACTATATATTGCTGCAATGTATTCATTATGCAATTCAGCACTTATTACCTAACAATGAACCATGTTTTTAAATCATGTGATTTAATTTAAATGAAAAGCCACTCTTGGGACAGGTAGATGACAGAGTGGATAGAGCACTGGCCTGAGAGGAAGGAGAGAGGACAGAGAAACAGGAGGGAAGAAGCGAAGAGAGGGAAAGGAGGGAAGGGGAGGCACTCTTTAAAATATATATATATATATTTCAGAATATACGGGCAGATTCAGAACATGTACCCAAATCAAATTTCTATACTCTGATTTGACTAGTCCTTCTCTTGCCTGCATATTTATACATCCTTGACTACATTCTCTCCCTCAACAATGCCTCTGAGAAGCCTTAATTTCCAGGTCTACCTTTTATTGAAAGTTTTTCCTGATCCCTCAAGTTGTGTTTTCTTCCTCCTCAAATTATATTTAACTTATTTATCTGTATTCATATTGTAATCCTGTGATATAATGTAAGGACCTTGAGGGCAGGTCCTATTTTTCTCGGTACTTAGCACATAATAGGCTTAAAAAATTGACAATTATTAAATGAGTCAGTCGGCAAACATTTATTAAATACTTAGTATGTGCCAAAGACTGTGTTAGGCACTGGAGATAAAAAAAAAAAAAAAAAAAAAACAATGCAAAAACTTAGCCCGGCTCTTAAAGAGTGCTCTCAAAGATTCACTGTCTAATAGGTAAGGTAAGATGCAAACAACTATATGTAACAATTATATATAAAGGATAGACTAAAGAATAAGCCTCAGAGGGAAGCACTATGATTAAATAGAAGATTGAGAAAGGTTTCTTGCAGAAGGTGAAACTTAGCTGAAACCAAGTCAGGAAACAAAGACAAAGGAGGGAAGAGACATGAAGGATTGAGAGTGAAAATGCTCACTGCAGGGAAATAGAAGGTCCTTTCCTAAGAAAAGCAAGGAGTCCAGTATCTTTAGATTGCAGAGTATGCAGAGAGGAGTCAAGCTTCAGAGGACTGGAAAAAATGGAAAGGGTGAGATTCTGATAGGTTTTAGAAGCCAAACATGATTTTATATTTGATCCTAGGAAGTTCAGGGAACGCTGAAACTTACTGAATAGGGGGAAAGGTGGTAAGAAGTAATATGGGTTAGACTTTGGGGACAATATCCTGAGAAGTATATGAAAGATGTTCCTAAGAAAAAAATGAAAGGACTTGACAATTGATTGGATATGGCAGATTAGAGAGCGGGATGAGTCAGGGATGACACCTTGGTTGTAAATCTGGGTAACAGAGAAGATAGTAAATGGATGGACAGTAAAATATGGAAGCTAGGAAGAGAGTTGAGGAAGAAAAAAAATTCGGCTTTGGACATGTTGAGTTTAAGATGTCTAAATGATATATTGTTCACAAGATGTAATAAAGTGCTGGAAATATACAACTGGAGACAAATAGATCTGAGAATCAGCTGCAGAAAGTTGGTAACTGATACCATGGGAGTTGATGAGATCACTAGGAGACATAGTATAGAGGGAGGAGGGAGTGGTTCTAGCACAAAGACAAGGGGGCCACCTACAATTAGTGGCAATGACATAGATGAAGAAGATTCAGAAAAGGAAACTAAGAAGTGGTAAGATGTGAGGAGCAAAGGAGACCAGTGTCACCTAAATCTGGAGAGAGAAAAATGTCAAGAATGGGAAGATGACAGTAAATGCTGCAGAGAGATCAGGAAGGATGAAGATTAAGAAATAGCTATCAGTTATAGCAATTAAGAGATCATTGCTAATTTGGAGACAGCAGGGTTCTCTCCTTTCCTCTGCCACCACCCAGATATCTCTTTGCATCTGAACTAATAAAAGTGTCTGCTGCTTGCTCTCCTAGTCTCCTCACTGCAACTCATCTTCCACTCTATCAAAGAGATCCCCCTAAATAATGGACTTGATGATGTCATTCCCTTTGCCCCATCTAATAAACTTCAAAGGCTCCTTATTTTCTTCAGGATCAAATTTTAAAATCCTATTTGGCTTTTAAGGTCTTTCCTAAATTGTCCCTTCCTACCTTTCCAGTCTTTTACCTTACTCCCTTCTAAAATCTATGGATTGGCTTCATTGCTCTTCCCAAACAATCTCTTGACATACATTTTCACTCTCCTCCACATCTGGAATTCTTTCCCTCTTTTTCTTTACCTCCTGTATTCCATTTACATCTAGCTCAAATTCTATCTTTTGCAAGAAATCTTTCCTGTTTCCCTTAATGTCAGTATTTTCTCCCTGCTGATCATCTCATTTATCCTGTACATACTTTGCTTGTACAAAGTTAGAAGCATATTGCCTCCCTCATTAAATTGTGAGCTCTCAGAGAGCAGGAACTATTTTTGCCTTTCTTTAAATCCCTAGTACTGTAGCCCAGTGCCTGACACAGGGTAAATGCTTAATAAATGTTTGCTGACTGGACTGGTAAGAAAGGCCTGAACAGGGTGGGAATAGAAACAGATGTGAACTAATACTGTATTTCAAAATTAAGGAAACATTTTTTTCATAAGGCAATGTAAAATTACTTTTATTCTGAGTAAATATTCTATGAAAATGCCTTTAACAGACAGCTGAGGACACAAAATTACAACACTTCTGTTGAATCACAGCCAGTAACTGCTTTCTAAGAGAATAGCAGAGCTTTAAAATAAACAAGGTTTTATGGAAACAGAGCAGATAAGACAGAGCTGTTGCCCAGTGAATTACATGGAAAGCCATGAAAAATCAGGTCTTCTCCTAATAAAGGTCAGACTTTGAAGAGATTAAATGAGTAAAGATGATAGCTGTAACCACAGCTAGGGGGTCATATCTTTTTTTCAGCTATTTAATCTTTTTATCTCAGTATGATAAGAGAGGTTTGTAGAATAAACAGACAAGCTTGAAGACTAGTCAAAAGGCAATGCTAATCAAAAGATTAAAGTACCATAACAGCTTTTAAATAAAAAAATAATATGAGACAAGTTTTCAAAGAGCAAACTGTGTCATTATTTACAAATCACCATTTCCCCCATTCCATATAGGGCAGATATACTGTCAGCACTCAACAAATGATAAATACCACTACTGTATCGTTAACAGATGGGAAATCACCAGATCTTCTACACTTGCTTTAAGCTCATCCACTGATGGAGTTAATAATCATATCAATGTAATGAATTCTAATATTAATCTTCTTTCAGCATCAGGCTTTTTTTCTGACATTTTGCAGTTAACAGTTTATATGTATAATTTTTATCAACTAATCTTAAATGTTAATAAATTTATTTGCCTTTATATTTGAATAAACTAATTTTTAAATTATAACTTTTTCCATATGTGACATCTGCTTGCTAAATTCTAATTATTTAGGGATTGTATTTGTTATGCAGAGACATATACTTGCAAGGTGATGTGGTATAGTGGAAAAATATGTTTCTCCCAAAATGCCAAAGTCCCATTAGGCACAGGAAGAATGTAGCTACCTTTAACATCATTCTAATTAAAAACTCAAACTAGAGCAAGGTATTTTAAAAATCCTAAGTGGATTTTTGGGGGGGGTCAGAGGGAAATTTGTTACTATTATCAACAATTAGGAAAACTTTTGGAATTACAAATGACTAAAGTGCTGTCATTCATACGAACATTGTGCTATTGGCCCACTCACTGTCACTGAGTACTAGGTATAAATTGTTCTTTTAGTAATGAGGAAAGATTTGTCCTGAGTTCTTTCCCTTGTCTCCTTGTGACCAGTGACACACATTTCCACGACAGCTTGGCAGTGGTTATGTATGAATTCTCTGGAAGTTCTGGAACACAGTAAAGCTATTATGATGCTCATAGTAACTGTGACCTTCAACTTTGGCCTTATGAACTTGTTTCTTTCCTCCTCCTGATTTTCCAATTTCTATGAATGGAACTATCATCCCCCACGACTTACTTGAAACCTTTAAAGGTCATTGCCTTTGATCTTCTCTATTCGTTGTCCTCCGCATTCAATCACCTCACAGACAATTCCATTTCTGCCCTTTTCTGTCAAATCCATAAACCTCCTGGATTGCCCCTCTGGTTTAGACCCTCATTACTCTAGATTACAGACTGTTGTAACAACCTACCTTCAGGCACCAACATCACCACCACCTTCCCAATCTTTCCTATAAACCATTGCCAGATTAGTCTAACTCATAAACATCCCTGGTTCTTTACTGCCTATACAATGAAGTCCAAACTCCTCAGACTGGCAGTTCAGGTTTTCCATGCTCTAGTTCCAACCTACCTTTCCAGTCTTCATAGTTTAGCCAAACTGGACTACTAGCTGTTTCACAAATACATCCCTCACTCTTCTGCCCATCTACCTCTGCTCCCTGCATTTTCAAATGGAAAATGAAATGCAAATATTTCTCATAACCAAGTCCACTGAAATCCAAGCGATGATAATAGCAGAATACTATTCTAAGGTTTGAAAAGTGCTTTATAAAAATTATCACTCCTGGAGACAGTCATATGCATTTAAAAAAAGGACTGTGGGGACTGAATGTGTATTACAACATAGTATTTTCATCTTTTTTCTTTTTGTTGGTGTTGCTTGCTTGCTTTTTTCCTTCCTCTTTTTTTCCCCTTTTTGATCTAATTTTTATTGTGCAGCATGATAAATGTGGAAATATATAGAAGAATCACACATATTTAACCTATATTGGATAACTTGCTGCCTAGGGAAGGGTGGGAAGAAAAGAGAAAAATTTGGAACACAAGGTTTTAGCAAAGGTGAATGCTGAAAACTATCTTTGTCTGTGTATACCCTTTGATCCAAGAGTGTTTCTACTGGACCTGTATCCCAAGGAAATCATGAAAATGTCCCACATGTGCAAAAATGTTTGTAGTAGCCTTTTTCGTAGTGGCAAGAAACTGGAAACTGATAGGATGCTCATCAGTTGGGAAATGGCCGAATAAGTCATGGCATATGAATGTAATGGAATATTATTGTTGTATAAGAAATGATCAGCAAGAGGATTTCAGAAAGGTCTAAAGAAACTACATGAACTGATGCTGAGTGAAGTGAATAGAACCAAGAGAACACTGAACATAGCAACAAGATGAAGGTTGAAAACTATGTATGCATACATTTTGAAAATAAACTAAAAAAATTTAAACTAACTTTGCTTGTATTTTGAAAACAAAAAGCTATTAATTTAAAAAAATTATCATTCCTCACAACAACCTTAAAAGACAGTGATATTATTATACCCATTTTTACAGATGAGGAAATGCCCTGCTATGTGAAGCCTTCTTTCACTTACCTAAACAGAAGTGATATATCTCTATCCTTTGAACATTCATATTAATATATATCTCTTATATTTTCTTTTACAATACACTTTTCAACACTATACTAAAAACTTCTTAAATTTGGGGACAGTCTTATTTATCTATAGCAGTTACACATATTGGGCATTTGATATTTGATGAATGAATGAATTCTACTTGAATTAACTGACCTAAATAACTAACTTTCCCTCAGATTCAAGAAAAAAAGTATTTTAATAAAAATAACAGAGGCAATGTAGTGGATAGAAGCCAGGCCTAACGTCAGGAAAACCTGAATTCCAATCTTACTACCTGTGTAATACTGGAAACGTCACTAAACCCTGTTTATCTCAGTTTCCTCATCCGTAAAATGAGCTGGAGAAGGAAATGGCAAGAATCTGACATGGTTATATCACCCAAACCACAAAAAAAAAGAACAATCAAGCCACTTACTCAAGTTACTATGGAAAAAGTAACTCTTATACAGGTAGTTCTAACAATGACAGTTGTCAATCACTTTTCTGATTAGGAGTTGCCTTTCATGACAGAGGATTATAAATCTTCTAAATATAGCCAAGGAATACACATTGATTGCTACAACCCACTGAAGCTACATACTAAAAAGACCAATGATACTTCACATTTCCGTGAAAAGAAATAGTTTAAAATGTCTAAGTGCATGTGTAGGCAAAGGACCTGATAGTTCTATTTTTACACATTATACACCAAAATGCTCAGTTTGGCTTAAAGCAGTTGGATTTTTTATGATTAATTTGGCTCTTAAGATTAAGAGCATCCTGCTTAATGCTTTTTTTTTCAAAGGATGCCTGAACTTCCCTTCATAATCTCAACAAAAGATGTCCTCAGAACTCTCTTCCCTTGCCTTCTAATAACTATTTTCTTTGGTAGTTCTGCCTTGTACCTCAGGCAATTAGGCTCTAAATTTTTGCCTTAAGGTTCTATTCTGCTGAAGAAGCATCATAACATAGTTTGGAGCACTGGACTTAGGAAAACTTGGTTTTAAATCTTTCCTCAGACATTTACTAATTGTGTGACCCTACTGAAAGCAGGTAAACTTTTTAAGCCTGGGGCCTTTCAGTTTCCTGTTAAATAGAAGGACTGGAGCAAGGTTTCTTAAAACTTTTTCAACTCTTGATTCCTTTTTGTCCAAGAAATTTTTACATTATTCCAGGTATACGTGGCATATAAAATAAATATACAAACCATTTACTGATAATAAATCATTATTTTGTAATCTCCCACTTTCAGTTACCAGACCCCATATAGAGTGGTGAACAATAGTTTAAGAAGCTGAGGATTAGAGAACCTTTAAAGTATATTCTAGTTCTAAATCTATGATCCTATTAGCAAAAAAAAAAATATCCCAAGAATGATAAGAATCAGCTACTCAGTGGCATACTTTCTTTGCCTGGAATTCTATATATATGATAATTATATATTCAAACTTAATTATTAGGAGAATATGAATTGTACCTGTAATTGTGTCATATAGCTATAATTATCATTTATTCTGATATACCCTTACCTTATATCTGACTATAACTGCAAAAGCTATGTAAGAAAAAAAAAAAACTCCTGTTCATAGATATTTCTAAAATGTTTTATGCATACCATCTCATTTGGATTTGAAAGAGCATTACCTATTATGGAATATTACTGTTCTGTAAGAAATGACCAACAGGATGATTTCAGAAAGGCCTGGAGAGACTTACACGAACTGATGCTGAGTGAAATGAGCAGGACCAGGAGATCATTATATACTTCAACAACAATACTATATGATGACCAGTTCTGATGGACCTGGCCATCCTCAGCAACAAGATCAACCAAATCATTTCCAATGGAGCAGTAATGAACTGAACCAGCTACGCCCAGAGAAAGAACTCTGGGAGATGACTAAAAACCATTACATTGAATTCCCAATCCCTATATTTATGCCCACCTGCATTTTTGATTTCCTTCACAAGCTAATTGTACAATATTTCAGAGTCTGATTCTTTTTGTACAGCAAAATAACGGTTTGGTCATGTATACTTATTGTGTATCTAATTTATATTTTAATGTATTTAACATCTACTAGTCATCCTGCCATTTAGGGGAGGAGGTGTGGGGGGGTAAGAGGTGAAAAATTGGAACAAGAGGTTTAGCAATTGTTAATGCTGTAAAGTTACCCATACATATAACCTGTAAATAAAAGGCTATTAAATAAAAAAAAAAAAAGAAAGAAAGAAAGAAAGAAAGAGCATTACCATCTTTTCCATTAGGGATGAAATCACTATGGTTCCAAGTGATTAGATGACTACTTCTCACCATCCTACAGCTATCTCTCTCCTGACAAACAATGTTTGTGTCCCTCTGGGCAATTACTCAGTGTGAAGGAATAGTTTAGGGTAACTTTTTAAAACTATAGAATTGGCAAAAAGATGTTGACTTGCACATTGATATAGGGAGTTTCTCTATTTAGGAATGCCCCATATCAATGAAGTCATGGTCCAGTTTTCCTTTCTTATATAATTAATGACAGAGTAAGAACTTGAATGGGGGGAAAGTCTGCACTAAAACAGTTGATTCTGGCAGAACATAAGATGTATAGTGCACTTTAAAAATCGTGCCTTTTCTCTATTGTAAGGAACTGAAATCTTGCTAAAAATAAAGATAATGAAATTTTTTTATAATTTTATGCCATCACTAACAACAATTTGCAGTCACTTAAAAACACCTAACTATAAAAAGAAGAAAAAAAATGTAAAATTTAAACAGTGACTTTTGCTGGATGGAATTTGAAACTGTAAATGTTACATTCAGGCACTGAGACGATGTTCTCTCGAATCAAACATTAGTACAAAACTATGATTTTGAGCCATATTATACAATCTAGGAGTACTACAAAATTTCCTCAGGATTTTAACAGTATCTATTTTGGAAGCTTGTGCTGTGTGCTCTTGCCCCACAATGCACAATATGGATCTAATTACCTTCAGCTGCTTTATGTTAGTAATAAAAAAGGGAAAGCTTTGTTCATCATCTAACATGGTCCAGTAATCACAGGCTCAAAAATCATCCATATCCTTCAATCCCCATACAAAGAAATAAACTTTTAAAATACCTCCAACACGTTGCGCTATCCTGCTAAGCGCGGTAACTTTCCGGCTATTGAGTTTTCTCTAGATCTGGAAGTGATTTAGTGATGGAATGGAGACCAAGCTTTCTCCTTAGTCCCCCGACCCACCCCCGCCACACTCTCTCGGCCTCGAAAGTACTTACACCGGCGTGGACGGACAGGGAATCTGGTTCCAGGCACATTTGTACTGAGCTTGAATAAAACTCTCAGTTCCCTCCAGCACAGAGCAGCTTACATTCTTGTTCACTATGTAGGCGCACCAGTTCCTGGGGCGGGGAGGAGAGAAAAGGATTAACTGTAAAATGGGCAAACAATGAGAACCTCAAAGACTGGATGAATCGAGGTATATACAATGCATTTGATGGCTGAGGGCAACGTGGGTATGGAGAGGATCGTCTTTTAAAAAATTAAATAAGTGTATGAAAGAATGAGAATGAATGCCAAGGTGAGTTGCTCCAGCGTCTATGTGCCTTGAAGCAGTTTTCGCTCCCCCTCCCCTCGAGACAGAAGATGCTCCCTCCCTCATCCCCGCGCCCCCCAGAGCTTGGCAGAGCCAGAGTTCAGCGTGCGGCCAGGTCAGTCCAGCATGTCTCCAGGCCGCTGCTGTCCCGCTTGCAGTTCGGCTCCTCCGCCTGGCCAGTCAGCTCACTGCTCTCCGGATAGGCTCCCCAAACCAGCCCCCAATCCAGGAGATGCTGGCTAGGTTAGGCGCGGGGAGTCTACGTGTCACCCCGCAGCACCCCGGGGACTTTTGCTGCTCCCAGTGCATTCGGGGATGGGGAGGGAGGGAGTCCACGCCTCCAAGGGGATTCGTACTGGCCAGGAGAAGGGGAAAGGGCGAGGGGGAGACTTACTTGTTCCGAACGCCGGGCCGGCTGGTCTGCCGCATATGGGGGGTCGCTTGGGTGAGCCAGTCCCCTTGAAGGGCCAAGAGCACCAGCACCGACGCCCAGCCGCAGGGCCACATTCTGCTGCGCCCCGGGCTTGGATAGCCCCGCCGCTCCAGCTGCTGCAGCTGGCGCAAAGAAAGCGAACGAGCGCGCTCCACCGCCCCGCCGGACCGAACGCGCCCGCAGACTGGGCTCTGGGGTGGAGGGCAGGGGGCAGCCACCCAGAGCCCGGGCCACCAGGTCCGCTTGCTGGAGGCGGCAGGCTCTGCTGCTTCGGCCCCTTTTCTAGCGCCCCCCGCCCTCCCGCTCAGCACCCGACCCCTCAGTCTACTTTCTCACACTTCTCCTTTTCCGGCTTTCCTCACCCTGCTCTTCTCCTCCACGGGTCCCTTAATGACGCACAGGTCCCCCCGGTTGCCGCCCTCCTCTTTATTTCACTTCCCCCTCCGAAATGTGACTCTTCCCTCCACCCGGACTCAGTCTCTGTGTCTCCAGTCCCCTTCGCCTCTCTGTAGGGGGTTAGGAGCAAGAGGGTTGGGAGAAGGGTCTGTATTACAATATTTCAAATTACTCATTCTTTTGGTCTTTTCCCAGAAGCACAGGAACTCCGCCTTCCACCTACCAAACACACACACACCCCTAGCCCCTCAGGAGTAGCGATTCATAGTCTGAGAGTCTGTTCCCACAGGCATCCCTGGGTGCTAAACTTCTAGTGCTGAGTCCGGGGGCATCTTTATCAGTCCCCTGGGAAGCACTGATCTGGATTTCCTCATTTGGCAGGAGACATGAATTCACTCCTCTTTTCTTATGTCCACTGATTCATCTCCACCACTTTTATGCGCAGAGAGGAGATAAAGAGGAAAGCTAAGAAGGCAGTGTCTTTTCTTTTTCATCTTTACACAATGCAAAGTTACACAAGTCAGCAGTACTCATTTAAAATTTTCCAAAATTACTGACTTTGATAACACTCGAATATACTTCCTTCCCCCCGCCCCCCAAAAAGGGAAACAGCAATACCGTCTCAGCCATAGTTGGACCTTTTTTGTCTTTACCACTTACATATTTAGGTTTGTGTTTTCTAAGCAGAGATTTTCTTGGGAATCCTTATATCAATCAAAGAACTGCCTAAAATAGGTTTTTGTCTCAGAACCGAAGTTTGGTGTAGAATGGTGGTTAAATGTTGGAAGGGTAAATCAAAATCTTTGCCTGTAACATCCCATATCTAGATTTTTTTTTCTTGGTTTAGTAATCTGCCTTCAGTATTTTATCAAATGTAGTAATTTCTAATTGAAATTCTAACAGCCTTAGAAAAGTAGACAGGTTTTTGTTTGTACTTTGCTTTTCATTCAATATCTTTTGGTTCCCCTGTCCATTTAACTTTTTATTATCCTCACCATCTCTTCTTAGTAGAAGGGATCCCTTAGTAGAAACCCTAAACAAAGAAAGGAATTTTCAGAAAGTAGTTAAAAGTAATGAATTAATTTAGGAGTAAAACCACCATTATCTGATGCAACAGTTAATGTTGTTAGCTATATATTTATATATAACTGTGTGTTAGTTATATATTTAATGGTAATATAAGTTAATATGGCTACTGGCTATCAAAGCCACATTGGAATATGCACAAACAACAGAAATTAATATGAGTCAAAAAGATACTCAGATGATGACCAGCTTTTTGTTTTGTTTCTGGTAACATCAGTGAAGGAAATTCCCTAAGAAGGAACTTCCCTCAGCAGTAAAGCAGCAATTTCTACCATGTAAGGGTATATAATCTATTTACAGACTCTGAAAATGAAATATCATGAAAATGATGTATGATTGATTCATCCTAGCTTTCAAAAGAAGACCATGTAGGGAGAAATTAAAAAAAAAAAACTTATTCAAGAAGGTGAAAAATCATCTTCTATTGGATAACTCTGCCTATATATCTGTTAAGTCTCCCATCAATTATACAGATAAAAGGCAGAGAAATTAAAAAGGGAGGTGGGGGAAAAAAAGAAAAGGAAAGCTGCCTTTCATATCACAACACTAACCATTCCCCCCAAAAATAATCCTCAGCACATGAGGAATTACGTTCATGGTAACAAAAGTAAGTTGAAACAATCTGGCAAACATTGTTAAACTCATGCTATGTGCCAGACTCTGTGCTAGACTCTCATTGTATAGGGGGAGGATCACAGATGAATAGCTGTAAGGGAAGTCAACTAGACTAACTCCATTATCTTATAAGTGGGGAAACTGAAGCGCAGAAGAAGAAATTAATTTGCCCTGTTTTCACATAAAGTAGTAAGTGGAAGAATCATTTCAAAAACCCCTCTGGTGACAAATAGAGAATTCTTTTCCAATTCACTAAAAGATATATAGATATAGATATAATATGAAATAGACTATAATATGGGAAAAGGTATATCTAGACAAAATTTTCTAAGAAAATCTTATGACAGAAAGATCACTTTCATCTAGGGAAAGAAGATAATGCTACTTGAGCTGAGCCTTGAAGGAAAACAGTCTTCTATCAACAGATGAATGCATGGAATCTAATTTTCTTATAGAATTAATGGGATCTGACCAAGGGTCTAAAGCCCAAGTTTTCAAAAAAGTGATCATAAAAACTATTTAAATAACTATAAATTGTATTGTATATTCGCTAGGCATCCAAAGGGCATAGTGAAGTGACTTGGAGTCAAGAAAACTTAAGTTCAAATCTTACTTCAGACCCTAGCTTTGACCATGTGTAAAATCACTTAAGCCCTTTCAGCCTGTTTTCTCATATGTAAAATGGGTATAATAGCATTTCCTTTCTGACAGTATTATTAAGCTAGTAGATGAGGAAAATGTGGAAGATATGGTAGAATTAAATTTCAGTGAGACATCTGATACCATCTCTTGTACTTTGGATAGACATATTAGCTGGATGATGGTACAGTGAGATGCATATGGTATTACTGCTTAGATGAATGTACTCCAAAGGTTTTGATCAGTGGAAAGAAGTATGCAACAGGGTTTGTGGCTCTTCTCTTTTCAATGTTTTTACCAGTGGTTTACATGAAGATATAGGTGACAGGTATGTATGACATGTTTGTAGGTAAAAGAAGATCTAAAAGGATACTGGATTATATATATACTAATACGCATATATATGTGTGTGTGTATATGTTGATTGACAGTAGCCAAAATCTACAAAATATTTAGCAAAGTGTAACAAAGGGCTCAATCAAACAAAAGCAAACTGAAATAGGGATATGTATAAATGCCAATACTTATGTTAAAAAGTCCAATGCAAAAATATAATACATGAAAGTCTTGGCCAGATCACATGAAAAAGAGTTGCAGTTGTCTGCAAAATCAATATAAGTAAACAGGATAATGAAGCTGCCAAAGAAAGCTAATTTGATGAACTAACAGAGGCATGACATTAGATCAAGGGAGGTAATAGTCCCACTGGTGAGACCACATCTAGAGTATTATGTTCAGTTCTGGGCGTCACATTTTAAGAGAGACATTGACAAGCTGGAGTTCAACCAGAAAAATGGATGAGGGTACTTGAAACCATGTCATATGAGGATAGGTTGAAGGAACTGGAGATGTTTGCCTAGAAAATGTGGCTCATGTTCACTGCTTCTACTATTTGAAGATCTGTTATGTGAAGAAGAATTAGACTTATTTGTATTTTTGAATTCAGAGGTCAGAGCTAAAGCCAATAAATAGAAATTATAAGAATCTAAATTTCAGCTCAGTCTAAAAGGAAGAATATCCCAACAATTTTCACTGTCTTCAAATAGAAACTAATGGCTTATGTAATGAGTTTCTAATCACTGAAGATTGTAAGATCCTATGATCTTACATCTAGTCAATCTAATCAATAAGCATTTATTAAGCGCCTACTGAGCTAAGTACTACTGAGTAAGAAAAAAAAATAATTCCTGTTCTTGAGAAACTTACATTCTTAGTACAGCTCCCTTGTTTTACTGAGGGCCAGAGAAATTAAGGAATTTGCCTATAATCACCCAGACAGAAGGTGACAGTCTGGAGATTTGAACTCTGACTAGAAATCTAGTTCTCATTTCATTGTAACAACATGTTCAAGCAGGGTTAGTATACTAGTTATGAGCTTGGATTAGATGGCCTTTCAGGGCTCTTCCAGTTCTATAATCTAACCCACAGGGCTGCTTCCCAAAGGTAGACTACTTAATACAATTCTTTACCTAATCACTTTATTATCATGATAAGAGGAAATCATGAAATAATAGGTGTTTAATAAATTTTTAAATTTGCCCCAAAATAAAAAATTTAAATTTTTTGGTCTTTCTTCATATCCCTCATGCTTACTACAGTACCTGGCAATAGAGAATAAAAATTAGGCCCATGCTTATACTCTAATGAACAAATATACTTGATGTTCCCTTGAGTACCTCATTTCACTTATTCTTGAGGAATAAGTCCTAAAGGACTTCACAGTCAAACTAGAATGGGAAGCTCAAAGCTGTTGAAAATAAATAGTATTATAACCATTTTGTTTTGATTTGGTCACAGACCTGTGAATTCATCAACACATTCCAACACAGACACTTCCAAGTGTCAAAAATTGCTCTGTAGATGGAGAACAGCAACTTATCTGTAATACTGTCTTAAAGAATTGGCTGGTATCCCTAAGAATAATATCATAGGATCTTAGAATTGAAAGAGACCTTAGAGGTCATCAAATAATCAAATCCCCTCCTCATTTTATAAACAGTTAAGTGAGTTGCTCAGAGTCAAAGAACTGATAAATAAGGCAATATTAGGGAACTAGATAACTCAGTGGATAAAACTTTGGGTCAGGAGACAGGAATACCTGAGTTTAAATCCAACCTCAGACACTTACTAGCTGTGTGATCCTGTGATATTTAACCTCTGTCTGTCTCAGTTTCCTCAACTGAAAAAATACCTCACAAGTTGTTGTAAGGATCAAATGAGATAATATTTGTAAAATGACTAGTACAATGTAAAATGATTAGTACACTAGCACTTAATAAATACTTATTTTCTTCCCTTCCCAGTATCTGAACCTAGGTCCTGTAGACGGTAAGGTCATCCCCTTCTAAACACACCATCATGTTGTATTGTCTTATGACTGTTAATTTTTTTTTAGGGAAAATTTATTCTTCTTCCACAGTCATTTATGATACATTTACATTCAAAGCAGTCTCTCAACAAAATGGTCAGATTTGCATGTCTCAGCATCTGTAAAATGCAATGACATAACAAGCTGCTTTCCTTGTCCACGAGAGCCTTTGGGTGTCATTCCTGACTTCTTTTTCTGACTTTTTGAAAAGTTTCCCTAACAATTTCTAAACATGCTTTTAGATTTCTTTCTTTTGTTGCTGTTTAAAAAAGAAAAAAAAAGGCAGGGACAGTTAATTATTAGTGTTTTTATATAGTTAAACCAAGTTTATAAGAAGCAGTATGTAATACAGCAAAAGAAAAAAAAAATCAATGCCCAGACCAGAGGGACCTGGGTTCATATATGAACTTAAATACTGGCATTAGGAAGTGTGATCTTGGGCAAGTTAGTTAACCTTTAATCATCCTTAATTTCTCATTAGGAAAAAAGGAGCGAATCATAACAACAGTGTAAAACACTGTCTTTGTTAGGCTTAAATGATATAACATATTCAAGCCTCAAAGTAATAGATATATGTGAGCTATTATTACTTAATAAGGGAAAAAATAAAAGTTCCAAAGGATTTTTCTTGTGAATACAAAGTATTTCCAGAAACAACCAGGACTATTTGGTTAGGTTGTTAAAGTTAATATACACATCTTTTCTTTAGGGGGTAAATAAAATTTGTCACAGAAATTGGTGGATACACATACAATCTTGTTTTCAATTTTGTTTGCTCTCTTCTTAAGTTCTTGCTTATCTAGCTGAATAATTTTACTCATCAATGGAAGTTTAAATAAGATTTATTTTTAAAATTTTAGAAAAACATTTCTGATACTTCACATACTTAGAAAATGCAACTTCCTCAATTGTCACCAGCTGACATTCCTCATTCTTACAAAAATTCTTTTCATAGGGTTGGGTAGACAGAAATCACTGAGAGCGCTGAATAGATGAATCATGTGCCTTAGTCCAAGTGGTACTGGAATTCCACTGGCCCACTCGTGCTTTAAAAATAAAAGAAACCAAAAAAATATTTTAGATAAAAATATATTGATAAGGCCAATATACTGTCAAGATATCTTTGAGCACTTTTCTACTTCAATTCTTTTTCAATATTAACTGACATGAATGCTCTAAATTTCAAGGAACTGACAAAATCCTGACTGACTATAATATTAAAGGCATTGGTCACAGAAAAAAAATCTATTTTGCTTTTATTTTTTAATGCTCATGTGCTTTCTCTTTTTAACTAATAAAACTACAAATATGCCCCTTTGTAGTTACACAAATTCTGTGAGCTAAAGATATGTAATGCTGTTGCAAAAGAAACAAAATCAGTATCTTTTCCATCATTTAAGTTGCTAGAGGCAACATGAATTTGGTGTAGGGTGATGAGAAAATCTCCATTGTCACTGGAGAATTTGAAAAATCCATTCATTCACAAAATTTTTGAGTGTGCAATGTACTTGGTTCTCTGAAAACTGTCTTGTGAAAAACAAGAAGCTGAGAAATGGTATAATTTATGTCTCTTTCTTATATTTTTAATACTTTAATCTTAGAACTCTGATTTCATTGGGGTAAATATTCCTACCAACGGTCACCTGTGCCAATCTGGTTGTTCATTTTCAGTGAATTTAGACATGTCAATCCTAGGACAACATCCTTATAATCCATAACTAGAAGTGTATTCAAAACTTTGCCAGCTCAATGAGATTCTGAATATTTTCAATGACTATCTGTCCTGCATACTTGGAATGCTATCCTTCCTCATCTCTATCTCCTGATTAAAGTGTCACCTTCTGCAAAAAAAAAAAAAACCTTTCCTAATTGAGTAGATGCTCATCAATTGAGGAATGGCTGAATAAGTTGTGTTATTTGAATGTAACAGAATACTACTGTTCTATAAGAAATACTGAGGGACAGTTAGACAGTGGAGTGGTTAGAGTACTGACCCTGGAGTCAGGAGGATCTGAGTTCAAATCTAGCCTCAGACACTTACTAGCTGTGCAACCCTGGGCAAGATACTTACTTCCAATTGACTCTTTAAAAAAAAGAGAAAAAAAAATTTTTTTTAATGATGAACAGCCTGATTTCAGAAAAGCCTGGAAAAACTTTTCTTCTCTGGAAGGCTTACTTGAACTGAGGTTAAGTGAAGTAAGCAGAACCAAGAGAATACTGTATACAGCAACAAGAAGATTGTGTAATAATAATCTATGATAGACTTAGCTCTTCTCAGTACTACAGTGATCCAAGACAATTCTAATAGACTTGGAATGGAAAAATGCCATTTGTATTCAGAGAAAAAATTATGGAGACTGAATGCAGATCAAAGTACATTATTTTTGTTTGCTTTTTTTTCTCGTGTTTTCCCTTTTGTTCTGATTTTTCTCTCCTAACATGACTCACATGGAAATATGTTTAAAATTACCGATATATAACATATCGGATTTACTCATTCTCTTCAGGAGGGAGAAGTAAGAGAGGGAAAGAGAAAAAAAATAGAACTCAAAATCTTACAAAAATGAATGCTGGAACCAGGAGATCATTATACACTTCAAAAACAATACTATATGAGGATCAATTCTGATGGAAGTGGATATCTTCCACAATGAGAGAATCCAATTCAGTTCCAATTGATCAGTGATGAACAGAACCAGCAACATCCAGAAAAAGAATATTGGGAAATGAATGTGGACTGCTTACATTTGTTTTTCTTCTTACCTTTCTAAATCTGATTTTTCTTGTCCAGCAAGAGAACTGTATAAATATGTACACATATATTGTATTTAAACTATACTTTAACATATTTAAAATGTATTGGACTACCTGCCATCTAAGGGAAGGGGTGGAAGGAAGAAGGGGGAAAAGTTGGAACAAAAGTGATTGCAAGTCAGTGTTGAAAAATTACCCATGCATATGTTCTGTCAACAAAAAGCTATAATAAAAAAAAAAAAAAAGAAATTGGACCTGAGGGAAAAAAATGAATGCTGGAAATTATCTTTACAAGTAATTGGAAAAAAAATAAAATATTACCAAGTGGGGAAAAAAAAGTTCTTCCTAGTCTTCCTCAATTTAAGTGATTTCCCTCTGAGACTACCTCTAATTTATCTTGTATATTTTTGTTTATAAATAGTTATTTGCACAATCTCTCCAACTGGAGTGTAACTTATGTTAATATATAGATTCTTTTTAACCTTTCTTTGTATCCCTAATGTTTAATACAGTTCTTGGCACAGCCTTAGAGAATTCAATTCCATTCAGCAAATATCTAAAGCATCTGCTATATACTAGTCACTGAGGACAAAAAGATAAAATAAAAATAGTACTTACCATCAAGGAACTTATATTCTATTAAAATGCTATAGCATACACTTGCAAAGTAATTTCAGGTTGGGAGAGTACCCTAACTAAGGACGATTCTGAGAGGAGGTAGGATTCTGAGATGCAGAGGTAAGGAGGGAGGGCAGTCCAGGCATGGAGACAGAAGATAGAATGTTGAGTTTTGACAATAACTAGTCGTCTAGTTTGTCTGGCACATCGAGTACAAAGAGAAATAATGTGAAATGAGGTTGCACTTGGAAGTTGAAGCCAGACTCTAAAATGCAAATGGGAAACACTGAAGCTTTTTGAGCAGAGGGCTGATATGTTCACTGAGAAGATTATTTTGGCAATAGCAAAGGAAGATTGACAGGCCGCTCAGTTAGAGAGCTTTCTAAATTGTTCATGAAAGGCAGGATCAGGTGCCTGAAATAGAATGATGAAGTTGTGAGGAGAGAAAAGAGAACAGATGAGAGAGAAGCCAGTGTTACCTCCATGAATTGTCAAGGATCAGTAGGGATCTTATTTTAGAGTGTTCATTATCTTGACTGCCATCATACTTTAACCTTTGATTTATCTTAGGTAGTAAATAATAAATATGGATTTGAATAGTGTTTTGAATATTATAAAACTAAAAAAAAATCTATTCTTTAATTTGATCTTTACAGTGACACCATGAGTAGGCACTGCAGATATATACCTAAGGATCTGTGGTTGTCTTGATCTAAGTATTCCCTTCAATGATAAATATCATAGTCTATCTATGCCCTTCCACCCTAAGCCCATGTTCATGTCACAAACTATTAAACAAATTTGTTACAATATTATCCCTGTGTTACAGATAAGAAAAGAGGCCAAAAAAGGCTTAATGTTTTGTGGTAGCCCAGAATCAGGCATGAGAATTCAGACTAAAAAACAAGTTTCCTAAGAATTAAGAGTTCTCACTATACCACAGGAGAGAATGCAAATTCAATTTTCTATTGCCAACATTTTGTCCCTGGAGAAGTTGAAAATCCATTCATTCAGGAAATTTTGTCAAAAAGGTATGGGGATTTTGATGACAGTTTATGTTAACCAGTGCTAAATTCTGGGCATTCAAATACACAAATAGACAGTTCCTGCCCATAAGAAGCTAACAATCTAATAGAGGAAAACTACACACTAAATTGGACTTGCCAACTCAATTGAAGTCAACAGCATGCTATGACTACCAAAAAAGTTAATGTAGTCTGGAATTTCTGACCAAAGGCTGCTTAAAAGAAGGCAATTTGTACAGATCCCATAGACCTAGTTCAGCAAAAACCTGAAATTCTCCCCAGATCAATTAATGAGCAAGAAATCCAGTGAGAAATTATAGTAACTTCTTCCACCCAGAGATTGCACCGAGTCAGCCAGAAGTCCCAAGGAATCAGCAAAGGGAGCTACCAGCAAAATCAGAGTCAGCATAGACAAAGAAGCCACTAAATCCTCAGTATGACCATAGAACAGAGACCTCATCTAGCCACCTTTACTAGCCAACAAGACTCTTAGTCCCAGGCAGTAATATCTGAGGGCTGAGAAAGCCCAGAGTATTCAGAAAGGCCTCTCAGTAATGGAAAGCCCAATTGAAAGACTAGAGAGTTATAATGGCCAATGAAATTCAGAAACACTCAGATTGAGACTGACCAGACTTTCAGGGTCTCTGAGGTCAGTGCTTTGAAATGCTGAAGCCCAGGACTTAGAAAATTAAAGTTGAGGGCAAGGATGGGGGTGAGATGTAAAACTGTACCCAGGAGTTAGAGGTTAGCACAGGAACCCAGGTAAAATAAAATAAGACCTGGCAAGGTCAATTATCCCTCTCAAAATGGGATCAAGGGGCAGAACTCAGCCCTCATACAAAGAGAGGAGTAAACCAAATAAGATAATGACCAGTAAAAAAATTATTTTACTTCTAGAACACCCCAAAAATCCAGCCTAGAAAGTGAAGGCAATTCTGTAACAACTATAAGAAGAGACTCAAAAAAAAATTTTTTCCATAAAGAATACAAGAGATAAAATAAAAGCTTGGGAGGGAAAAAATAGGAAAATATCTTATTAAAAAGATTTAATTTTAAACTTAAATACAAAAAAGAGACATTACCAAGCATACATCACAACATAAAACAAGGATTCAAAATAAAACCATCACTTTCCCATTCAAACTTTTTTTTTAAAAAAAGGAAAGTATATAATAAATACTACACATCATTTTCAAAGCTATCTATGCATCTTTCTACGTTTTCTTTTGTTCATTACTGTGTACTTTTTATTTCCTTCTTCTCCTCCTCCCACAGTCTAGAGAAGGCTTCCATTAGACACAAGAAAAAATGTACATAACAGCAAAATAATGTTTTGTCATGTATACTTATTGTGTATCTAAGTTATATTTTAATATATTTAACATCTACTGGTCATCCTGCCATTTAGGGGAGGGGGTGGGGGGGGTAAGAGGTGAAAAATTGGAACAAGAGGTTTGGCCATTGTTAATGCTGTAAAGTTACCCATGTATATATCCTGTAAATAAAAGGCTATTAAAAAAAAAAAAGAAAAAATGTACATATTTGTAAAACCATATTATACATACTTCTATTTATCAGTTCTTTCCCTGGATATGGTCCTTTTTACCTGATTTAAGTATTCATAATACTCAAAATGATTTCACTTTTCCAAAGTTGTTCTTAGAACAATAATGCTTTTATGATTCACTCTGTTCATTTCACTCTTCATTATTTCATTGTCAATTTTTGTAAACATCATATACTATTAAGGTATGATATACTGCTAAGAAAAAACTGTTTCTATTCTTATTGAGTTCTCTCAAGATATATCATAACTAGCTTGTTTAAGATTTTATTCAACTCCTTATGGGAGGGTGAGATTTATCTAATTCTGAGAAGGGAAAGATAAAGTCGACCACTATTATACCATTACTATCTACTTCTGCTTGTACTTCACTATTTTCCCTTAGTAATTTAGACACTATATAGTATTTGGTGCATATAGGTTCAGTATTGTTATTTCATTTTTTATGGTACTTTTTAATTCATAATATAGTTTCCCTGTTTATCTCTTTTAATTAAATTTATTTTAGCTTTAACTTTGCTACCCCTGCTTTTTACTTAGCTGAAGCATAAATTCTACTCTACCCCTTTATTTTAACTTTATGTGTATCTCTCATTTTTAAGTATGTTTCCTTAAATAACATATCAGATTCTGATTTTTAATCCATTTTGCTATTTGTTTTCAGGAATGAACTCATCCCATTCACATTCAAAGTTGTAATTACTAATTGTGTATTTGCCTCCATTATTTTCTTCCTTAATTTTTTGGATATTTTTTCCAATTCCTTCACTTTCTTTTTAAAACTTTCTTGATTTTCTTGGATTGCCCTTATTTTTTCTTAATGTTTCCTCAATCTCTCTTATTTGATTTTTAAATTCTTTTTTAAACTTTTCCAAGAATTCTTTTTGGGCTTGTGACATTTGACGTTTTTCTTTAAATGAGAATTTAACATTTTTAAAATTTAAAATCTTTAAATTTTTAAGATTTTAATATCTTCACAAAAAAGGGAAAAGGGCCCTCATGTGCAAAAATGTTTGAAGCAGTCCTTTTTGTTTTGGCAAGGAACTGCAAATTGATTGGATGCCCTTCAGTTGGAGAATGATTGAATAAGTTGTGGTGTATTAATATTATGTAATATTATTGCTCTATAAGAAACAATCAGCAAGGCCTGATTTCAGAAAGGCCTGAAGAGATTTACATGAACTGATACTAAGTGTGGTGAGTAGAACCAAGAGAACATTGTACATAGCAAAAGAGGATTATATGATGATCAATTCTAATAGAGGTGGCTCTTTTCAACAGCAAGGTGATTCAAGACAGTCCTAATGGTCTTGTGATACAGAGAGCCATCTGTACCCAGAGAGGGAACTGTGGGGACTGAGTGTGGATCACAACATAGTATTTTTCACTTTTGTTGCTGTTTACTTGCATTTTGTTTTCTTTCTCATTTTCTTTTCCTTTTTGACTGATTTTTCTTGTGCAGTGTAATAATTGTAGAAATATATATAGAAGAATTGTACATGTTTAACATATATTGGATTGCTTGCCATCTGGGGGAAAGGATAAAGGGAAGAGAGAGAGAAAAAATTTGGAACACAAGGTTTTACAAGGGTGAATGTTGAAAACTATCTATGCATATGTTTTGAAAATAAAAAGCTTTAAAAAAATAAATTTTATTTTTTCTGAGAATGAACTCAGATCTTCGCTATCTCCATGATAACCAACTATGGTCAAGTCCTTTTCCCCTTTGTTTCCTTATTATTATTTCATTTGTTTGTGGCTTATTATTATATTTAGGTTCTAGTCTCAAGGCAAGGGAGAAGGGATGATATCTTACACTTTAAGTTTTCCAAGTTATTGTTATCTAAGCATTGCTTGGGGGATTGACCTTGGAAACACCTCTCTGCTTCTGTGTCATCGCTAGGGTCCCCCACAAACTGTTACCACAAATACTCTTGGTTCCTGTAGTCCCTTCCATGGTTGATAATTTTTGCTCAGCCCTCTGCCCTGGAACTAAATTAGGAACTTTGCTCTGCTGCAAGTGCCCAGTCTACAGGGTCCTTGTCCTTTGCTACCAGACTCACCATATGTGAGTTCACTCCTGTTTGTTTATAGTCATAGCCTAGGACCAAGTCTGGTCAGTATTAACTGGACCTGGAGTCCTGCAATAGTGGACACTCTTTCAATCTTCTTCTATTTAGTTGTCCTCACTCCACACTGTCCAGAAGGTGAAAGTTCCTGAAGTGAAAGTTGCGGCTGACCCAGGTGCACCTACAGCTAGTTGTTTGTTGATTCAACAGAGCCTGCCTTGGAGGTGGTTTACACTTCTCTCAAGCCAACATCTGTCTCTGGACCAATATCTTTAACGTGACTTTTAATTGTTTATAATGCCCAAAGTTCATATTGAGGTGATGTTTTGTCTTGTTTGTGGGGGAAATTTGGAGAACCTGGTCTTATTTGTCCTGCTCTGCCATCTTCTCTAAGAATAAATCTCTTAGAAGAGATAATATAAAATCTTACCC
This sequence comes from Sarcophilus harrisii, assembly GCF_902635505.1. Taxonomy (NCBI): domain Eukaryota; kingdom Metazoa; phylum Chordata; class Mammalia; order Dasyuromorphia; family Dasyuridae; genus Sarcophilus; species Sarcophilus harrisii. The sequence goes on along the minus strand of NC_045426.1, from coordinate 497,338,179 downwards.
AAGTAATGGATTCCTCAGAAATTAGACCAAAAAGAAATCAAAGGCTATGAGATACTAATATATACTAGAACAAAATCAAGTGATTTGTGGAAAGATATTTTAAAAAACATTTCTAACCATGTTTTTGTTTTTTAAATCCTATCCACCAAATTTCAAGGAATCACAAATCAAAATTGTCCAGATCTTTGAAAACCAGAGACAAAAATAATCCATCAATGCCAAAAGGCAATGTCATGATCAAAATCCAGAGTTCCATAGCAAAGAAAAAAAAAATACTAAAAGCAGCCAGAGGGAAGCTGTTCAAGTACCACAGTGTTGGAATGCTTACAAAGTGCTAAGTCAGTTGCCTAATTTAGCATGGTACTTAGCAAATCCTCTAGCACACTAATGTATTTAAGTACTCATTGGAGTTCACAAGTATTCTTTTTCTTCTTTAAAATATAATGGTTCTCAGCCAATAACTTTAATAACTTTTTTTTCAATAACTTTAATAACTTTAATAATCTAGTGTTTGACAAACCCAAAGACCCCAGTTTGGGGGATAAGAATGCATTATTTGACAAAAATTGCTGGGAAAATTGGAAATTAGTATGGCAGAAACCAGGCATTGACCCACACTTAATACCGTACACCAAGATAAGGTCAAAATGGATTCATGACCTAGGCATAAAGAATGAGATTATAAATAAATTAATTAAAAGAACATAGGATAGTTTACCTCTCAGACCTGTGGAAGAGGAAAGAATTTATGACCAAAGAAGAACTAGAGATCACTATTGACTACAAAATAGAAAATTTTGATTATATTAAATTGAAAAGTTTTTGTATAAACAAAACTAATGCAGACAAGATTAGAAGGGAAACAATAAACTGGGAAACATTTTTACAATCAAAGGTTCTGATAAAGGCCTCATTTCCCAAAATATATAGAGAACTAACTCTAATTTATAAGAAACCAAGCCATTCTCCAATTGATAAATGGTCAAAGGATATGAACAGATAATTCTCAGACGAAGAAATTAAAACTATTTCTAGCCATATGAAAAGATGCTCCAAATCATTATTAATCAGAGAAATGCAAATTAAGACAACTCTGTGATACCACTATACACCTGTCAGACTGGCTAGAATGGCAGGGAAAGATAATGCAGAATGTTGGAGGGGATGTGGGAAAACAGGGACACTGATACCTTGTTGGTGGAATTGTGAACACATCCAGCCATTCTGGAGAGCGATTTGGAACTATGCTCAAAAAGTTGTCAAACTGTGCATACCCTTTGATCCAGCAGTGTTACTACTGGGCTTATACCCCAAAGAGATCTTAAAGAAGGGAAAGGGTCCTGTATGTGTAAGAATGTTTGTGGCAGCCCTCTTTGTAATGGCCAGAAATTGGAAACTGAGTAGATACTCATCAATTGAAGAATGGCTGAATAAATTGTGGTATATGAATGTTATTTTTACACATAGAAAGACAGATCTAAATAAATGGAGAAAGAAATTATTCATGGATAAGATAAACCAACACAATAAAAATGACAACACTAAATTAATATATTCAATATCACATTTCTAAAACCATAAGATTACTTTATAGATATTGAAAAAATAACAAAATTTATCTGGAGAAATGTTAAGAATATGAAGAAAATAACACACAAACAAAAAAGTGGAAACAGGGTCTAGCAGTACTAAATCTCAAATTATAACAGAAAATAATAATCACCAAAATGATTTAGTACTAAGAAATTGGATAGTAGAAAATTAATATGTATATAACATACATAAACAGTAGCTTAGTACTTGATAAACTTAAAATTTTTAGCTATTTGGCTAAGAACTCACAGTCAGACAAAACCTGATGGGAAAATTGGAAAGTAGTCTGGCAAAAACTAAGTACAAACCAATATCTCACGCTACATACTAAGAAAAGCACCAAAAGGCAAAATTACTTAAATATAAATATGGACATTATAAGTAAATTAAAAGAGCAGAGAAGAAATTATCTGTCATATAAATGGAGAATTCATGACCAAGTAAGGAACAGAAAAGATCACAGAAGGTAAAAATTTTATCTATATCTATATCTGTATCTATCTATGTATATAAAATTATATATGTAAAATTGTATATAATATATAACTATATATAAGTTCATTATATATTATGTATATAATATAAATTTAAAATATATAATACATAATGGATACATAATACATAAAATTAACAAGTCTTTGTACAACAATACAGCCAAAACTGGAAGAAAAGCAATTAAATCAAAGGAAAAACTTGCAGAAAGTTTCCCTGATAAAGGGTCTCATTTCTTTTTTTAAAAAGCATTTTATTTTCAAAACATATGCATGGATAATTTTTCAACACTGACCCTTGTATTTCAGATTTTCTCCTCCTTCCCCCCACTCCCTTCCCTAAATGGCAAGCAATCCAATATATGTTATATATGTTAAAATATATGTTAAATCCAATATGTGTAAAAGTGTTTATACAATTCTCTTTTTGCACAACAAAAATCAAATCAAAAAGGAAAGAAAATGAATAAAAAAACAACATCAAAAAGAGTGAGAATGTTATGTTTGATCCAAATTCAGTTCCCACAGTCCTCTCTCTAGGTGTAGATGGCTCTCTTCATCACAAGATCAATTGGCATCAATCATCTCATTGTTGGAAAGAGCCATGTCCATCAGAATTGATCATCATATAATCTTGTTGCCATGTACAATGATCTGGTTCTGCTCATTTCACTCAGCATCAGTTCATGTAAGTCTCTCCAGGCCTTTCTGAAATCATCCTGTTGGTCATTTCTTAACGAACAATAATATTCCATAACATTCATATACCACAATTTACCTAACCATTCTCCAATTAATGGACATCCATTCAATTTCCAGTTTCTAGCCACTACAAAAAGGGCTGCCACAAACATTCGTGCACATACAGGTCCCTTTCCCTTCTTTATAATCTCTTTGGGGTATAAGCCCAGTAGAAACACTGCTGGATCAAAGGGTATGCACAGTTTGATAACTTTTTGAGCATGGTTCCAAATTGCTCTCCAGAATGACTGGATCCATTCACAATTCCACAAACAATGTATCAGTGTCCCAGTTTTCCTACATCCCCTCCAACACTCATCATTATTTTTTCCTGTCACTTTAGTCAATCTGAGATGTGTGAAGTGGTATCTCAGAGCTGTCTTAATTTGCATTTCTCTGATCAATAGTAATTTAGAGCATCTTTTCATATGATTAGAAATGGTTTTAATTTCTTCATCTGAAAATTGTCTGTTCGTATTCTTTGACCATTAATCAATTGGAGAATGGCTTGAATTCTTATACATTTGGGTCAGTTCTCTATATGTTTTAGAAATGAGGTCTTTATCAGAACCTTCAAATGTAAAAATGTTTTCCCAATTTATTTCTTCCCTTCTAATCTTGTCTGCATTCGTTTTGTTTGTACAAAAACTTTTTAACTTAATATAATCAAAATTATCTATTTAGTGTTCAATTATGAGTTCCATTTCTTCTTTGGACACAAATTCCTTCCTTCTCCACAGATGATTGGTAAACTATCCTTTGTTTTTCCAATTTGCTTATAATATCACTCTTTATATCTAAATCATGAACCCATTTTGAAAAGGTCTCATTTCTAAGACACAAAGGCAACTGATTCAAATTTTTAAATATTTATAAAAGACTCACCAATTGATTAATGCTCAAAAGATGTGAACAAGGTAGTTTTAGAGAAAGAAATCCAAGTCATAAAACAGATGACGTAGGGGGCAATGGTTTTGTTCAAGTTTAAGAATTCTCTTGTAGAAGGATTAGAAGGTTCTGTTTGGTCTACAAAGGCAGAACCAGAAGCAAATGGATAAAAGAAATAAATTTCAACTTGATAATGAGGAAAAACTTCCTAACAATTGGTATTATCCAAAAAGTAAAAAAATTTGTCTTGGGAGGTTCTTCCTCTTTCACTTGAGGGTTGAATGGCTAGTTTTTGAGTGTATTGTAAATTGTAAGGATTCTTGATAAAGTAGGAAATGGACTATGTGGGCTTTGAGGTTTCTTATAAATTTATGGGAGTCTTTTCAGCTCATAAGAAAAAGCTGAGTACATTTTAGTGAGATTTGGAATTCTGAAGGAAGTTTCATTGTATTATATAAATTTAACACAGATTCAGGAATCAGTCCCATAATACATTTTCTCTTCTTTGCCAGAAACAAAATTGGTTGCTGATGTCATTTTCCCTTAATATTTTCAGATGCTTTTTTTTTCATAAAAACATGCCTTGCAGCTAACTGAACTGCCATGGAGTAAAATTAGAAACTAATTTCAATTATATACTTACAGTGTGGTTTTTAAAAATTCATAATAAGGAATATCTATTGGAGAAAAAAAAGGCTACTACGACTTTTAAAACTTCCTAATTAAACTTTAATAGTTTTTAGTTTTTTAACTAGGAAAATTTTACATCTATCTATATATAGATATAGTCGTTAAATATATATATATCTATTTATACACACACAAAGATACACCTATCATATACATAAATACAAATTGTAGGTATGTATAAATCATATTATGTATATAAATATATGTGTATGTTTACATATATACACATATACTATATCAAGATAAAATCTATTTCATCTTCATCACTAAGAGCTGCTTTTTGGAAGATTAACCAAATATTTTTAAATATCACAAAGTCTTGATTACAAAGAAGATTAATGAAATTGAGCACAATCCTGATGCTTAGTCACCTAATAGAAGTATAAATTAGGTAATCCACAATAAGCATTCTGAATAAAAAAAAAGTTTCATTTTAAATAAACTGTAAGATTAAGTTTAAAAATCAGATATTCAATTTTGTTGTGTATTTGAAGGAAAAAGCAAGCTATAAATGGTGGAAAGCAATTTCACAAGCAGTACCCTTTTTCATTTTACTATATCTTTATATGTGCAGATATTCATTTTATTTGGTGTTTAAAATTCTTAAAATTTTCCAAAGAGATAATCTATAACTTGCAATGGCAAGTTTTCCATTGCTAACTCAGCATGAAGTTATTCTGAGATATTACATGTTTTGAGAGAAAAAAATTAAAAGTGTAGGACTCTGTTTCTAAGAAACTATAATATTTGTTCAGCAAGTCAAGGATGTTTGTTGACCACCTACTAGGCCCAAGATTTTATAATCTTTTCCATATATTGGGGCAGGAGAGATCCTTGATCTAACTGAGGAGACAAAGCACACCTGAAATGAAGTTAGCAGTTAACAATGACATATGGAAACATATAATGCAAACAAAGAACATGTTATATTAAGGCAGTACAATTTTTTTAAAGGGATAAAAATTTGAGAAGACTTCAAGAAGGAAGAAAATTTTCATTTGGGTTTTGAAATTAATAGATCAGAGAAATGAAGGGAAGGAGCAAGTCATATAGAAGTAGATGATGAACTTATTATTAGGCTAGACCACACAGTCCAAGTGGAGTAGCCAGAAATGAAGTCAGCAAATTTATGGGAGGTTGAGAGGGAAAATGTCAGGTGGAGGTTTTGACTGAAAAGGTTCTTTTAACTTTCTAATTTCAAGGAGATAGACAGAAGTAGAGCTAAGGAGAAAACTGATTTTGTTAGAGGATTTACTCAAGGTGGGTAGAGAAAAAAAATCATCCCCTCTCTTGGATCACTTCCTCTTCTGAATCTCCTTAACAGGAATTACATAATATTAAAGCTAAAAGAAATAGGAATAAGATAATGTGGTCCTGTTGGGTTATGGCAGTGCAAAGGTGCTGAAACCTCCTAAATATACTGGAGCTCTATAACTGTCCCCATGTGGGCCACCAAATGTGGAGGTGTGGGGTTGAACTCAAAAAATATATTATGGTTACCCAGCCAGTGTTAAAAGTTATATCAAAAGAATTTATAGGCTTAGACCATCTCTAAATAAAGAGGAAAAGCTTTTATTATTACACCACTGGTTGTAAGACTAAGTTCCAAAAGGGAATTTAATGGAAACCAGGGGAAAGACCTGGGCTAAATTCCCTGGCAAAACTTGCTATCAACAAAGGGTAAATTCCTAATCAACCAGCTATTATGACATTTAGTAAGAGGGCTAAGTTCTTAATGGGAGTTAGCAGGGAATTAAGCTTTTGACTGTTGGGTTAAGTTCCCAAAAAGGAGTTATCAAAGAAATTGGGTACAAATAAGTTTCTTTATAGGAGAAAAAAAATCCTCAGGAGTCGACATCTATATCTTGGCCTTCTGATTGAATACAATAAATGTGGGGTCATGATGATTTTGTCAACTCAAAGTATTCAAAGAGGGCCCACTTAAGGACAAGATGATTCTGTCAATGCTCCTCCCTGCATTCTGGCCTCAGTGGATCACAAAGGCCCACTTAAATTCCACTCAAATTCAACAAAAGCCTTCTCCTGTCAATGCCCCTCTCTATGGACCATCCAGCTAACAAGGGGGCAGGGTCCTTGCTGAAGTCTTATTTTAGATCTATGGGGAATAGATCTGTCTACCTTTTCCCCCCAGAGTTCCATCTAAGAATGATAAAACAATTATGTTGTGTCCTTTGGGTTTATTCTTTCTAAGAAGGCTGACATGTATAGATGAGAATACAGTTAGAACTGAACTCATGGTGGGCATAAGCAGCACGGCTTATAAAGACAAATCACAGAAGGAGGTGGTGTAATTACATGGTGGTCTTGTTGGGTCATCTCTGTTCATCTCTGATCCCAGTTTTTCGGAACTGGGAGCTCGCATGAAAAAGCCAGAGTTGGCCAGTTCCCTGGAATTGCAAGAGACATTCTAGGTTCAGATTGCCAGTACTGCAAGGAACTTCCAATTTGCCCAGCTTAAGGAATGCTCGGTTTTATCTTTTGCTTGGAGGTCAGTGTGGCCTCTTATGGGTAGTTAAGGAGTTCCAGCAAATCAAGATGATCAGAAAAGTCATTAACCATGGCAATTTCACAAGTAAAGAGAAAAACTTCCTCTCCCTGCTTGTATGCCTTGTGTGAGCAGATCCACTCTTTCCCATCTGTTCCCTTCAGGTGTTCCCATGGGAGTAAAATCTCTTAGTTGCTGCCCTCCACTCCAGTCATTATAGGAGCAGAAAATGGGGCTCTTTAATATGCTTTGGGAAAGAAAATCAGGTTATAATTAGAGGCCACTGCCCCTTAGGAAAATAACTACAGCTTTCTTCTTACAAGCTTCTTTTCGCCACAACACTCTTGGCTCATTTTGTGTACATCTTGGCTTCTTCTTGGTCTATATTCATTTAATCTTTCCTCAGTTTTGGAGGAGCTATTATAAGTATCAATAAAATTTTCTTTAGGTGTCTCGAGCTCTAAGGTGGTTACCCCCAGCAACTAAAAGAATAATTTCCATATTGTGCCCAAAAGGCTGTCAAACTGTGCATACCCTTTGATCCGGTAGAGTCTCTACTGGGCCTGTATCCCAAAGAGATCATAAAAAAGGGAAAAGGACCCACATGTGCAAAAATGTTTGTGGCATTCCTTTTAAAGAGCTAGAAACTGGAAACTGGATGCCCATCAATTGGGGAATGGTTAAATTAGTTATGGTATGTGAATGGTAGGGAATATTATTGTTGTATAAGAAATCATCATCAGGATGATTTTGGAGAGACCTAGAGAGACTTACATGAACTGATGCTTAAGTGAAGTGAGCAGAACCAGGAGATCATTGTATATGGCAACAAGAAAATTATATATTATGCAATGATCAATTCTAATGGATATGACTCTCTTCAACAATGAGATGATTCAGACCAGTTCCAATGGTCCTGTAATGAAGAGAGCCATCCATACCCAGAGAGAGGCAGGCTTGGGATGACTGAGTGTGGATTACAATATAGTGTTTTCACTCTTTTTGTTGTTGTTTGCTTGTATTTTGTTTTCTTTCTCATTTTCCCCCTTTTTGATCTGATTTTTCTTGCACAGCATGATATTTGTGGAAATATATATAGAAGAATTGCACGTTTAACATGTATTGGATTACTTGCCATCAGGGGGAGGTGGGGTGAAGGAAGGGAGAAAATTTGGAACATAAGATTTTGCAAGGGTGAATGCTGAAAATTATCATGCATATATTTTAAAAATAAATGCTTTAATAAAAAAGAAAGAATAATTTCCTTTTCTGTAAATCATCATAGCTTGTTTCTGTAAAAACAATTATAACCTCTTCTCTCAACTCCCTTTGAACAAACAAAATACATACAGATCAGGAAAGCCTTGGTTAACCATAATTCTGTCTTAACACTGGATTTGGAAAAATAGATAGACAGAAATTTGAAGCATAGTTGGAGGAAAATGAAGGGGAACAATCTCGCATGATTCCCTCCCAGAAAGTACAGTAAAATCTTTCAATAGTGGTACAAGTGTCCTTGCATTACTCAGCTCTAGTCTTTTCCCAGAGTCTTAATCCTGGTTTTGGACTGCAGTAACAGTAGCAGTGAAGAGGTCAATCAATCAATATTTATTAAATGTCTACTTTGCTAAGCACTCTGGCATGGAGGCTGTGCCATCCCAGTTAAAGCTACCTGAGGCAGGAATCCTTTTACCTCCAAATATTGTTATGGATAGCAATCTCATGTCCGTGACCATTTTCAATACTCTTGTATGCTTCTCACCTCTCACAAGATTTCAGTCTTCTTTCTTTCTGATAAGATGAAATGACTGTCTTTTCAAATATGATCACAGTCTCATGGCTCCCAGGTCCAGGGTAACCTGGACATTGCCTTCAGTGACAGATTATAGACAGGCTTCTTGTCTACTGTGTACAAATATCCCCAGATGTCTCCCATTTAAAAAAAAAATCCCTATGACTCAGCATCCTCTAAGGATTATTAAGAGAATCAAATGAGATATTTGTAAAGTGCTTAGAACTTAGTGGACACTATAAATGTTTGTTCCCTTCTTCCTACACCGTCAAGTTATTGCTCTATGTCCTTACCCCTTCCATGGCTGTACTCTTAGAAAAAAACTACTCATTATTTCCACTTTCTCTCCATAATTATTTAATTTATTTATTTATCTAATTAATTCTTTGTAGTATACCTTCTGATCTTCTTATTCAACTGAAATTGCTCTAAAATTATCGGTGATTTCTTAATTGCCAATTCCACGAACTTCCTATTTTATTTGCTTGTTATCTATTCCATTAGACTATGAATTCCTTAAAGACAGGGATTTTTTTTTTCCTTTTCTTGGCATCCCCCGCACTTAGGTGCTTAATATAAATGTTTATTAACTATTTATTATTATTAATTAATTAAATGTGATTAAATGTTTATTATTATTGAATGACTTTTTCCTCAATTTTCATCCTCAGTGGCTATTCTCATAGCCTCCTCAGATCAGTCTAAGTAAACATAATGAGTAAGAATCCACTCATTTGACTAAACTTAGAATTTCTTTATTATCTTTGATTAGATCTTAGTCCCCTGGTAAATCTTTGAGAAAGATTTCCCACATTGGTTGATTTCTGGATGAGGAAATAGAAAACAAGGAAAACCTTGATCCCAATCCAATAATTAGCTATGAATACAAGTGAGAAATAATCATTTCTCTCATTTCTGATGGTGACCTCAATAAACATCTCTATGCTAATGATTAAGATCTAGATAGAGAGTCCAATGTTCTTTGTCAAACTCCAGTTTCCCCTTAAACATCAGTCTCTTATCTTTTGGACACTATAAATCCCATACATATATCACAAAGTCAAGACATCCAAAATAGAATTACTCTTGCCCCCAAATCCGCTCATCTTACAAACTTCCCTGTTCTTGTTGAAAGTGCTATTATCCTTCTAGTCACCAAAGTTTTCAGCCTTGTTTTCATCTTTCAACTCTCACCTCAATTCTCAAAATCCCCACACATGCAATCAATTGTCAAATCTTGACCTTTCTATCACCACTGTATCTTTCCCAAAAAAAGTGTCCTCCACTGCCCTCACAAGGCTCCTATTCTAGTCTAGACCTGGACTATGTAGTAGACTAATTTGGGAATTCCATTCCTCAAAGCTCTCTCAATTTTTAGTCATTCTCCACATTTTTAGCCATTTTCCAAAACAATATTCCTAATCAGGTTATATAATCTTTCACTCAAAAACACTCTAGTGGCTCCCTTTTGCCTCAAGAATTAAATATAAATTACTCCATTTGCTATTTAAAGCTCTTCATAACCCAGCATCTTTCCTGTCTTTTTTGCCTTTCCTTCCCTCCTCATATTTGGTATTCCTCACACATGACCCCTTTACATTGGCTGTCCATCATGCCCAGAATGTACTCCTCAGTCTCTCACCTCAGCCTCTTGGAATGCCTGTTTTTCTTCAAGACTTAGCTAAAATACCATATTCTTCATGATGCCTTTCTGTGTTCCTCCAAATGCTGGGGAAGGGAGAAAAGGAAATAAGCACTTATTAAACACCTATTGTGTGCTAAGCACTTTACAAATATTCTCTAATTTTTTCTAGTGCTAGGGTACCCTATTCCCAAAACTACCCTATGTTACTTTCTTATATGTAACACTCCACTTCTTCTTCAGATGGATGAAGTCAAGGATGACACTCAAGTTGTAAAAACCAGGACGACTGGAAGGATAATGGCATCCCAAATAGTCCTATAACTTGCTGCATATACATAGGGAAATGTGACTCCTAATTTGTGGAGAGACTTTGGAGTCTGAGATGCTTTATATTTGTGAAGAAACTGAGGAACAAAGCAGAATTAGAGAGACACAAGCCAGAGAATAGGCAAACTCAAAGGAATTCCTCAAAACACAAAAATGTAAGCAAGATGGCTCTCCTTAACATGTCCCTTGATTCCTGGCACTTGTATCCCAACTTCGAGAAGCTACTTCTGTGAGCAAATCTGGTCCACAAATTGGAATTGGTCAGTTGGAAGACTTCTTTCTTTCCTTCCTTCCTTCCTCTCCTCCTTTCTCCCTTTCTCCTTCCTTCCCTTCCTTCTTCCCTTCTTCCTTTTTCCCTCCTCCTTTTCTTTCCTTCCTTTTTCTTCCCTTTCTCCCTCTCTTTCTCCTCTCTCTTTTCTTTCTTTTTCTCTCTTTCTTACTTTGGCAATTGGGCTTAAGTGACTATATATATATATATGTATGTATATATATATATATATATATATATATATATATGCCTTGAAAAATTTTTATTCAGTCCCAAGAAAGTTAACAAATAATTGCTACCTAGCCTTAATTACTGAGTGGGTATGGCCTCAGTCTAACTGAGGCCTATTGAAGACCTTAATTTAAAAAGGTCGAGGTCTCCCATTTCATCCAGGGTCATCTCCACTTATCTTGATCTATATCTTGCCACTGGACCCAGATGGCTCTGGAAGGGAAAGTAAGGCAGGTGACTTAGCACAGCCCTCTCTCATTTAAATCCAATTCACCTGCATGTCATGGTATCACTTCCCTGATGTCCTGGTCCTCTTCAAGAATGAAGGACAAACAACAATCCCAAGTTACTGCTTGGGGCAGGTTTCTCTGGTAAATTATTCTGTCTTTGGTTAAGCTTAGATATCATTTTGCTTCAAAATCAAAGAGCTCATTTGCTTTTGCATATTTTATCAACAACCCTAATCTATAATTTCTTTGGTTTATTTTGCTATTTTCCTTAACATGTTCCTCGCAATTTGTGGTTTTCTTTTGTATAACTGCCATTGATGAATGAGAGGGAGCTAAGCTGACTGAGAATAAACTAATGGTTACTCTATTGTTTTGAGCAACCAGAAAAGTGATTTTTAATCTGTACCCTAAAGGAGAAATATTTGAAGTGTGGTTGATGGATTTGTTGGTAAATGTTTGACAACCAGCTCTCTGGGGAAAAAAGGTATACATGACACTTTAATTTGCACTATTAACATTTTCTGCATTTTAAAAATCTAGATAAATCAATAAAATAATGAATCAAGCCCTTATTTGTAGTATTTGCTCATTTTTGAGGAAAATACTCATCCTGAAAATTGAACAACCAGTTCTCTCAAGCCAGTACAAGCTGGATCTAGCACATCCCTCATATTATCCTAGTCCAAAAATTTACTTATAGGTTAAAAAAAAAAAGCATATAATTCAATCAATCAAAGATCTTAGACTAAGTATGAAAAGTCTTTGAAAGGTGAAATGATACCCATAAAGGAAGTCTATTCCAGTTGGCTTAGGGGATTTACCACTTTCCCTGAGTTCTATAGAAAAGTAATGGAACAGCTGAAAGAAATCTTTTTTCAGGACAACTGCTGTCTTCCCCATCTTGCAGTTGCAGAACTGATTATTGTCAGTATGAGTGTAAGGCTTTATTTAACACTTATTACATTTAATTTCATTTATTATGTTCTAGCTCAAAATCTTTATGGATATTCACTGTCACCCATGATGTAAGCTAATTTTTCCAGATTTCTGTCATCTGAAATTCTGAAAAGAATGTCATTTGTATATGGCTTCAGTGTATATTTGGGGCAGTAAATAAAGGTCAGAATGACAATAATTGGTGTGCATATGCAACTGAATACTTGCAGTAATTCCATACCCTCTCCCAGAGGTCTGTATTTCCCAGGAAAGGGAACCACAACTCCAAGTGTGGCCTAACCAGGGCAGAATAAAAGAGAACCAATAGCTTCTCCTTATTCAATTACAGACTATCTTTTAAAATATAAAAAAACCCAAATATTTTAAGCTCCAAATTATCAGCACATATACTTCCCCAGGGCTGGTTTTCTGAGCACACTGGTTCCAGTGCCCTTGTGTGTAGGTTGCAGCACAAAAAGAGCCCTTTACAATTACTAGATGTAAAGTTAATTCTATCAAAGTAGATTCTTTTTAATTAAACATTACACTTTTCCAAGAAAGAAAAATTATGTACATACAATGGTAAATAAAATATATTATAGTTCCTTCTGTCTCCACCAATTCCCTTTAATGTAAAGATAATTACTTTATTTTAAAAATTGCTTCAGGCTGATTCCATAACTAAGCCAAAGACATCATTTGTAAATTATATAAGTACCAATATAAAGAATAGCGACTGGATCTAGGATTCGCTGGTCTAGGGAAGTCCCCAGGTGAGAATATTTCCTCTGTCAATGTAAGTTAGTACATTCTTTGCAAGTTATAGTCCTCAAGAATTATCTAGATCTCTGACAAGTTAGTGATTACTCCAGGGTCACACAACCTGTATGTCAGAAATAGAACTTGAACCCAGGTATCCATGGTTCTAAGAATATCTCTCCATCCACTCTGCCATGGTGTTTCTCCCAAAATAAGAATCTCCTAAAAATATGAGATTGCCAGGATGTGGCTTCCATCTGAATCAGTTAACAATTGCAAGGCCTAAGAAGGAAGAGCAGCAGTGAGGAAAGGAAGAAAGTTAGTAAAGGCTGATTGAGAAATAGAGTTTGGAACCTCTCTTCTCATTAACCTTGATGTGAATAGAGAACAAAACAAAGTTTAATAGTTTTTATTTATTTCTTATTTCCTTTAACCAGCCGGCACAGCTTTTATAAATCTGAACCTCTTTGAAGCTTTCAACTCTGCTTTCATAATAGCGTTAGTTATTTGATAGAGCATCTCCAGGGATCTTTCTGTTTCTCCTCTTTTCTTTTACTCCTAACTGAATTAATAGGATCACTCCTAAATGACTAAAGTGAATTGGAGGGAGGAAAAACCTCCCTTCAAATGAGGCTGCCAAAAAATGACTTTTTCCATACTCTTGCACAGGATTCCAAACTCCAGTCAAGTCAAAGAACCGAGTAAAATGGGCCTTCTTCCTAGGCTAAGCATGTGATATCTATCCACAGCATTGTCTCACTCTGATGGACATCTTCCATGTCACAGCTGCCTTTAACTACTACTAAATAACTAGCAGTAACAAACCAAACACTGCAAAACCAGGAGCTTTACAAGGCAACCTTGCCAGCTTTCTCTCTAAAAAAGAAAAAGAATGATGCTGCTTCTTTCCAAATCTTTTTTTAAACAGGTAAAGATCAGTCAGAAATGATGTTATTGAAAAATATCTACTAACTTTTTTTTAAACCATTTTGATAGGTTACTGCTTTTGGTGGAGTTGATTTATTTTGAACATCTAGTACGTGTGTTTAATAAATGCTCATAAGAACTGTTCGGTTCTGCACACATATATTGTATCCAAGATCTACTGTAACCTATTTAACATGTATAGGACTGCTTGCCATCTGGGGGAGGAGGTGGAGGGAGGGAAGGGAAAAATCACAACAGAAGTGAATGCAAGATAATGTTGTAAAAAATTTCCCTGGCATGGGTTCTGTCAATAAAAAGTTATTTAAATAAAAAAATAAAAATAAATGCTCATAAGATTGGACATAATTCTGCAAAATACTTCAAAATGTAAGAGATTATCAGAATATTCAAATCCATACTATTTAGGACAGATTCGCCCCTTTAAATAGGCCTAGCCATACTTAAAACAAATTCAATACGGATGTGATAATCAAGACAGTATTTCCCACTTTAAGGAAATGTACTTTTTTTAAATTAAAGCTTTTTATTTTCAAAACATATGCATGGTTAATTTTTCAACATTGATCCCTGCAAAACCTTTTGTTCCAAATTATCACCCCCTTCCATCCACCTCTCCTCTAGATGCCAAGTAATCCAATACATGTTAAACATGATAAAACTATATGTTAAATCCAATATATGCATATATTTTATACAATTATCTTGCTGCACAAGAAAAATCAGATCAAAGAGGAAAAAGAAATGAGAAAGAAAACAAAATGCAGGCAAACAAGAACAAAAAAATGTGAGAATGCTATATTGTGATCCACACTTGGTCCCCATAATCCTCTCCCTGGGTGCAGATGGCTCTTTTCATCACAAGATTGTTGGAACTGGTCTGAATCATCTCATTGTTGAAGAGAGCCATGTCCATCAGAATTGATCATCATATAGTGTTGTTGTTGAAGTATATAAGGATCTCCTGGTCCTGCTCATTTCACTCAGCATCAGTTCATGTAAGTCTCTCCAGGCCTCTCTGAAATCTTCCTGCTGGTCATTGCTTATAGAACAATAATGTTCCATAACATTCATATACCACAATTTATTCAGCCATTCTCCAATTGATGGGCATCCACTCAGTTTCCAGTTTCTGGCCACTACAAAAAGGACTGCCACAAACATTTTTGCACATGTGGGTCCTTTTCCTTCCTTTAGGATCTCTTTGGGATACAAGCCCAGGAGAGACACTGCTGGATTGAAGGGAATACACATTTTGATTGCTCTTTGGGTATAGTTTCTAATTGCTCTCCAGAAGGGCCAGTAGGAGTTCACACCCTCACCAACAATACATTAGGGTCTCAGTTTTCCCACAGGGGAAATACACTTTAAAGAAATGCTATGTGACAGATTGGGGAGAGGAGTTGAGATCCAGATCTGTGATTTTTTGGTGAAAGGAGTTCCCCAGCAAGGAAACGCCTTTTGTCAATGCAATAGACATTTTCTTTATAACATATAGTTTGAGAGTTGTCTAGGACACTGAGAGGTTTAATAACTTGTCCAAAGTAACAGAGCCAGTGTGGGTCGAAAGCAGCACCAGAACCCAGTTCATTCAAACTCCTTATAGACAAATTGCCTAGACACTCTACTATACTGTCATTCATATAAAAAATCAAAAAAAATTTTTTTAAGATTCTGATATTAATATATTAGAACATGTAACTGATTTATTTTAGTTTATTTTTTATATCTTTGTCTTAGATTCTTTAATGTTGCCAAAATGAAGACCTTGGATAAGAAAAACTATGCTTGCCATTTATCAATTCATCCAAAAAATATTAAAAACTATGTGACTGTGTTAAATATTGGGAAAGATACTTAGTTCACAAATATAGCTAAGCAAAAATGGGGCATTCCTATGCAAACCACAACTGAAAAAAAATGTCTCAGGCATATCTTTTGTGTAGTGCAAACTGTTATCTGTTGGCACCTTGTGCTGTTTTCCTCACTATGTTACTTATCATCTCCCACTTTCTAGTTTAACCACAATTATGGCATTTCTCTCTTGACTTCTTCTTAATCCTCTTGAAATTGCTAATGCTGATGAATTATTTTGCTCAATTCCAGTACAGAATTCTACTTGAATATGACTTTTTCTATCCAAGCATTTTCTTTCCTTCATCTCCTGTTTATTGCCCTTAATTATGTTTATGGGATTAATGATTTCCTCAACACCAGAGGATTTTTTTCAAGAGGAAAAAATGTTTTTCCTTTTCCAAGTGGAGGTTATTTGAGTACTTGTCAGGATGTTGTAAATAAGATCCATGGTTTTGACTAGAGTTCTTTCATTCCAGCATTCTAGCAGTATTGGTAAGATTCTTTTCTCCTTACTTTTCTTACAGAAGTTTCCATTAAACATCTGAGGATGGACTTGAATTCGGGTCTTCCTGATTTTCAGCCCTAGCATACTATACACCATGTCATTTAGTTGGCTTTTGCTCAGGTAATAGTCTTAACTTACTGATGAATAAGAGGATGTGGCCTGATAAACAGCAAGTCACTTACCCATATCATGAAAGAATCTGAGTGTTAAAAAAGAAAAACAGAACCTACCCCTGTTTTGGAGATCTTTTTGAGAATGTTTTCCTGAAGAAAATATTAGGGAGTAACTGGAGATTACTTGGGGGGAAGGGTAACTAGAAACATAAGCAGAAAAAATGCATTCATTTAATTGAAAGGAAAAATTTTGAATAGCCAAGAATTGAAATAAACTTACTAACAAAAGCATGATAGTGTAAGCCTGGAACATCTCTCTCCTTCCTCCAATACTTCTCACATAGTGATTTGAATGAATGATTGCTGAATGTCTAGGACTAGTAGAAACAAAAAGCTCATGAAGTAAAGGCCTGAACCTCCATGAGGGAATAAATCTAAATTGTCCCCCTATTGTCCTATCTGTCCTATCTGTTGAGTAAGCCATTAGGAGCAATTACTGAGCACTAGCTAGATACAAAATAACTTTCCATCCATAATAACAGTGATTGACATTTATAAAACATAATAGTTTAAAAATAGCACTTTACATTACATTACCATATCATTGGTCTTCCCCAATATCTTTTAAAGTTAGTTGATTTAAAGTTGGTTGATGCTTATGTGCCCTAAAGCAAATTAACTTCACATCTCTGAGACTCAGTTTTCTAGACCTAGACAACCTGAGTTCTCTTCTAGCTTTCAATATAAGATTTTATATTGCATTTTATAATAATAGCATTTTATATGTATATAAAATATACAGATATATAAAATAGTACTTTATATGTATATAAAATATACATATATATAAATATATAAAAATATTTTATATGTATATAAGAAAATTAAGGTATAGTTAAGTGAGATAAGTTGCCCAAAGTCACATAGATAATAAGTTTCACTTCGAGGTCTTTTGTTTCAAATGACCTGGTCTTTCTACTATATCACAGTTGCCCTTAGAGAAGAAAACTCTATAATATCCTCAATTAGAGATAAATAACAATGCCAAATTCTCTCCTAAGGACATATTCCCCAAGGTAAGGGAAAGTGAGATTTGATCCTGAATTAACACATTCTGAACTGAATGATAATGATAACAAGATAGCATCCCAGGGTATTCAACTTCTACACTTCCTTCCAGTTTTAAATCTACCATCTTATGTGGGGAGGACAGATTTTCTGATACCTTCACATATAAAGGAACTTAAAAATGATTTTCCTCATAGAAACCTACAGCTTTTTAGACTTTAGAAATAATGTAGTTTAATTCCTATCCTGAAACTGATGGATGGATGCATGGATGAATTCAGAAAAGTTAAGGGACCAGCCAATGGTTCCCCAGGTGGTAAGCACCAGAGCCAGTATTTAAACCCACATGTAAGCTCTGAGATACAATGAAAAGAACATTTTCAATGCTCCAAGTCATTATTAATCAGAGAAATGCAAATTAAGACAACTCTGAGATACCACTACACACCTGTCAGAGTGGCTAAGATGACAGGAAAAAATAATGATGATTGTTGGAGGGGATGCGGGAAAACTGGGACACTGATACATTATTGGTGGAGTTGTGAACAAATCCAACCATTCTGGAAAGCAATCTGGAATTATGCCCAAAAAGTTATCAAACTGTGAATACCCTTTGATCCAGCAGTGTTACTACTGGGCTTATACCCCAAAGAGGGGTATAAGGGTCCCATATGTGTCAAAATGTTTGTGGCAGCCCTCTTTGTAGTGGCCAGAAACTGGAAAATGAATGGATGCCCTTCAATTGGAGAATGGTTGGGTAAATTGTGGTATATGAATGTTATGGAATATTATTGTTCTGTAAGAAATGACCAGCAGGATGAATACAGAGAGGCTTGGAGAGACTTACATGAACTGATGCTGAGTGAAATGAGCAGAACCAGGAGATCATTATATATGTCAACAATGATATTGTATGAAGATGTATTCTGATGGAAGTGGATTTCCTTGACAAAGAGACCTAATTCAGTTTTAGTTGATCAGTGATGGACAGAAGCAGCTACACCCAAAGAAAGAACACTGGGAAATGAATGTAAACTCTTTGCATTTTTGTTTTTCTTCCTGGGTTATTTTTACCTTCTGAATCCAATTCTTCCTGTGCAACAAGAGAACTGTTCGGTTCTGCACACATATATTGTATCTAGGATATACTGTGACATATTTAACATGTATAAGACTGCATGCTATCTGGGGGAGGCGTTGGAGGGAGGGAGGGGAAAAGTTGGAACAAAAATGAGTGCAAGGGATAATGCTGTAAAAAATTACCCAGGCATGGGTTCTGTCAATAAAAAGTTACAATTATTTAAAAAAAAAAAAAAGAAAGAAAGAAAGAAAAGAACATTTTCCCTAAAGTTAGAGGATCTGAATTCAGTATCATTTTTGGCATTTATTGCCTATATGACCTTGGGTGGATCCTTTAAGTCAAGTCAACAAACATTTTTTACTGTGCAACTAGTAGGGACTGGGAATACAAAGAAAGGCAAAAACAAAGCCTTGACCTCAAAGAGCTCACATTCTAAGGCCTGAAACAACATGATAAACAAGTAGGTAAATTAAAGACATCTATAGAGTAAATAGAAGGGCCTCAGAGAAGGAAAGGCATTGGCAATTGTGGAAAGTCTCTTAGTGTGGGTGACACTGAGAGGTAGAGGCAGTGGGGCGAGCACTTCTGGAACAGGGGACGGGAAAGGAGATGGAGTGTCAAGGAACTACATAGAATGCCGGCAATATTACTGAAAAGTACAGTATATAGAAGAAAAAAAAATTGTAATGCCAAATAAGAATTAATAGTTGAACTTGGAGGTCTTAGGGAGCCATGTTTTTGTTTTTTTGTTTTTTGGGGGGTTTTTTAGTGTTTTTGTTTTAATGTATTTTTTTATTTCCTCCAGTTACATATGAAACAATTTTTTTACAATTGTTTTTAATGCTTTGAGTTCCAGGTTCTCCTTTCTCCCCACACTCACTTGCCCACTGAGTAGGTACATTTGAAAGTATGCAAAACATTTCCATAAAAGTCATGTTTCAAAAGAAAACAGACTCTTAAGAAAAAAAAAAGTTGTTGTTGTTGTTGTTTTTAAAGTATGCTTCAATCTCTATGCAGAGACAATCAGTTTTTTCTGGATAGCATTTTTCATCTCAGGTCTTTCAGAGTAGTCTTGTATCATTGTATTGCTGAGAATAGCAAAATCATTCACAGCTGATCATTCCACAACATTGCTCTTACTTTGTACATAGCACATTTTACTTTGCTTGAGCTCTAGGAGGACTTTCCAAGCTTTTTCTGAGAACATCCTGCTCATCATTTCTTTCTTTCTTTCTTTCTTTTTTGGGGGGAATGGATTTTTTTTATTATAGCTTTTTATTTATAAGATATATGCTTTGGTAATTTTTCAGCATTGACAATTGCAAAACCTTTTGTTCCAATTTTTTCCCTCCTTCCCCCCACCCCTTGCCCCAGATGTCAGGTAGACCAATACATGTTAAATATGTTAAAGTATATGTTAAATCCAATATATGTATACATGTCCATACAGTTATTTTGCTGCACAAAAAGAATCAGACTTTGAAATAATGGACAATTAACCTGTGAAGGAAATCAAAAATGCAGGCGGACAAAAATAGAGGGATTGGGAATTCTATGTAGTGGTTCACACTCATTTTTCCCAGAGTTCTTGCACTGGGTGTAGCTGGTTCAATTCATTACTGCTTTATTGGAACTGATTTGGTTCATCTTATTGCTGGAGATGGCCACCTCCATCAGAATTGGTCATCATATAGTATTGTTGTTGAAATATATGATGATCTGCTGGTGCTGCTCATTTCACTCAGCATCAGTTCATGTAAGTCTCTCCAGGCCCTTCTGAAATCATCCTGCTGGTCATTTCTTACAGAACAATAATATTCCATAACATTCATATGCCACAATTTACTCAGCCATTCTCCAATTGATGGGCATCTACTGAGTTTCCAGTTTCTGGCCACTACAAAGAGGGCTGCCACAAACATTCTTGCACATACAGGTCTCTTTCCCTTCGTTAAGATCTCTTTGGGATATAAGCCCAGTAGCAACAAAGGGTATGCACAATTTGATAACTTTTTGCTGCTCATTATTTCTTAAAGAACAATATTCTATCATAATCACATACCACAATCTATTCAGTCATTCCCCAATTCAGGGGCATCTCCTCAATTTTCAATTCTTTACCCTGAGAAAAGAACTTCAAAAAAACTTTTGGACATATAGGTCTTTTTCCTTTTTTCAGAAAAAAAAATCTCTTTGGGGGGTTCATGCCTTTTATATTGTAGTATTGTTAGGTCAAAGTATATACATTAATTAATTCTTTGGGCTTAGTTCATATCTTTTGATCATTTATCAATGGGGGGAATGGCTCTTATTTTTTTAAATAAATTTGACACAGTTCCCTATACATTTGAGAAATAAGGCCCTCAGAGAAACTTGCTTCAAAATTCTTTTCCCAGTTATTATTGCTAACTGTATTTCCTTCTCTGTTTATTGTAGTCTCTTTCTCTCCTTTTACCCTGACCCTCCTCAAAAGTGGTTTGCTACTGACCACCCTCTCTCTCAGTATGCCCTCTCTTCTATCACTCTCCCTCTTTCTCATATCTCCTTTCCCTCTTACTTTCCTACAGGGTAAGATAGATTTCTATATCCATATTAGTTTTGTATGTTTTTTTATCTTTCAGCCAATTCTGATGAGAATAAGGTTCACTCACTCCTCCCCCCTTTCTCTTCTTCCCCTCCATTGTAAAAGCTTTTTCTTGCCTCTTTTATGGCAATTAATTTATATCATTCTACCTCTCTCTTTCCTTTTCTCCCATAGTTATTATGGGGTTCTTGGTTCTTAGTAACTAGGTGGATGTTAACAGGAGAGAATCTGAATTACTAACCAAGCTATTCTCTCAAGGCAAGCAGCGAGGAGAACTAATATGATTATCTCTTTAAGTGAATCTTGTGTTTCTTGTCAGATTCCTTACATTGACAAACCCCATAGTTATTTTATCCAATCAGATAGCCCAAATATATAATGTCAATCCTGGAGGTTATTTTTCTCCTACAAAAGAACATACCTGTACCCCAATCTCCCACTAAACTTCTTTTTTAGAAATTTAGCCCTTTTATCCCAAGTTCCTGTCTTATGGCAGCAAATTCTCCGGGAACTTTGTTTGCCTTGTAATGTCTTTCTCCTTGTAGCAAACTTCTTTTAGAATACAAAATCCTTTTAGGGTTAGCCTGCCATTCAATGGCATAATCCCCCAATTCTTTACAGGTTCATTAGGAACCACTTCCTTATGGCAGCAAGTTCTCTAGGAACTTGCCCTGCCTTAGAGTCTTCTGCTAGTTAATTGTAGGTTCTGCTAGGGAACTTAGCTCTAGTCTTTTCCCACATTAATTGCTAAAACTCCCTTTTGGAAATTTGTCTGTTGTTAGCAGCATAATAAAATCTTTTCTTCTTGATTTGAAGGTGTTAACCTATACATTCTTTTG
Organism: Sarcophilus harrisii; assembly: GCF_902635505.1. Lineage (NCBI taxonomy): Eukaryota > Metazoa > Chordata > Mammalia > Dasyuromorphia > Dasyuridae > Sarcophilus > Sarcophilus harrisii. Next base: position 497,316,090 of record NC_045426.1, on the reverse strand, counting down.
AAACAACTCATGACACTGGCCCAAGATCCCAGTATATTCTGGGGGTTCAGCACTCGCACCCCTGTGCCCCATCAGTTGTGTCTGTAACTAGAAAAAAGGGGATATAGATGGGAGTTATTGTGAAAGTAGAAATGATAAGACAAGGCAATGGAATGGGTATGGGGAAGGCAAGGGGAGAGTTAGGATGAAATTGAGGTGACAAAACCAGGTGACTGGAAGGATGGTAATTCAAGATATCTAAAAGGCAGTTAATGAGGACTAAAGCTCAACAAAGGAACTGGGTCAGAATATTATAGCTTTGGGAGTCATTTGGATAGAAATAATAATTGAATCCATGGGAGGTGATGAGGTCACCACGAAAATATAGAGAGAAAAGAACCCAGGACAGAGTCTTCACATGCTAACCATTAGTGGGTATAACCATTAGAATGTAAGCTCCTTGAAGGCAGGGACTATCTTTTGCTGTTATATTTTTTTTAATCCCCCCATTTGGCACAGTGACTAGAATATAGTAGGGGCTTAATACATGTCAATTGATTGTTAATAAAGAACCAACAAAGGAGCTGAGAAGGAGGTGTTAAGATATATAGAAAGAGAATATGGAGAAGACAGTCATGAAAATCTAATAAAGGGACATAGAAAGCAAGATAAGAAGATAAAGGTGATCAACAGTGTCAAATGCTACAGAGAAGTCAAGAAGGTTTTGGATTGAGAAAATGTTATTTTCTTTGAATCAATTAAGAGATCATTGGTAGTAACAGATAAGGTAACTTCAGGCAAATGAGAAAGAAGGAAATTGGAAGAGAATTGGGGGAAAGGAAACACAATTGTAAATGTGTTTTTTAAATTTTTTTTCTCAAATTTGGGCAAATTTTCTCAAATTGGGGCAGCTAGGTGCCGCAGTGGATAAAGCATCAGCCCTAAAGTCAGGAGGACCTGAGTTCAAACCTGATTTCAGACACTTAACACTTCCTAACTGTGTGACCCTGGGCAAGTCACTCAACCCCAATTGCCTCAGCAAAAAAAAAAAAAAAAAAAAGGGCGGGGAAGAGAGATTTAGGACAATAGTGAGTGTCATATTACAACAGAGATAGGAGGATCAAGTGAAGATTTCACTTATATAGCACAACTTATTTGGACATTTCTCAATTAATGGGCAATCTGATATTTTAGCCAATCTAATAATATGCTCGTGACCAATATATTTTAGTTTGCTTATTTCTAGCTTAATTTCTCCATTCTCATCTGTCATTCTGAAAGACAAACTTGAAGCTGAATAAAACTGCACAGTCTAATAAGTTAAAAAATTTACATTAAAGTTCAAAGGAAGAAGAAAACTGAATAAAGAATTAAAATTCAAGTTTTCTTTATAGAAAAAAAATCACACAAAAAAGAAAGTACAGTGATTGAACATAGTGTCTTATTTATTCTAAATGCAATTCCTTATTTACAGGTGTAAATTGCTTTTAGTGTATCTGTTTCTTTAGTTAGCAAAATTTTCCATTTGCTGCCTTGGGTATTGCTTAAAACTTGAGGAATGCTAATACTTTTGGTTCCAAGAAACTCGGCTACTGCCTTACAAAGTAAGATGGGGCACACAAACAATTCATGGGTAACGGGTAAACCTCTTGGCTTCCTGAAATAAGTTGTAAGTTATCTATACTTCACTATAGAGACCATCACTATTCTAAGAAATGAATACATATCTAAGCAACAATGTTTTCCAGACATGAATTTATTTTCTGCAGTGTAGATCCTTATTTCAGAAGGCCAAATCTATTTTTTCTCCCCCACACCCCATACACACCCTTTCTCATTTTAGAGGGAAAAAAAGGTAACTAGATAAAAATATTTTGTTTCCAAAATAGTTATTCAGATCTTTTTCCACAATGAGGATTAAGTATTTTACAAACTTGATAAGATTAGGTATCTCAAGTGTTATCTTGTAAAAAAAAATTTTTTTTTCAAAGTTATTCTGAGTTAGAAAGTCTATACAATTTTTTCTTGCATACTCTGCAAGATATATCTGTAAATGACACTACTCAAAGAAATCATTTAAATCTGGAAATTCCAATGCAGAATGCCATTATTACTGTATGATTCAATCATTGTTGTCTACATCCCAAAAACATTTTTTAAAATCAAAGAAAAAATATGTAAACTTAAGTTCTTCTTCTATATTTTAATTATCATTAGGCAAATTATACAAAATTTACCTTATGCATTATTTCTAAAAAATACTAGATCTAATATTTGCTTCATTATATAGTTAATGTTATGAATTTAAATCGGTACTGGCTGAAATTAACAGGTTCTGAAAACTGGATATAATCCCTTCTTTCTCTCCCTTCCCTACTATAATTCTTATATTAAAACTATGTGTGTAATGCATAATTGAGTTTGAGTGTTCAAAAAATAATAAAAACATTAGCCTCAACATGAATTTTAAAATAATGTGTCAGTTCAGAAATTGGGACCTGCTAATATTTAATAAAGTTGTTTATTTTTTCTTTAAGTACAACCCTGACAAATTCCTGGTCTAAAACTTTTCTGTAACTCCCTATTACTTTTAGGATAAAAGAGAAATCTCTGAACATGGCATTTACAGTTCTTTACAATGTGGCTTCTATCTTTCTGGTCCTATTTCAGGTCACCTTTTTACACATGACACATGCTAGCTAAACAGGTCAATTTTCACTTCCCTGGTCTTTGCAGTGTTCCATCTTTCATCTCCATTCTTATAAACAAGCTGTCTCAGCCTCAAATGCACTTCCTTCTCATCTTCACCTCTTAGAATCCTGAGCTTCTTTCAACTGTTTCTCAGGTCACGTGACAACCTCTATGGGAAATTGTCCTGATCCTTCTACTTGATAATGCTTTCTACCTTCTCAAATAATAATATATTAGTTCATTTACATCTTTGCCCTTTTACTAGAATACAAGTTCTTTGAAAGTGGAAGCTCTGGGGCAGGTGGCACAGTGGGTAGAGCACCAGCCCTGAAATCAGGAGGACCTGAGTTCAAATGTGACCTCAGACACTTAACACTTCCTGGCTGTGTGATTTTTGGGTGTCACTTAACTTCAATTGCCTTAGCGATAGAAAGTGGAGGGTTCCTCCTCCCCCCCTTCATTTTTTGTATTCTTAGCACTTAACACATTTCATTGCAAATAGCAAGAATTTAATCATTGAATGGATTGGGTCCCTGGAGATGAATTAATTTTTTTCCACTCCCACCTATTAAATAGGCTTTGTGTCAAAAAGAAAAGTATCTCAACAAATTTCTACAATAGAAAACAACTGATTTTCAGTATTATACCATACTAGAAATGAAAACCAAAAATAAGTTAAATTAGGTAAAGTGGCAAAAGCCTATTTACTATTAAGATTCAGGCAAACCCCCTTTGTTTAAATAGTAAGACATTGCTCTAAAAGCTCTAGAATTACAGTTCCAAATTACTCACCCTGGAATGAGGGAAGCCTGGGATGAACTAGTGAAAGGGGTGAGGAAAGGGAAGGACCCAGCACCATTTGCAGAGGTGTGGTTAATAATTTTATTGTGATAATGGCTGATGAGTATCAGATTTTTTAGCTTTTGCTCTCTGAGGTTACATAACCTTATATAATATGTCCATATTCCTCATAGTTATGGCAGTAAAGTCATTAATCTGATTTCATAGGAAGTTTATAGAATGAATCTCATCACTTGATAATTATACATTATTATCTCACTAAACTGAAAAAGTTTGCTTATTTTTTTCCTCTAAAGATACAAATGGAAATCAAAACACAATATTAAACTTGAACAAACTGTGATGAGATAAGGTATAGCTAGTGTGCTAATAGTGCACACTACAGGAATCTGAAGCTAAAGGATTAAGGTATGACTCTCAGATTTGCTTCTTGCTTACCTGTATGACTTTATTATGCAAGCCATGACTATTCTGGGCCTCCAGATCATCAATTTTAAGCTAGAAGGGACCTCATCAAGTTTAATCATTTGTAAAATTATTAAATGAAATAGAACTCTAAGTTAGTTTCTTCCAGATCTAAAATCTCTGATTCTCTGACAGAGGTAAACACTTATAAATACTTGATGTTTTACTTCCTGCTATTAAAATCCTTTCCATTCAACTATTAGCACTTTATTGGTGTCTATTCATAAAACAAAGTAACAAGACATAGAACAGTTATTAGGAGAGTGTCATATAGATATGAAAGAGATTTGTAATTTTACTGCTATAGGGAACTCTCAAATCAGAAAGCCCTGGTCACCATCTCCTTTACTAATTACTAATTACTAATCTGAGAGACTTGCCAGTAGGGACTGAGTTCAGATGACTTATCCAAGATCACACAATCAATCTATATTAGAGGGTGGCTTGAATCCAAGTCTTTTTATTTTCATGACTATATTCACAATGCCATTATAGGATTATTTAAATAAGAAAACTTGTGATTTATAAAATATTTTTTTAATCATGAATTTCAAGTGAAAGTCCAAGAACCTTGGACTTGGAAAAAACATCAGAGCAGCCTTCAGTAAGGGATTGGGTCTGCCCAACTAGCTATCTTTATCAGTTCTTTGTTGTTGTTCAGTCATTTAGTCATGTCTGACTCTTTGTTACCCATTTTGGGTTTCCCTGGCAAACATACTTGAATGTTTGGCCGTTTCCTACTCCAGATCATCTTACAGATGAAGCAATTGAGGCAAAAAGGATTATATAATTTATCACACAGTTAGATTTGAATTTAGGAAGATGAATCTTTCTGAACCAAGGTTCAGCATTCTATCCCCTATGGAACCTTAGCAGCTCCTTACCATCAGCTATTTATAATAGGAGAAATGAGAGACTTCATATTTGCTCATCACAACAGATAGAAATAATAAATTGAGAAAGAAAATGCTGCCTCAGGAAAGTGTGCTTCCCCTCATGAGAACAAGAATCACCTATGAGCAAATCTGTTGTCAGTGATAATGGGATTCTTGTTCAAATATGGATTAGACAAGAAGTCCTTTGATACCCCTTCCATCTTTGAGATTCTGTAAATCATAAGTGATTTATTCTTTAAAACGAGGGAGGACTCTCAGTGATATACAAATTTAAACCAGAAATTGGAATATGGAAGATAAAATTCTGTTTCTAACTCTCAGGTGATGAGAAACACACAGAAAATCAGTTAAAAACTCTTATCAAATGCCTTCTCTGAGCTAGATATTATGCCAGGTCCTGTATACTAAAAATCAAAGAATGAAGCAATAGTTACTCTCAAGAAGCTTACAACATAACCAGAGAAACAAGTGTTTACATAAATTTATAGAGAATTCTTTATAAAGAGAATAAATACAAGCAAGTGTAACACCCTCACTAGGTTTCTTCCTAGTTTAGTACCTGCTGCCACCTGAGATTCCACGGATAGCCCTGAGGGTCTACCCTTGTACTGTGATAACTCATCATTAACTGGTGAGGTGTGTTTCTGAATAACAATCAGCTCAACAACAACAACAACAACAACAACAACAACAACAACAACAACAACAACGTAGCTGCAAAACATTCTTTACTTCCCCTCATAGAATGGGGCCACGTTCTCCCACAAGTACACAGCACTCATAAAAAAAAAAAAAAAAAAAAAAAAACTTGGATCAAACTTAAAGTACAGAAGGAATGAAGCACATGTGTGAGATGCATATATGGCAAAGGTAAATTAATCAGGTGGTCTCCCAGGGTCTGTTTCTCTCCATATCTAGTTGTCTTCTTAGCTGTCAGGGCCTTGATTTTTGAAGGAGTTTCCTTCCTCAAAATCTGACTTCTTGGTATCTGAAGAATATGGTTCTGTTCCCAGATAGTTCAATGTTTTCTACCAGTCAAAGAGCTCCACTTCAATGCAATATACCAGGATAGAGAAACCTCCTCTCCACCAAAAGGGATTTCCTTTCAAGATCCTGCTTCTTCCTCTGCTTCTGGATCCTAGGCTGAAACTACCTTGAATTCCCCAGAAGCATGGCTAATTTATTTTCTCAACACAAACTGTTTTTCTTTTTTGAGTCACTCAAGGGATTTATTCCTACTTTGAAAAAGTATGGCCAAAATTTTACAGTTAGCTTAATACCAAATTATCGCATCAAAACCTCATTATCCATGACCAAATCCTATGACTGCATCACATTCTCACCTCTCTGGAAAAAAATTATATGAAAAATAGAAAGAGAAGACACAAATAGTTAGGAAGCTCAAAAAAAAAACTTCATTTAAAAGGTAGTGCTGGAATTGCATCTTTTTTTGTTGTTCTTGTTTTGTTTTTGGTTTAATTTAACTTAATTTTTTATCTGTTTTTTAACACATTGATTTATGAATCATGTTGGGAGAGAAAAATCAGAGCAAAAGGGAAAAACCATGGGAAAGTTAAAAAATAAAAACAGAAAAAAAAAGTGAATAGCATGTGTTATTCAGTCTCTTACTTCTTTTTCTGGATGCGCATGCATTTTCTGTCCAAAGTCTATTGGGATTGCTTTAGATCACTGAGCCACTGAGAAGAACCAAGTCTTTCATAGATGATCATTGCACAATCTTGTTATTGTGGATATTCCTGGTTCTGCTTGTTTCTCTCAGCATCAGTTCATGTAAATCTTTTCAGGCCTTTCTATAATCAGCTTCTTCATCATTTTGAATGGAACATTAATATTCCATTACCTTCCTGTACCACTGAGTTGTGTCTTGAAGAGATACAAGGACAAAGAATAAAGCAATCCCTACTCAAAGAAGCTTACATTCCAAAAGGGGAGGACAACAAATATATATGTTAGAATTCTTACAAGGTGCTAAGTCATTGGAATTGACAGAGACAATAATTATCTAATTTAGCATGGTACATAACAGTTCTCTAGTTCAGAGTTCACACCTTTCACATCTTTAGAGTTCATACCTTTAAGAGAGCATATATTAAGAGGAACCCACTAAAGGACAAGCCCACTAGAGACTACGGGAGATTCATAAGTCAGGATTCACTTTGGGAGATTCATAAGTTGGGGAGATTCACAAGTCAGAAGCCCACAAGCCCACTCTCGGAGAAGGACTCAGATTCATTCCAACTTCCACCTTTGTGCTGGCTGGAGGCTTTGAATTTAGAGGGAGCTAGAGGCTGAAGCTGGAAGAGGCAAAAGAGTAGCAATGAGAGCTCTCAGAACCAAAGAAAGCTAACCAGTCTATTTTGGAAGAGACAATAAAGGATTGTACTTTAATCCCTGGCTGCATTTGAGGTGATTATTACTCTGAACTGAAACTAAGGCTGCCTCCAGAAGCCCCCCATGAAACCTGCTCCCGGAGAATGATTATATTTTAGAGAAGAGAACATTACATATATACATACACATATAAAAAATGAATACAAATAAATGTCAACCAGTCAGCTGGAAAGGAAGGGAACTAGCATTTTTGGGGAACTGGAAAGACTATATGTAGAAGGTAATATTTGGGCTTTGTCTAGAACAGAAAGATTAGGAGGGGATACAATGAGGCTAGAATAATAAATTGAGGCCAGGTTATCAAGGGCTTAAAAAGCTGAAAAGGGAGTTTTTATTTGATTCTAGAAACAATAAGATGTCATTAGAGCAAACGGGAGAGTGATGAGTTAAGATCTAAGCTGTTAGATAGCTCTGAGTCATCTCATGCATCAAGATGATTAAATGTACGGGAGATAAAGAGACTATCCAGAGAATGTAGAGAGAGAGAAGAATGATCTAGAACTTCAGAGAATATGTACATTTGGAAGGCATGATAAGCCAGAAAAGAAAATTGAATAGTGATTAAACAAACAGGAGGAAAACTAAGGAAAAAAATATTGTTATAAAAACCCACCAAGGAGAGGGCATCCAGGAAGAGAGGTTCGTCAAATATAATAGAGAGATATGAGGGCCAAGAAAAGAGCATCAGAATTAGCAATTAAGAGATCACTGGTAGTTTTTTTAAAATGGAAAAGTAAATCAATGGAAAAGACTAAACAAGGGAGAAATAATGAAACTCAAAAAACCAGTCTTTGATAAACTCAAACTATTTAGGAAAGAACTTCTTATTTGATAAGAACTTCTGGAAAAACTGAAAAGCAATATGGAAGAAATGAGACCTCGAGCACCATATTATTTTATATTCCAAAAAAGATTCAAAAAACATATTAGAAATCATACCAAAAAATAATTAGAAGAGAAACATATCATCTACTTTTCATAGCTATTTGTAGGAGATATACTTTTTCCCCTGATAATTAATCATTTTATTAACAATGCTAGCATTTTATTAATAAAAAGGATCATGACACTCCTGAATGCCAAAAACTGCTCCCGAGGCTCACATTTGATATGCCCTTGGAAGAGTGGGTGGTTCTTGAGGGTGACAACCAACTGATTGGTTAATGAGATGGATTTTACAAAGAAAAGTGGGCTCACTCCAATAAGGGGCTAGAAAGACATTATGTCACTATCTCTACACTTAGACCAATCCCCAACCTTGAGCACCGAGACAAAGGATCAACCCCCATCCATATTTGCTTGAGTAAAACAAGCGAGCAGGAATTCACCTTAGATTACATTCCTTGTAAGGCTGGGGGGGGATTTGAACAAGACTGAGGAGAAAGTTAGTCCTATCCTCCTATTCTTAAGAAGTAGGCCATTGGACAAAGGAACAGGACGGGAAAAAAAGTTTGGGTCTCCCCAATTTTAATGACTTGCTATTAATGTCAGAGAGAACGAGCCATTTTTCTCATTCCCCTGTTTGATTCTATTAGAGACAGTCTCCTCAATCACTAACTGATATGATAAACACCTTTAGAAACCAGAGTTTCTAACTACCAGATTTAATGAGAAAAGGAAACAATCTATTGACATCAATTGACACTCTTTGACAAAATCAAAAGGGAGCAATCTCCTTTGATAAGTAGACCTTACAGATAAAAGGCACAAAGAGAAAAGTAAACAGTAAAAGTAAATAAATAAATCTGTCCATTTCATAGAAGTGTCATCCCAAGTAGCCCTCTGGTTCTTTAGAAAACATCTGATACAGCCCTCTGGTTTGGGTGTGTGGTTGTCTCAGAGCAGTCTCCAGCTGACTAGTTTCTCTGGTTTAGATCAATTTTATAGATCCTCTTCTCTGCTAAAAAAGTCTCGGATATATATTTTGAACCTAATCTTAGTAATAACCTTAACCAAACTAGGGAGAAGTCATTACAAAAGATAAAATAAATAATCTGATTAAACAAAATTTTAAAACATATGAGCAAACAAAATACACCTAGGATAAGAAGAAAAGTCACTGATGGGGTTAGAATAAACCTTTATGTCAAATATCTCACATGAGAGTTTGATATTTAAAATACAAAGACATCTAACAGATAAAAAAACCAAAACCAGTTTTCCAATATATAAACAAATAACCAAAGATAATAAACAGTTTTCAACAGAATTTCAAATTATTAATAATCATATGAAAGGATGCTCCAAATCACTTACAAGAGAAATACAAATCAAGACAAACCTGAGGTTTCACATCACATTCAGCAAATTGGCAAAGATGATAAAAATTGGGAATATTCAATCAGTAGTGGATAGGCTTTGGAAAGATAGGCACACTACTGCATTATGGGAGAGATGAGAAATAGAACAATCATTTTGGAAGGCAATTTCAAATTGTGTATATAAAGTGACTAGAATGCCTATCACCTTTGACCTAAGCTTATACTCCAAGGAAGTCACTGATAAAGAGGGAAATCCTGATACAGACTAAAATACTTATATCAAAGAATTAGAAATAAAATAAATATCCATCGATTGGTGAATAGTTAAACAAATTGTACTACACGTATGTAATGGAACATTACTGAGCTTGAGAATGATGAACATGCTGAAAAACATGAATTTACATAAATGGATTCAGTGAAGTAAGCAGAGCCAGGAAAACATCATGCACAATAACTAAAATGGAAATGGAAAAAACAAGCTGAAAACAATTGAAAGGGGATGTTCCAAAATTATAACTAAGCATAATCTCAAAGAAGAGATGTGAGAATCCCATCTCCATCTTCCTTTACAAATGGGAGGGAAGGTCCATTTGTGTATAATAATTGCTTTTATTTTTGGATTGATTGGTTTTGTGGATTATTTCTCTTCCTTTGCTTATTTTTCCCTTTAAGATTATCCTTTTATTATATGAGTCCCTGAAAGGAGGAGGGAGAAAGATATGGAAAACATTTAGGCAATATCAAAATTAAAAGATATTAGCAAATATTTGTTTTAAAAAAGATAACTGATATAAGTTCAGAGGCAAACACAAACAGGACTACTTTAAAATCAAGCTGTAATAATATAAGTTCACAATAATAAGAAATAAAAATATTTTAAAAATAAAAAGAGAATTGGTAACTTCACAGTAAATACCTGAGTTTGAGATTGAAGGTTAGAGAAAGAGAGTGATTGAGGAAGCAATGTGCTGTAGAAGAAAGAAGATGCGATTAAAGGTACATGTAGAGGGGGTATCCTTGACAAGAAGAAAAGATACCACATAACTAGAGACTAGGGGAAAGAAGAAAGTGTGAACAATGTCATGGGATTGTGAAGAGAAGAGAAAAAGAGGGTGGTTCATGGTGAACAGTCTCCATGATATCAGCAAAAGAGGCAAGGTTCTAAGCAGGGAGACAGAAGGATTGAGGACGGAATAACTTCTGTCAGTGCATTGACTCAAAGTAGTAAGAATGGTTATGCATCTCTATTCAACTCCATTCACCCAGCCTTGCATAAGAGTAAAGGAGACGGATGGTGGGAGTAAATTAGAGGTAAGGTTCATAAGGGGTAACATGATAAAATGGTGAGAAATTTAAGAGTATAAGTCAGTGTGGATTTGAATTGTGTAATTTTCTAAAGGATTGATTTTAGAAAGGAAAAAAAATGAAGTCAGAGCAGAGGTACTATAGTGCCTGAGAAAGAATTGATGGGAAAAGAGATTGAAAGTCTCAATGAGAAACAAGAATAGGTTTGGGAGGGGTGAGGTGTAGGGAGAAATCTTCATGACATAAGAGGTTATGATTGGATAGAGGAATAGTGATTATTTTTGATAAAGGAAGTAAAATGCTGTTTCTGGGTAATGGTGAGATCCAGCGTTTGACTCTCCCTATTTGTGGGTGAGGTATAATGAAGATGTAGGTCATGAGATTTAAGGAGATTAAGAAATTGAGAGGTTAGAAAATTTGAGGGAGCATCAACATGAATGTTGAAGTCCCCTAGTATAAGGTAGAAATTGAGTAGGAGAGAAAGATAATAAGCCAAGTGCCAAAATCCTTGAGAAAGAAAGGAAAATGACCTGAGGACCAGTATATAACAGCCACCATAATTTGAATAAATGGAAATTTTTTAATCAAGTAGCCTTCAAAGGAGTTGCTGAGTGAAGACAAAAAGAGATTGTAGAGCAAGAAGTATTTAAACTCTCTCTTGAAGACCAGTGTATCAGAGATAAGTAAAGTATGGGAAAGGATGGTTAAGGAAGTAGTGTTATCGAAGGGAAGCCAGGACTCAATAAGACCAAGTAGATGAAAGAAGTGTCAGAGGAAAAGATAAAAATGAGGGGGGATTTATTTACTGTGCAATAGGAGTTGCAGAGGGCACAGAGGATTGGGTGGACAGAGTTGAAGTAGAATTATGGGTGGGATAGAATTAAAGAGGAAGGGAATGAAAGAATATGAAGTAGGAGTTGAAGATAATTCCAGATGACTGATCCTTAAGAGTAATAAGGAAAGTAACCAAGGGTAGGAGTTTACTAGATATAAGGACAGTATGAGATGACAGATGAATTACTATTGCTTGCAGTCTTAAAGGGATGTGTTGCAGAAGAAAGAAGATGAAATCAAAGGTACATGTAAAGGGGGTATCCTTGACAAGAAGAAAAGACACCATATAACTACAGACTAGGGGAAAGAAGAAAGTGTGGACAATGTCATAGGATTTTGAGGTGAAGAAAACAGAAAAAGAGGGTGGTTCATGGTGAACACCCCTCAATGATCTCAGCAAAAGAGGCAAGGTTCTAAACAGGAAGACAGAGGGATTTGGTGTAGGGACACATGTAGTCACCTTGCATAATCCTTTGGGCCATCTGGGGGAAGGTAGGGAGGCTGATGGAGAGAAGTTGGGTATTTGGTCCATTAAAGTAGCACAGATCCACTGGGGCACTGTAGGCACTTTTAGGAATTCTCCTTGAATAATTATATTGAACTAAAAATATTTTCCCCAAAAAAGTCCATATGCTAGTCCTCATTTAATCTTGTTCTCAAGCAAAATTTACAAACTCAAAAAAGTAGCATATAATACTGAAAAAAGCACTGAACTTGAGAGCTGAAAATATTGATTCCAATAACTGTTCTTATCATGACAGAATCGCTTAATGTCTCTGAGCCTTGTTCCCTCTGTAACATATTTCTTTTTTTTATTATAGTTTTTTATTTACAAGATATATGCATGGGTAATTTTTCAGCATTGATCCTTGCAAAACCTTCTGTTCCAACTTTTCCCTTCCTTCCCCCATTCCCTTCCCCAGATGACAGGTAGAAATACATGTTAAATATTGTAACATATTTCTTCAATCTACTTTAATACATCATTTCTGGCTATTAGTTGAGATAGAAAACATTTGATTTGATTAAAAATATTCCCTACTGGAATAGTCTATTGTTATATATTGAATTCAAATTCTTCCCATTGAATGATTTATTTCATTCCAAACCATTTGCTAGTGTCCACAATAGAATTCCATTTGTTAATTAAGACATGAAGAAGATGTTCACTGACAAAACAAGTGTCACATGCTATCGGAGTGTATAATATCTTTCCCCTTTGCACCAAGTTTTTCCTCTGAGCTCATCTATATAGATACAACTTTTCAATGAGACAGATTGTAACTCTCATTCATATTTGTCCATCATGTGTGACTCCATATTTACACATAGTTTTACAAAGTATCTACCCAAAATACTCAAGATCTTCTAGCACTTTTGACATTGTAGGAATCAGTAAATTGGTTATCTTTCATACTCTTCACATGACTGGCTCATCTTCTTTCCCAAGTGAAAGATCTCTCTGAGGTTATTATTAATGCAATTTCTTGTGCACGATTCTTAGTTGTTACTATTTTAGAATTTGCTCATGCTCACCATGAATTTCTTCATTGCTTGATGGGCAATTCTAATTCTTCATCTACTTCATCTAATTCTTCATTCTATAGCTTGCAGCCAATGAACACAAAATTCAGCTGTGTTAGTAGAGAAAACTTAGAGACTGACAAAGACAGATAAGAGGTCAAGTGATCTGATGAATATTATAGACCTATCACTTCTTAGCATTATAGTTGAAAACCTAGAACTTCCTGAATTGAAGCTATATTGTTTGTCCAGAATATTGTTGTAAAAAGATGTTAGATATTTTTAAGGAGAAACTTAAGGCTGTTACATGAATTCATCCTCTCTTCTTTTAATACTCAACTCTGCTCTTAACTCATTGTCTATTTTTAGTATCAGTCCAACACGATACAAAAAGGCCAACCTTTTATATTACCCATTTAATTATATATCATAATCTATATCAATGGTCTTTAAATCTTTTTGCCTATATAATCTCCTCTAATTAGTAAAATATTTTGATCATGTCCCTATATATATTTATTTATTTATGTGCAAATTATATATATGAACTGCTGTATTAATGCATTTTGTACATTATAAACCATACAAAATTACACATCTTAAAAGGATGAGATAAATGTGAAATAAATAAGCATTATTTTAAAAATATTTTAAATTTTATTTAATAGTATCAAAACCCTTTTTTTTGTTCTCACTAAAAATATCATTAATGATAGTATTGTAGTAATATTAATGTGATTGACTATGCTTTTTTTTTTAAATCCTGTCTTTGTGCTTTTAGTTTGGGAAAATTTATAAATAATTATTATTAGCAATTAATCAATTTGATGAACTTAACCAGTCAAGAGGGCAAATTCTTTTTTTTGTAGATACTTTTAAAAAAATACACAATATACAAATCAGTTAGTAAACATTATGCTTTTTCAGCAAGTCATACTTCCCAGTATAGATACTGACCATATAAAATGCAATAAACAAAAGCTTGTTTCTGATTTTAACTCAATAGAATTTTTTTCTTTCTTTATCTGGTTCTCTTTGATTGATATCATACATTAATTTCCCACACATTTGAATATTTTAGTTATGTTTTTGTATAAGAGTGAGAAATAGGAAAAAAGCCAAATTACCAGAACCATAGAATTACAGAAGAGAATTATATGTATAATAAAGCTTTCAAAAGGTAGCTTGAAGCCAGATTGTGAAAACCTTTAAAAGCCAGTTTATTTTTGGCTCTATAGTCAACAGGGAGCCCCTGAAATTTAATGAGTAGAGGGGTGATATTGTCATTTCTTTGTTTTTGGAAAAACATAATTGGTAGGTATGGATTAGAATTATAGGGAGAGACTTGAGGCAAGGATATCAATTAAAAGACAATTTCTAAAACTGTAAGAGGAGCTGAACCATACCTGCCCAGGTGTTATGGTGAGATAGGGGAAGGAGGGGCTAATTTTCCTAATGGCTGTTGTTGCTATGGCTATCTTGATCTTAAGTTTTAATTATCGTGGGGAGCATGAAACTTCACAGAGAAGAAAGCCTAGGAATTTATACAGCATAAGGAAGGAGCAAAGTGAGGAGATATTTAAAAATGAGTAAAAAGTAAGTATTTGTAGCCACATTATTGGCAGTTACTGTGAGGAGGACAGGATGACTTTTCTCAGTTTCTGATTGGTTAATAACATCTCCACCTCTGCTGGCTTCAATTATTTTAGCTATATATTAAAAAGACATGCACAGGCAGAAACTGGCAACCAAATGCATTTCATTGTGTTAAAAATAAACTCTGAGAACCATAATGATTTTTTACCAAATCATTTGGCATACAAAGTTGCTTAGTACACTAGTGATTCTGGCAGTGAAATCACATTTATAGAATAGTCATGCTCTTCTCTAGGGGTTTTGAATTTTTTACTTAAAAATAAGTAAGATGTTATAGTAAAGAGAATTTCATTTTAAATATTAAATAAATAACAATATACCTTGGAAATGGTGAGCAAACAAATTTAAAAGCTGGAACTTGTATATTTCCAAATATCTGAACTACATACTATAATGGAAACTGCTGAATAACTGATTTCATTTTCTGGGCCTAAATTGGACAAAAATAAAATGATCACATTAAGGGAACCAATATAGCATCAACTGGAAGTTTGAGGACATGACTTTTGGCAGTTAAACTGAAAAATGGGAAGACATAATGAAAGCATGACATCAAGAAAAATTAGATTTTTCAATATGAAAAACAAGGAAAGACTTTTTTAAGCCTAGTAAGCCTTTGTCATACATGTCTTACTCTTTAACACCAAACTGCTAGCCATTGCACAACATCCATTTCAAGATTCACTTAAAATACTATCTAAGGCAGTAGCAATCAAACCCAAGCAGAAAAAAAGGAGAGGGGAGACAAATCTGAAGCAAGGATCCCTGTGGTTTGCACAGGGATTTAGTTTTAAGACTGCTG
Organism: Sarcophilus harrisii; assembly: GCF_902635505.1. NCBI lineage: Eukaryota > Metazoa > Chordata > Mammalia > Dasyuromorphia > Dasyuridae > Sarcophilus > Sarcophilus harrisii. The sequence continues at coordinate 497,300,461 of NC_045426.1, read as the reverse complement.
CAGGCCTGACACCTCTGATCTAAGTGCATCACTCAAATGATTTCTTTTTGTCTGATCTCCCAGTCAGTCATGATTTTTCTTCCCTCAGGCCTCCCATAGCACTTTGTAGTCTCTAATATGGTTCTTTAAGATAGTTTTGATTTCTTTTTCCTTTCTATCAAAGTATTTTCATATTTTCTCTCTCAAAATAATTAAGCAAAAATAATTCGATATGGAACCCTCATCTGACAATGCAGGCAATATTCTGTTCTACTAGTCTCTTACTTTTCTGACATGAAAAATGAACCCATTTTAATTATTTCATTGTTTATATTGTTCTTTTGGTTCTCCTTATGTTATTCTGCATCAATTTATACAAATTTCACATTTCTTTGAATTCTTCATATTCATCATTTCTTACTAAAAATGTTCTTCAACATTCATACAACAGTTTTTTTTAGTCACTTTCCAACAAATGGGCACTCATTTTGTTTCCAATTCTTTACTACTACCAAAAAAAATGAATATTTTGTTTGGAATGGCATTTTTATCTTTGATTTTCTTGGGGCACAAAATCAGAAGTGGACTTGCTGCATCAAAATGTATGAACAGTTTAGTCACTTGGCTTGCATTGTCCCAAACAAAACAGAATGGACAGATCATTTCACAGTTTTATCAACACATTGTCAGTGTGCTTATTTTCCTCTCCAATACTGACTCTTGGAATCTTTTTATTTACATGGTGTGAGTTGAAGCCTCAGGGTTATTTTAATTTTTATTTCCCTTACTATTAGTGACTTAAAGCATTTTTTTTTTCATGTGGCCATTTATATCTCATACTTTTTGACTCAAAAATTATTCAAAACTATGGGAAATAGGTTACATTCAAGAAAAATTAGTATTTCTGCTGTAGGCTTCTAAGCTCTTTTTCACTTTTGGTGGATCCACCTAACTCTCACTTGTGGCTCCAAGAAGCTGTAGCATAGTGGCCACAACCTGGTTTCCACAGAAGGACTAACCAAGACTGAGGGAAACTGAAGAGTCTCAAGCCCATCAACGAGTAAGGGCAGTATCTGCCCCAAGCATGTGAAAACTTCCCCTGGTGGAATGGGTATGAGCACAAATTGTTCCAATGGCCATGAGAGCAACTGAAGTGGGTGCTGTGGAGCACTTCTAGCTTGGTTAGAAACCAAAGATGCATCTTGAGTCATCACTACTCATCTTGATTCTGTCCTGCCAATGGGGAAAGAGGACTCTGGAAGAGAGAGTAAGGCTGATGACTTTGTGCAACTCTGCTTCATTTAAACCCAACCTGTGTACGAATCAAAAGACTTCCCCCCATCTAATTTTACCATTTCTACCTATCTAAAAGATAGGTGGCAACAGGCAAGCGATGAAGGTGCAGGTGCCAGTACAATGCAAGCTGAGTCACAGCCTTGCACACAGGTGACCTGGACCATGGGGTCATTGTCTTACTAAATGCAGCAATGTCCTGATGTCTCAGCAGTCTTAAGGATCATACTGCTCATCTCTTGGTGTGAGGAAGGAGCTAGAAATAGTGCTCTAAAAATTGTTTGCTTATGCGACCTTGGCTAGATTACTACAGCACATGAGGATTCCACCCTATGGTCAAAGCACTAAAAAAATGTACAAAAACTTCTGCAAAATTGATTCCACCCACTATCAGCACATGGAAAGTGCACACATTTACACACACACACAAACTGGTAAATCTCAAAGACCAATAGCTCTTGCTACAAGAAAACTTGGCAGTTATCAAATCACATCCAAATAGCAGCTCTGAGTGAAACAAAGCTGGAAAACGAAAACCAGCTTACTGAAGTCGGAGCTGGATACACTTTTCTGGAGTGGCTGCAGTGAAGGGCAGCACCATGAAGCTGGTGTCTGTTTTGCAATCAAAATAATGTGATTGCCACCCACAGGAAAATGCCATGTCACCCTCCTCAGTGCCTAGGCTCCCATCAAGAGAAACTCTGGGGAGGTTATGAAGTCAAAGAGGTTAAAGAAAAATTTTATGAAGTTCTAGAGACTCTTCTCATCAATACGCTGAGACATCAAGTTTATAATTCTGAGCTATTTTAATGCTAGAGTAGGCACAGACCATCAAAGATGGCATGGAATTCATAGAAGGAATGGAGTTGGAAACAGCAACAGCAATGGTCTCTTCCTGCTGAAGACTTGTGCATCTCATGGTATTCTCATCAACAGCACTATCTTTCGTTTATCTAAATGTAACAAAATTTCATGTTTGCACCCTTGCAGCAAACACTGGCAACCAATACAAAGTGATTGTAAGGATTGTAAGCTGATTATAGACATCCTCTCCAAGCTAAATAATTGCATTCAGCAGAAATGGCAGGCCTAAGGCAAAAAGACTAGAAGAATTAATGTCAACATATCAGAGCACTTCTCTTGAGTGGGAAAAGTTTGTTGCCAACATGGGGGGAAAGTTGTGCCAACACACAGCTGACAATAGTGGAGCAGAAAAGGAGTGGGCAGCTTTCAGGGATTTGGGGTACAGCACGGTATTTGCTCATGTGGGTCAGGACACCTGCAAACATCAAGACTGGATTTATAAAAATGATGAGGAAATTCAGAAGCTGCAAAATGTGAAACGAGAATCCACAAAGTGTACCAGTAGGCTAGTTCATCCATTTCTAAGAAGCCAGGAGTTAATTCCATCAAAAGTAAAGGATAAATGAAGCTTAGAGAGATGCAGAATTCTTGGCTCAGTAATAAAGTAGATGAAATTTAGCTTTATGAACAACAATCCAAAAAATATTTTTATGAAACCTGGAAAGTTATTTATAGGCCAAAGATCTAGGGTACATCTCAACTATTCAATGTTTTCATAGAGTCATAATGATTAGTCATAAGACCATGATCCTAGAGAGATGGGGTGAACACTTCTATAGTGTTCTCAACAGACCAACATCAATCATTGCTGATGTCACTGAAATTATTTACCTCATGTTGAAGTCAATCTTTTCCTAGCTGCAATTCCAACTGAAGAAGAAGTTTTGAATACCATTAGGTTTTTTCATGTGGTCAAGCACCTGGGGCTAATACTATTCCATCTGAAATTTACAAGGTGGGAAATCCATTGCTTATACAAAACTGACTAAAATTTTCCACATCAAGAAGAAGTTATCTCCTAGGAATTCAAGGACATCCCCATTGTCCATCTCTATAAAGATAAAGGCGATTGTTCTGTGACAATCACAGGGAATTCTCTCCATTAGTCATTTCTGGAAAGAATCTTGCCAGAATTCTCCCTAATAGTTTGATCCTTCATCTGGAAGATGGTCATCTACCTGAGAGCCAATGTGACTTCAGAAGGCTCTCGTGGAATAGTCCATAAGGTATTTGATGCCCAACAATTTCAGGACAAAAGCCAGGAGCAGAATAGAAGTCTATATACAGTGTTTGTAGATCTGACAAAGGCCTTTGATACTGTCAGTCATGAGGGCTTATTGAAAATTATGCCAAAATCTGGTTGCCCCCCAAAATTCATCAGTATTGCATATTAATTATATAACAGCATGCTTATCCACCTTCCGGTTAACAGATGATACTCTCATGCTTTCTCAATCACCAATGGAGTGAAACAAGGCTGTGTATGCTTGTTCCCATGCTTTTTAGCATAATGTTTTTAATCGTGCTGTGAACATGGCATCAAGATCAACTCCTGCACTGATAGTAAATTCTTCAATTTTAAAAGGCTACAAACCAAAACTAAAGTGGTGGGAGTATTGGTGCATGATTTTTTTGTTTGCAGATGTGACAGTGCTTTTAATGTAACCTCTGAAGCTTAGATGCAACAAAGTATGGATTAGTTCTTTCCTCCTTGGACTAATTTTGGCCTAACAATTAACACCAAGAAAACACAGGTATTCCATCATCCATATGTGGAACTATCAGTTACAGCAAATGGAGATGTTTTGAATGCTGTGGATAAGGTCACTTACCTTGGCAGTATACTTTCCAGGAATGTACAATTGATAATGACGTTGACACACACATTGTCAAGAGCTAGCTGAATATTTGGGAGGCTACAAAGAAAAGTGCAGGAGAAAGGAAGTATTAGACTGACTACCAAACTGAAGGTTTCCAGAGATACTGTTCTGCCCTCACTGTTGTACACGGGAAACCTAGATAGTGTACCAATGTCAGATCAGAAAACTGAATTGTTTTCATTTGAATTGTCTCAGGAAGATTCTGAAGATCACCTGGCAGGATAAGACACCAGACACTGAGGTCTTTTCTTAAACTAAACTGCCAAGAATTCCAACTTTACTGCAGAGAGCACAACTCTGTTGGGTTGGCCACATTGTTTGAATGCCAAACGTACACTTGCCAAAAAAGACAATTTTATGAAGAAATTACACAGAGCAAATGCTCATGTGGTGATAAGAAAAAGTGATACAAAGACCCTTTCAAGGTCTCTCTTAAGAACTTTAGAATTGAATCCAATTCTCCCTGTGCAACAAGAGAACTGTTCGGTTCTACACACATATATTGTATCTAGGATATACTGTGACATATTTAACATATATAGGACTGCTTGCCATCTAGGGGAGGGGGTGGAGGGAAGGAGGGGAAAAATCGGAACAGAAGTGAGTGCAAGGGATAATGTTGTAAAAAATTACCCTGGCATGGGTTCAGTCAATAAAAAGTTATTATAATAAAAAAAAATAAAAGAATAACAAATTGTAAAAAAAAAATTAATTAATTAAAAAATGAGATTTTTATCTCAAAAAAAAAAAAAAGAACTTTAGAATTGATTGCATGGTATGGGAGACACTGGACTGGCCAACATGGTGTGCCTTCATTAGAGAAGGTACTGTGTTCTTTGAGCAAAACAGAATTGAAGTATTTCAGAAGAAATGTGAGATATGCATAATTAGAGAACCTACCCCCAAATGTTCATATGGACTATTTGTGGTTGTCCTGTGATAGGTAATTTGGAGCTCATATTGGTCTGATCAGCAATAATCAGACATACTATTACTTGACTTGAACATAATGACATAATTTTTGTCTTTTTCAAGAATGAAGGATAACAACCAACTAAAAACTATTCTTATTTTTTGATCACTTATCCATTAGGGAATAGCTTTGAGTCTTAAATATTTGTGTTAATACTTTCACATTCCCTATTATACTTTTGTAAGTTATATTTTATGTGTTTTCCCGTTGTATCATTTCTCTGATATTTCTTCTGTCTTTGTAGTGTGTTTTTTGTAGTGTGTCTGTGTGCGCGCAAAAGTTTTTGAATTTCAGGGCATAAAAATTTCAGGGCATATTTTATCTGTTATGATCTGCTCTAGATCTTGTTAAAGACTTTTCTCCTTGGCTAGAGTTATAAAAAGTACCTTATCTTAGCTCTCTTCTCCTTTTTCATGTGGTCTTATAACTTCATATAATAGAGGATGATGCCCAATTGAAAATGTCTAGAGGTAAGTGATACATTGTCAAAGGATATGAACAGTTTTTGGAGGAAGAAATCAAAGCCGTCTATAGTCATATAGTTTCCAGGAATGCAGAGCCAGAACCCTGCCCTCATGAGGCTTGCCTTCTACTATAAGATATAACAAATACATAGATAAATAAATGAAAGATAACCCAAGAAAGAAAATGTTGTTAACAATTAGGGGATTCAGAAAAGGCTTCCCCAAACAATGGCACTTTAATTGAGTTTAGAAGGAAGTTAAATGTAGCTTCTGAAGTCACTTCCAGCTTTAAATCAATGATTCTCAGCCCATGCATGCCTGTTAGTATGTGTGTTACCTATGTTATGAATCTGTCTAAATGCAGTGTGCGGGGAGATATGGTCCATTCTGGAATTTTCTGGAATCTCCCCTCTCCAAGAAAGACTTTGATATCCTCTTCTGAGGACTTTCATCAGCTCCCACTGGTTTCAAGTACCCTCTCTATGCAGATAAATAATTCTTAGATATACTTATCCAGCCCTGATCTCTCTTCTGATCTCCAGTTGCTCATCTCCAAATACCTTTTCGATATCTCAAACTAGATGTCTAGTGGGCATCTCAAGCTTATTTTGTCCAAAACTGAACTCATTATTATATTTTCTCCAAATCTACTCCTCTTCTTAAATTCTCTATTATTTTTTGAGGCTACCACCATCCTTTCAGTCCACCCTGGCTCACAATGTAAGTATCATCCTAATACCATACTCTTTTCCATCATTTTTATCCAATCAGTACTCAAGCAAGTCCTGATATTTCTACCTCTGTTATATCTCTTGAATATACTTATTTCACTCTCCTGTCACTGATGAAATGGATGAATAAGATCCCAGAGAAAGGCCATGTTTCTGCTAGCAACAAGTATCTAAATAAGTCATAAGGAAGGGCACAGTCAGGATTGCCTTGTCCTTCAGGGATCCTTTATTGCAGTGGGTCCTGGTTGAAATTCTTGCATTGACAGCATTATCTTGACCCCAGTTACTGTATACAATCAGGAGGCCAAGCTATGGACATTAATCTCCAAGTTTATATTTTCATTATATAAGGTCTTCTCTTTCCCCTTGTTAAGTTCAAGTTCATTAGGATTAGCTTGTTAATTATTATTTTCATTAGCTCATCTTATAGCATCTTCCCTCTTGTTAATTGCAAATTCTGCTAGGGAATTTTGCCTGTTTTATGGCAGTGAGTTCTGCTAGAGAACTTTGTCTGCCTTACAGCTTCTTTCACCTTGTAAATGGTGAGTTCATTTGCACCTTTGCCTTCCTTATGATATCATAATAAAGCTTTTTGTCCTTTGACTTGAAGGTGGCCTAAGCCTGGATTCCACACATTTTAAGTAAGCATCATAATGATGATCCATGAGGGAACTTCACCTGCCTTACGCAGTTTTTCCCCATGGTAATGGTGAGTTCACGTAAGAATTTTGCCTGCTGTATGGAGTCTTTCTTTTTCTAGTTACAAGTGCCTTTAAGGAACTTAGCCTGTGTTTTGCTCCAACTTAATCCACTTTATGGCATCTTTCTCCTTGTTAACTGAGGGTTAATTAGGAACTTTGCTTGTCTTATGACATCATAATGAAGCTTTTTGCCCCTTGACTCGAGAACACAAAGACTTCCTGAACCTCATCACCACCACCACAGTACAGGAGATCATCATTATCACTTAATGCCTGGACTATTGCAATCACCTGCTGGTTTGTCTCTCTGCTTCATCTTTCTCCACTGCAACATATCCTCTACTCACCAGTCAGATTGACCCTTACACCAAATTGCAAATCTAACCATATTTCCACTCACCACCCACCTCCATTCAATAAGCTTCAATGGCTCCCTATTATCTTGAGGATCAAATAAAAAAATCCTCTTTTTGACTTTCAGAGTGTTTTATAACATGGTTTCTTTATAAATTTCTAATCTTCTTATACTTAAGCCCTTCCATGTATACTTTACAGTTCTGTGATAGTACAATTTTTAAATGAGATATCATTTCTTGACTCCTTGTATCCTCACTGGCTTTACCCTGTGCTTTGAGTTTGCTCCCTCCCAGTCTCTGCCTTCTACTTTCCTTGGCTTCCTTAAAATTCCAAAATTAAATTATCCCTTCTGCAATGAACTTTCCCAATCCTCCTTGAAGCAGTTAGATGACAGAACTTAGGAGCTCAAATCCAATCTCAGACACTTCTTGGTACATTTAAGGTGACCGTGGGATAGTCATCTAACCTCTATTTGCTTTATCATAGACAAAAAAAAATGAAACGCTGGAGAAGGAAATAGCAAGCTACTCTATTTTCTTTGCCAAAAAAAAAACCCTATGGACGAATGTCTGCAGGATCACAAAAAGGTGGACATGGCTGAACATTAACAATCCTCCTTAATCTTAGAGCCTTCCCTCTGAGACTATCACTGACAGAGAGACAGAGACACTGAGAGACAGATGAGAGAGCTATGATAGATTTCTACCTCACTTGAAGTTCTCTGAAATGTATGGCAGTCCAGTATGGCAAACTGGAATTCACAGACATCCTCAGGTGCTGGATCCTCTACATGCTTTCTTCTCAACATGATACAGGAGATTTTTTCCTAAAGAAAACCTGAAAACACACCTATCTTCAAAGACAGAAGCCAGAAGAAATCTTCTCTTCCAAGTGCATGCCAACTATGATCCTCATATAGGCAAAGAGTTTTGAGTAATCATTATTTCTACCAGTGAAGAGATGCACAAGTAATGCTTATACAAGGCTTGAGCCTTATACAAAGAAGTATATTCAAAATAAATAAAAAGTAATTTGAGAGGAAAGCACTAGGAATGAGGAAAGCTCAGGAAAAGTTCCATTAAGTGGTACTTGAGTTGATCTTTAAAGGGAATTAAGTGGTGAAGGAAAAGAGGTTTTTCAACCACAGGCATAGGGAAACCTATGCAAAACAGAAACAGAAAGTCAATGCCATGTATGAGGAACATCATCTAGTTTGCCTGGAATATAAAGAAAATAAAGGGAAATGCTCTATAGTAAATTTAGAAAGGAGGATTGTAGCCAGATTGTGAAAGGCCTTAAACACCAAATAAAGAATCTTATACTTTGATCCTAGAGGTAAACGGGAATCCTTAGCAGTTGGCACCTGAAGTTAAATTGAAGAATGTCATAGTCAAACCTGTGCTTTAGAAAAATCACTTCAGTAGTTGGGTGGGATGACTTGGAGAGAGGAAAGACATAAAGCAAAGAGGCCAATTGAAAACTCTTATCTAAATCAATCAAGAGGCTTAGGAAGCAGAAATGGGAGAGGGTTTCTCTGACTTGGTGATCTTAGACAACTCCTGCCCTCTCCACTGAGGAAGGTTTGAGAAAACCCCTATTTCTAAGGAATAGTTCTAATCAAGTATGAAGGGAAAAGCTGGGAGTAATTCCATCCACATAAAGATAAGGACCAGAGAGAGGGAGTTATATAGTTCTCCTCTCTAACCACATATCTTGTGGCCCAAAGTAGTGTTAAAATTTTTAAGTAATCTATTACTATTTTTTGTTTTTCTCTTTTAGGGTATAATCACTTATACCCTTAATCTCATGCAAACTAAATTAAACTTTCTCTTGTAACAAAATAAAATTATGAAATAAAATCAATAGACACAAGACCAGATCTAATAACATATGAAACATTCCCCACCTGTAAGGAGTGAGATTTGTTTCTTGTCATGTATTCTCTAACTCCAAGACTGGTCATTATAATTATTCAAAGTTTTACTTTTAATATTCTTTTAAAAACTGTTACTATGGTCATTGTATACATTGTTTTCCTGATTCTGTTTATTTCACTTTACAACAGTTTACACAAACCTCATATGTTTTTCACTATACTGCACTCAACATCCCAGAAAATTTGGAAAACACAAAAGCAGTCACAGGATTAGAAAAGATCAATTTATGAACTAATCTTAAAGAGGGTGCTGTGTGCTAATTTCACATAGCAGCAAGGTTACATTTAAGATTCTTTAAATTAGGCTTCATCAATATGTGAACTGAGAATTACCAGAAAATCAGGCTGGGTTTTGAAGAAACAGAATAAACTAATGATGAAACTGCCAACATTTGCTGGATTATTATAATTGAAAAGCAAGAGAATTCCAGAAAACAAAAATCTACTTCTGCTTCATTGACTACATTGAAGCATTTGACTGTATGGATCACAACAAAATGTGGCAAGTCCTCAAAGAGATAGGATAATCGTATCATCCATCTTGTCTCCTGAAAACTTGTATGTGGGCCAAGAAGTAACAGTTTGTTATAAACATGGAACAACTGATTGGTTTAAAATTGGAAGAGGTATACAACAAGGATAATCTTGTTTATTTAACTTATATGCAGGTGATAGCAGTCTAATGGCAAAGTGAAAGAAAATTAAGAAGCCCTTTGATGAGGATGAAAGAAAAAGAGTATGAAAGTTGGCCTGAAGCCTAACATAAAAAATAAAAACAGAAAACGAAACAAAACAAACCAACCTAAGATCTTGGCAATTAGTTCTACCACTTCCTGGAAAATGGAAAAGAAAAGATTGTCAGATTTTATATTCTTGGACTCAAAGAATACTGCAGATAACTACAGCCTTGAAATTAAAAGATGTTTGCTCTTTGGAAGGAATGCTATGGCAAATCTGGATAGCATACTAAGGAGCAAATAAATCACTTTGCTAACAAAGATTCCATATAGTCAAAGCTATGTTGCTGTTGTTTTTTTTCAGGAGCAGTGTATTGCTGTTAGAGCTAGATTATAAGGAAAGCTGAGTGGCCCAGAAATAATGATGCTTTCAAATTGAGGTGCTGGAGGCTTTTGAGAATCCCTTGAACAGAAAGGAGATCAAAGCAGCCAATATTTAAAGAAATTAATTCAGGCTATTCACTGGAAGGCCAAATATCAATGCTGATACTTAAAAACTCTGGTTACTTAGTGAGAAGACAAAATTCATTGTAAAAGACAGTGTTAGGATATTAGGAAAGATTGAAAGCAAAAGGGAAAGGGGGTAGCAGAGGATTGAGTCAATATATAATAGAAACAATGAACTTGGACAGAATTTGGAAGATAATGGAGGATGAAAGAGTCTCACAAGTGCTATGGTCCATGGGCTCATGAAAAGTTAGTCATGAATATCAGGCACCATACTAAGTGCTGGAGATACAAAGAAAGGCAAAAATTGATCCCTGGCCTGAAAAGGTGTACCTTTCAATGGGGGAGACAAGAAGTAAGGAAAGTAGCCTTTAAGTTAAATCCTGAAAGAAACTAAGAGATGGAATCATCATGCCATAAATGATAGCCAATGGAAAGATACAGAAATGAGAGATGGAAATAATGAACAAGGAGCCAAAAGCAGACCAGTACTCTAAATTATAGAGTTTGGAGAAGAGTAAAGTGTATAAATACTGCAAAGGTAGAAGGAACCAGATTATGAAAAACTTTAAATGTAAAATGAGCTTATATTTGATCCTTGAAGCAACAGAAAGACACTTGATCTCACTGAATAGGGGTTGAGCAAGGATGAGGGACGAAAAGATGTGAGAGATAAATGTTTGTAAAATGAAATAAAGTTTTAAAAATTTTTTGTAAATTCCCTTGACAGGTGAACAGAGGATCAACTGGAGAGTAGAAGAGACCTGAAGCAGGATGACCATTTAGAAGGCTATTACAACAATCTAGGTCAAAGAAAATAGCCTTTATGTACGTATCAATTCTCTATAGACACTTCTAAATGAGAAACTTTAATGAGACAATTTTATTTCCTCTATTTAAACTCCAAAAATTTTACTAGTACAAGACTTTTAATGTAAATGGTCTATTTTATCTCTTATGATCTCTACTATCTCATTTAATAATTTCCTAATTTGACTTATTTGTGAAATGTACCTCTTGTCCTTTGTTTTTTAAAAATAATTTATTGTTTAAAACTTGAGATTTACATAAAGATAGATAGGCAGACAGACAGATGATATAGAACTTATTGTAGTATATATATAGTGCAAAATGCTAACCTAAACCTAATACCTCTTAGTAATCTGAAAAGCACAGCACTCCATTATAAATTAAACATGGTAATTCTTAGTATACTACTGTATAGTAACTACTATATAACTGACCAATAAATATCACCCCAAGTATATATACATATTTTTTTCTATCTTAGAGTACAATTCTTTCTTCCTAGTTTTTCTTTCTTTCTTGAAATTGTATTTATATAACTCTTAAGTATCTTGGTAAATTAACTCCCAGGATTTTTATCAATTTTATAATTTTTCTGAACTCACAAATTTTGTGGGTTGATTAATCAGTTACTACACTGAAGCCATTAATCAGCTTAATTAATTTGTTTGGAGTTTTCTAAGTAAATCATATCTACAAATAAGTCTACTTGGTCACCTTTTTTGCCAATCTTTATATCTTTTTTTTTCCTTGTCTTACATTTCAAAACAATATATTCATGGTGAGGAATAGCATGTGAGGAATAGCATTCTTCTAGTTACTGGGAAAACTTCCAATATTTTCCTTAAAAATCATGTGGCTTTCATTTTAGATATGTGTTTTTAAATCACCTAAAAAGACCAATAATTTTTATAATTTTTAACATGAGTGTTGCATTTTATCAAATGCTTTTTCTTTTCTTTTTTTTTTTTAACATTTGTATAGGTTATTCATGCCCTTCTTTGGCAGTAATTCCATGAGACAAACTCTACTAGTATTATATCCATGTCACAAATGTGGAAAGTGCAGCTCTTCTATACATAATTTCCACAATTATCATGCTGGCACAAGAAAAATCAGATCAAAAAGGGAAAAATGAGAAAGGAAGAAAAAAAAATCAAGCAAACAACAAAAATATGCAAACACTATTGTGATCCATACTCAGTCCCGTCCCCACAGTCCTCTCTCTAGGAGCAGATGGCTCTCTTCATCCCAAGACTAAAGAACTGGCCTGAATCACCTCAATATTGAAAAGAGCCATGTCTATCAGAATTGATCATTGTATAATCTTGCTGTTGCCATGTCCAATGATCTCCTAGTTCTACTCACTTCACTTAGCATCAGTTCGTGTAAGTCTCTCCAGATCTCTCAAAAATCAAATTGCTGATTGTTTCTTATAGAACGATAATAGTCCATAACATTCATATACCATAACTTATTCAGTCATCCTCCAACTGATGGGCATCCACTCAGTTTCCAGTTCCTCGTCACTACAAAAGGGCTGTTACAAACATTTTTGTACATGTGGGTCCTTTTCCCTTTTTTATTACCTCTTGGGATACAAGCCCAGTAGAGCCACAGATGGATCAAAGAGTATGCACAGTTTTACATCCTTTTGGGCATAGTTCCAAATTGCTCTCCAGAATGGTGGGATCAGTTCACAACTCCACCAACAATGTATCAGTGTCCTAGTTTTTCCACATTCCCCTCCAACATTTATCTTTATTTTTTCATGTAATTTTAGCCAGTCTAAGAGATATATAGTGGCACTTCAGAATTGTCTTACTTTGCATTTTTCTAATAAGAGTAATTTAGAGCATTTTTATGACTAGAAATGGTTTTATTAATTTCTTCATTTTAAAATTTTCTGTTCATATTCTTTGACTTCAAATGCTTTTTCTATATCTGTATAAGGGTTTCTACTGTATAGCTTATGACTTTGTTAATAGTTTTCTAATGTTTAAGAAGTCCCTGTATCTCTGGTATTAATCCAATCTGGACATAGTGAAAAGCTTTCAAATATATTAGTCTTTTGGGTTTTTGCTAAGATTTGATTTTTTTAATTTCATAACAATAATCATTAGTAAGAATAATTTTCATTCTTTGATTTATTAATCCCTAGGTCTGTTTTCAAACCATATTTATGGTATTGAATAGGGATTTTAGTAAAATGACTTTTCAATTATTATGATTGATTTTTTTTAGTACCAGTAATAATTACAAATAATAGAATTCACTTGGAAATTCACGTAGACTAGAATTTCTTCATTAGTAGTTTGTCTATAATTTGTCTTTTTTAGACTTGGTCTTTTATGATTTCTGTTTTATCAATTAGTTTTTTTCCCTACTTTGTACAAATTGTTATAGATATAGAAATGGAATAAGTGAGTTTACACATCACCTTGATTTGCTTGTGTTCCGTTATTATCCAGGAGAGGCCAAAATAACCTGGGAATCGGAATTAGACAATAAGGAAACAAAATGAGTATTACTTAAATTTGACATAACAGTGATCCTTTGTGGTATTCACTGGGCGAACCCAGAACATCACTGTTGTTCCAGCAAACAGAGAGCCAGATTAAACTGTTCATACTGGCTAGAGTTCACAAAAACATCCTGGTTCTGGGTACTCTGCACTCCTGCTATTATTTTCTTGCATTTGTTGCAAAGCCGTGTAAACCACTCTAAAGCCCAAACTTTGAAGCAGCCGAGACTAGGTCTACTGCTTCTTTGCATATATATTGTACTTGTTCAATAAACACTTATGGGTTCTGCACTTGAATTGTGCTTCTGTTTTCTTTGTTCAGATGAACTCCAACCCTCAAGTAATCATTCTGGTATCAGAAATGGATTGTACTGAAAGTTTGGGATCATCACTCACCAGCATGGTGGAGACAAGCTTGGAGACAAATGGGAACTCCTTGAATTTCATCCTCTCTGGAGGAATAGTGTGGTAAATTTTCTGCTCCAATTCCAATCCCAGACTACTTTCTCTTTTCAGTTGAGTTCACCATTGTTGAGCGAAGATCTGGTAAAATTCTCAGGTGACTCATTAGGAGGAATCTACAGGTACTAGAGACAGTTTTTTTTTTTTTCCTCTCCTTTTCTGAGGCAATTGGGGTTAAGTGACTTGCCCAGGGTCACACAACTAGGAGTGTTAAGTGTCTGAGACCAAATTTGAACTCAGGTCTTTCTAATTTCAGGGCTAGTGCTCTATCCACTGCACCACCTAGCTGTCCTATACAGACTGTTTTTAATAAAAACAAGCAAAATCATCTGAAGATGAAACTAAGTGACCCAAAGTCTAGAAACTAAGCTTCCTGAGTTGACCATCTTTAGTAAGTAGTTTCTTGAGGCAGGTGACTTGAAACTATAAGTTCCAGATAGCGCATGAAAACATCAATGAAAAAATATGAAAAACTGCACAAGAGAATTGGTCAGCCAAACTGAAGAAAAGATCACCCTCTCCCTGATTGTGGTTACCATTCTGCTAGACCACCCCCCCTTCCTTTTATAACAAATTTCTAAGAATAAGAAGTTCTGTAAATACAATATTAAATCTATTAAATAACATTGATACTGGAATATCTGAGTTACTTTAATGAAATGCAAGTATAAATATCTAACAATTTTAACTTGTATTTGTGGTAAAATTATGACACTGTTGCCCATGAAAAAGGAAAAGACTGTTTAAATCAAAGATTTCTGGTGACTGCCAGCTCAGAGAACCTCTCCTTATGATCATGTTAAACTCTCTTCTCTCAGATCAGATTGCCAAATAAAGGTATTGAGAGAAAAATGCTGAAAAAATGTAGGGAAATTTGAATTATGTTCCTCTTGTAGTAATTAGCTGTGTAATCTTAAGCCTGGAATCAAACAAAGATAAGGGAGTTTTCCCCCCCTCCTATATTTCATACTCACATTCCCAGATCTCACACCCTCCTTAATCTGTTTCTCCCTGGCTCCCCAATTTCTCTTCTGTCTTGATCTCTGCAGTGCCTTTTTCTTAATTAAGATACACCCCTCTAATCACTTTCCTTTTTGTTTTCACCTGGGAAGGGAGACATTATCTTGGACTGCCGACCTTGAGGCTATAGAGCGCCCATCTTACTTCTCCCAAGTTCTTCATCATGACCTTGAAGATTTAACCTTTTCTGGACCCACCCTTCTCCAACATATAGATGATGTGTTGTGCTGTCCATTGCATAAAACCTGTGTGGCTGACACCCTTCATATCCTACTTGCCTGAATTCACAAGGGCCTCTTGATATTAATGTCCAGTTTGTTTTCTCCTATGTTCAATTCTTTGGACACACTGTTATATCCAATATACCATATCTCGATTCTGAAAGGCTCAAAGGTATTGTCTACTTTTCCCCTCCCTACCACAAAACGCCTATTGTGTGCATTCCTTAGTCTTATTGACTGGATCCCTGAGTTTTCTGCCATTGCTAGCCTCCATACAAAACTCAGATTGGCCCTATCCTGCCCTCCCACCCTCTGGGCAAGGCAACTACTTGTTTCCCTTCTTCCTTTTTGTTACAAAGGAGAGAACGAATACAAGTGGGGTCCTGACTCAGAAACATGGGGAAAATTTTCACTCCTTGCAAATTATAGACTCTTGATACTGGCCAAACTACTCTAAAAGTATTAAAGAAAAGTCAAAGCAATGGCTTGATTTGGTCAAGTCTGATGCTGATAACAGTATTGGATTTCTCTTTGACCGTATTTGTTCCCATGTAGTAGATGTTTTACCTAACAGTTACCACATATAGCATCTTTCAGCAAGTCACCTTTGCCAATTTAGAAGCTGGTCTTTTCAGCAAGTCAAATGTCATCATTGACACAATACAACTACTCAATCCAGCTCCTTTTCTCTCAGAAGAGGTTTCTCTCAGGAGATGAGGTCGTCTGTGGCATCCCTACACACTAGCCAGGTGATCAAGTCTTTTGGAAGTGACATCTGAGGAAGCACTCTCTCAAGCTCTGGTGGAAAGGACTTTACCAGGTGCTGCAGGCTACCACCAATGTTGCCAAAGTACAAGGGATGGACTCTTGGATACATGTTTCCCATATGAAGAAAGTTCTTGGGCTCCTTATCTGGATGCCCAAGCCCACTGATGACCTTACTGAAAGGCCGGCAACTGCTGACTGCAGGTGTAAAAAGCTAATTCCAAGACAGAAAGATAATGACATCTAGTGTAGCCATCAGTTCCAAAACTCAGGATAGGCTGAGTAATGCTTAATATTTTAACTTGTTATGCTATTGCACTTTCATTACTGCTTTCTTGTATCTTTTGATGGGAATTCATGGAGCTCCCATGTCTTCTTTATTAAATTGGT
This sequence comes from Sarcophilus harrisii, assembly GCF_902635505.1. Taxonomy (NCBI): domain Eukaryota; kingdom Metazoa; phylum Chordata; class Mammalia; order Dasyuromorphia; family Dasyuridae; genus Sarcophilus; species Sarcophilus harrisii. The sequence goes on along the minus strand of NC_045426.1, from coordinate 497,283,910 downwards.
CTCTTGTTACTTCCTAAGAATCTATCTACCAGCCCTTATTATCCTTCTCCTAATCAGGTTGTTCTTGGTTGCTCCCCAGAGTGTGTGGCTGGCTAGGTTTGCAAGTTTTAACATTCAGGTCTAATTTGACCATATCCTTGTTTTCCTACCACTGGGACTTACAAGTTTTTTTTCTGCTGAGTGTGTGTCCCATACCTACTGAAGCAGTCCCTCCAAGTGTTTGCTCGATAGCTTCCCTTAAAACATCTTTAGTTAGCTCCTCAGAGGAAAAGGCTCTCTTTTCCATTCTATTATCTTTGGCCTCCTTGTTGTTCTCACCATTATATCAGTCTATGTTATAGTCAAAAGCTTCCTTGTGCTTGGTTTGTACGTCACACAAGTAAACAAAATCATGTTCCGGCAAGTTTTGCCTCCTTGGTCTTCAGTTGGTCTTTGGACCACCTAACCAAAAGGAGGGAATGTGGAAATCACCTTGATTTGTTTGAGCTTCCTTATTTTCCAAGACAGACCAAAATAATGTGGAAATCAGAATCAGTCAATAAGGAAGCAGAAAAAATGTTAAGTTTGATGTACCAGTGATTCTTTGATATGTTCACTGGATAAACCCAGAACACCTCTGTTGTGCCGTCAACACAGAGCTGGCTCAAACTGGCTTGTCCATGCCCTAAATAGAGCAGGGACAAGCATCCTGATTTCTGGTATTGTGAACTCTTATTCTCCTGTCTTTGTTATGAAACCATATAAACCCAATCTTTGAAGCAGCCCAAAGTAGGTCTACTGCTCTCCCCTGTTCATGTTTTGCTCGCTCACTAAATGTTTCTAGGTTTTGTGCTTGAACTGTGTCCCCACTCCCTCTATCCAGGTAGATACTGAGCCTCAATTAATCAATATAATCCCTTTTCTTTAAAATTTCAAGTTTTGATGACATGTAATTATATTAAAAAGTTTTAAAATGTTTTTTGTTTATTGTGAATTTTTAATTTGGTAGTAGTTTGATTTTGCACATTGGCTTCTAAAGGTTTAAAAAAATTATTAGTTTTGTTGATCATTTTTATGGTGTTTCAATTGTATCTATTTTTTCTCCAATTTTCAAAGTTTCTTCCTTTGTTCTGTTAACTTTTAGGTTTTTAAAAACTGTGAGCTCAATTTATTAATAAACATTTTTCTATTTTATTAACATGTACTTTTTTCCCCCTACAAGTACAGCTTTAGGTGTCTTTCCCCAAATTTTAGTATATTATTTGATCATCATTTTAAATGATTATTATTCCCATGACTTGCTCCAGGTAGCACTATTTAATGTTCATTTATGTCAGTTATCTTTTGTCTTAATTCTCTTTATTAATTATCATTTTAATTGGGTTGTGGTCTATAAAGTTTGTTTAATATTTTTGCCTTTTAAACATTTGATTTCTTTGTGCTCTAGCACAATAATAAAGGTACTATCTGAGGCTGAAAAATAAATACATTCATTTAGAAAATTTTTAAAATCTAACTTTCATAATTATCTACTTTATGTTCTTTTTTATCATTATTCAACTTATCCAGCTATAGAACATTTATGTCCCTTAATTGTTGCTGTCTTTTGGAAATTTAGTCAGTTTTTCCTTTATGAATTTAGAAGTGATGCCAGAGGATCAGTTTAATAATGACACAATTTCAACTCTGAGGTACCACCCCACACCTATGAGACTGGCTAATATGATAGAAAAGAAAAATGATAAATTTGAAGATGTGGAAATATTGGAATACTAATGCATTATTGTTGGAGTTGTGAACAAATCCAACCATTCTGGAGAACAATTTGGAATTATGCTCAAAAGGAAATCAAACTTCTGATTCAGCAATAGCACTATTAGGTCTGTATCTCAAGGAGATCATAAAAAAGAGAAAAGAAACCACATATAGAAAAATATTTATAGCTTATTTTTTGTGGTGGAAAAGAATTGGAAATTGAGAGAATGCCTATCAATTGGGAAATGGCTGAACAAGTTGTGGTATGTGGACGTAATGCAATATTATTGCTGTAAGAAATTATGATGACGCAGATTTCAGAAATTTGCACACAGTAATAACAATACTGCATAATGATCAACTATGATCGATTTAGCTCTTGTTAGCAATACAATAATCCAAGATAATTCCAAAAGTCTCATGAGGAAAAATGCTATTCATATCCAGAGGAAGAACTAAGGAGTCTGAAAGAAGATAGAAGCATACTATTTTCACTTTGGGTTTTTGTGTGTGTGTGTGTGTGTGTGTGTGTGTATGTGGCTATTCCCTTTGGTTTTTACAACAAGACTAATGTGGAAATGTTTATATGATTGCATCTGTATAACCTATATCAGACTGCTTGTCATCTTGGGGAGGGGCGACAAAAGGAAGAAAAAATTTTAAACTCAAGATCTTATAAAAATTTCTTTACCCATAATCAGAAAAAAAATACTATTTACAAAAAAATATTTCATTATAGTGACTTTAAACATAGTTTTTCTCTTTATCTTTGGGGGGAGGATGTCTTTTATGCACTTGATGCTATCTTTTATGCTATTTTATGAATATAATCTACCATTCATACCAAGTTAGTCTCCTTAAAGTCAACAAAGCATTCCTGAATTGCTCTTTAGCAAGTTTTGATTCTTCAATGATTGAGGTATATGTATTGATTCACAGTGATATGGTACTACTAAAAGGATATATCATAACATTTTGTTAGGAAGAAACTTGAGGTTACAAAGTACATGATTTCAAGAAACAAACAAATCTGCCATCTTCCTAACCATATTCAATTCTAGAAGGGTCTATCTTTCTGAAATCTATTTCTAAGATAAATATTCTGACAAGCTGTAATTCATCTACTTGATTTTTTCTTTGCAGAGAATAAAGTTAAATTTTTATGGCAACCACAAGTCTCATTTAGGAAGCTTTATAATGTTCTAGGGTTTGATTACCACAATATCACTTGTAAGTAGGAGGAAAGATATAGCTTTAAGATGCATAATGAATACTCCAATTTGAATGCTGTGCTATATACAGTGCATAACAATGACAAATACCTTTAATGTATGGAAATGTTTTGCATGACTTCATATGTTTAAGCAATATCGTGTTGCTTGCTGATCTCAAGGAGTGAGGAAGGATTGGACAAGAGAGGGAGAATAGGGAATTCAAAATTTTAAAAATAAATGGTAAGGTTTGTTGTGGGTTTTTTCTTTTAAACATAAGGAATATTTAGTGAAATAAAAATGTATTTCAAATAGCTTTGGGGAATACACATCTCCTTATTTCAATGCAGCTTTGTAGTCTAGTGAACAGAACTGTTTTTAGGGTCAAGAACCACTGAATATGCATTTTGTTTTAAATACCATTTATGTAATCCTGAACAAGCCACTTAACCTCTCAGATGTTTCATCTCTAAAAGATAATAGCATAATCCCACAAGACTGTTGGGAGAAGCAAATTGAATAATATGAAAAATGTTTCACAACATTAAACTATTTGTTACCTATTGTTTTACTTTATGATAATAATCAAAGAATCATCAAAGAAAGTTAACTTCACTTTAATAGATGCCTGTTTACATCTATTTAAAAAAAAAAGTTATCCATCAATTGGAGAATGGCTGAATAAGTCATATTAGTGTTATAAAATGTTATTGTTCTATAAGAAATAATCAGCAGGATGAAGAGACTTACATGGAACTGATACTAAATGAAGTCAGAAGAACCAGAACATCATACATAGCAATAAGATTATATAATGATCAATTCTGACGGATGTGACTCTTTTTAACAGCAAGGTGATTCTGGCTAGTTCCAATGGACTTATGATGAACAGAGTTCTTTACAGAAAAGAGGACTGTGGGGACTGAGTGTGTATCACAACATAGTTTTCACTTTTTTTGTTGTTACTTGCTTTTTGTTTTCTTTCTCATTTTTCTCCCCTTTTTGATATGATTTTTCTTGTGCAGCATAAGTGTGGAAATATGTATAGAAGAATTGCACATATGTTTAACATATATTGGATTACTTGCTGTCTAAGGGAAAGGATAAGGGGAAGGGAAGGAGAAAAAAAATTGGAATACAAGGTTTTGCAAGTATGAATGTTGGAAACTATGCATATATTTTGAAAATAAAAAGCTTTTAAAAATGTTTTAAATCCTTTATGACCTGTATACTTATTGTGTATCTAAGTTATATTTTAATATATTTAACATCTACTGGTCATCCTGCCATTTAGGGGAGGGGGTGGGGGGGGTAAGAGGTGAAAAATTGGAACAAGAGGTTTGGCAATTGTTAATGCTGTAAAGTTACCCATGTATATATCCTGTAAATAAAAGACTATTAAAAAAAAAAAATCCTTTATGACCTTAACATTTACAAACATGACAGTCTGGAGTAGAGCTGAAGGCTTTATTTTACTTAATTGAATTAAATGCTTTTAAAATAATCCACAAAAAATAAACACAATTGGATTGTATGTCTTAAATTATATAATTTAATACATACATCTAATCTATCATATTAGTGTCTCCATATACTTCAACAATAGACTTTTAACAAATGTAAATTGCCACAAAAACTTGGTAGATATGAGAAAATAAATGCAGATCTCTAGTTATTGATAAATTTATCTTCCTTTTAGGTACAAATTTTTCTTTTTTTTTTTTTAATAGCCTTTTATTTACAGGATATATACATGGGTAACTTTACAGCATTAACAATTGCCAAACCTCTTGTTCCAATTTTTCACCTCTTACCCCCCCCACCCCCTCCCCTAGATGGCAGGATGACCAGTAGATGTTAAATATATTAAAATATAAATTAGATACACAATAAGTATACATGTAGGTACAAATTTTTCAAAAAATTTAATGCTTTCCTCTCATTTAAATATCTTGAGAACCTATAATTCTTCAATTACAAAGGTAGTTCATACTACCTGATCTTTCTTTGTTTGACTTTGTTAATGCCATTTCTATTTTTTCATATTAAAAATCAAGGACTATGTCAGAGTCCAAAAATAGCATTTCCAGAGAAAATCGTTGTAGAACATTTTTTCCATTTTTCTTCTATTGCTGTGCTTCCAGTTTCATCTCAGGATTTTACAAAATCAAGTATGTTCAAAGATAAATGTAGATTCATTTTTCCTCTCCATAGCTTTTCAGTTTCATGAGGCTAAATTGGTTATGTTTCTTTTATTTTCTTCTACAATTTTGTAAATGAATTTAAATTAATACATCAGTATTTTCTTTAACTGCTATCATCTCTCATTCTTGGCAAGGAAGTCAAATGTTTTCTAAATGTCTCTAGGTTTTTTTTGGTTCCTTTGTGGTGGTGGCTTTATGTTGCCATATCATGGTAGAAATTTTTAAAAGTCTGGGTCTATTTCATTGTCCATCTCACTTTATAGGATCAACACTTTGAACCTATGATGTAAACAATACAATTACAAAAAATCCATTCATACAAATTATGTGACTATTCAAGTTCTTTTATAAAAATTAATCTACTCAACATCCTAGTGGCCTTTCTACCAGTTAGGCAGACAGTTATCAAGCATTTATTAAGTCCTTACTATGTGCAAGGCACTGTGTTAAGCACTGGAGATAGTCAGAAAGGCACAGAAGGATAACCATTGCATGGTTATCAAGAGAACCTGTGAGGTGCCTACTGATAATTGCTCATTCTTGCTACATGACCCAGACCTCTTCTTTTACCAGTTGTACATCTTTCTAATGACATCCTTTATGTTGTTTTTCTTAAGTAACTCTTCATAAACATTATATTCTATCCATCCACCATGCACTTTTCCACTATCTTTTGGGTTATCTTTGTTATTTTTTGAAGACTGTAATATATTAAATGAATTGAAATCATACTATATAAGCAAAAACATACTGAAGTTATAAAGAAAGGCCTCCATTTCAAGGAAAAACTTAGAACCATTAAAAGCACTTATGTATGGTCCCAAAGGTATTCTGGCATGCTTTCCCTTTTCTCTTCAGAACTAGAATCAGCCAATTTTTTACAGAGCATATTTCAATATATGCATATTGATCAGCTTGAATTTTTCATCAAACTGCGTAAGGCTGGCTACTGATGTCATCAGATCCTAAAAGTTACCTAGCTTAACACTACAGGTAACTGGTAGTGATGTGCCTAGAGGCAGGAAGACATGAGTTCATATTTGGCATGAGCCACTAGTTTGTGAAACATTGCTGTGATCCTAGGCAAATGATTTAGCTTTTCTCTTAGTTTCTAACTATGAAACAGGGCCTATAATATTACTTAACTCACAGAGTTTAAGGGCTTAGAATAGTGCCTGGCACATAATAGGTACTACATAAATGCTTTTCCATTTCCCTTTCCCCTACATTCAGCATGCTACCTAGAAATAGGAACACTTGAAGGATCTCATCATCTACACAGATTCCCCTCTCCCCCTTTTATAAATCTATATTGGACATCTTGTGTTTTACAATTGCAAACATTTTGCCAAGCATCCATTTCCTTACTTTATTTTTAATAATGATTTGAGAATTAAATTTTTCATGGAATCTTTTATAATAATAATGTTTATAGGAGATGCCTTGTTGGAAGAAATCCATAAAGTCTTTTGATATACCAAGTTAAATATTTTTACTATCAGCAAATAATAAATGCAATGGGATCTTGAATAGAGAAGAGCATTCTCTTCCCCATTTCATCACCTGGATGACTATAGATATGTAGTTTGTAATGGATATCACACTATTTGCAAATGCCAGTCTCTTTCCTTCTCAAACTTTCAAAGCATTCCTTCAGTGAATGCAGAGAATTCTAACGAATATTATGTGCAAATTAAATAAAAAGTAGATATGTTTTCAGTAGATATAATTTCTCAGTTATCTTTTTTGGTAAGAATTAAGTCCAAGATTTCCCCCCTAATCTTTTAAAAATCTTCCCTTTTAGATAGCTTAATAATCAATCCTGAATTCCCTCAATATAATTTCTTCTCCATTATGGCACTTTTCTTGACATACTTGGTTTAATCCAGCTGTTATTCACAGCTTTGTTTTCTTTATTGCTACTTTCACTTTTATGTTGTATGATAGGGTAATGTTAAAAGTTCAAATGTGTTGGTTCTACTATGAATGGAGAAAATTACTGAATTTTTATTTCCATTAGAGCTTCTGTTTATATTGGATTGTTTCCATCTTTAATCTGTTGTCTGTTTTATTTCCTTTAAATATCATTAGGTGTTTGGTTTTGCTTAGTTGTATCTCTCAATAACTTTTCTGTAAAATTATCTTTATTCTGCTGCTTCTTGGTGTTCTTTTTTGGGGGGAGGGGAGGAGCTGGGGCAATTGGGGTTAAGTGACTTGCCCAGGAGCACACAGCTAATGTCTGAGGCCAGTTTTGAACTCGGGTCCTCCTGACTTCAGGGCTGGTGCTCTACTCACCACACCACTTATCTGCCCTCTTCTTGCTGTTTTGATGTTTGTTACTCACGATCTACCAACCTTAAAAATAAATATACATTCTAAGTTAGTGTTGCCTTTAGCTGGCATATTTCTCCAAATGGCAAGGACATCACACATCTGCTGTATGGAGATTCTACACTATTTTGTTTTCCTTACTGAAAAATAATTTATTGTGGTTAAACTTCCTTATAAAAATATAGTATGCAGATAGTTGTTCTTTTATCAATTCTCCAGGCTTCACATGGACAGCACATTTAAATATCATGATGGTGCATATCTTTTTTCACTAATTTTTTTCTAGTTTATTGATTTTGAAACTATCTCTAAAGAACTGGTGGTCTAATTATACACAAATTGAAAATTAAGAAATGGCCTTTATATAAATGCCCAGTTGTTTCCTGTCAAGTTATAAACCAATTTCATTTCTTGTGGCATCATCTGGTGTTTGTCAAATTCAATGTCTTCCAATTGTCCTCTTGATAAATACATTCATAATACATAGACGGGGCTTCTTTATAAAACTTTAGCCACTCTCATTTCTTATTCTTATTATGTCTTTCATTCCATTTTTAATATCAGCATATTTCATTACAAGCTTTTTGTTTGGAAGATTTTGTCAAATCATTCAAATGTCTTCTCATCCATGGCAATTTAATAACACATAAACTGTTATTAGCAATGCCATACAAAATGATCAAGGATTCATCCCATGAGATTGTTTTTTGTAAACATACAGAATAAAACCCAAACTACAATTTTCTTGTTTCTTCTTTAAACATCCTTCCACTCAGCTGCAACTTCTTTGTTGGTTTCATTCATATTAAGGATAACAAAATATGAGTCATTTTCCTTTTGTGGTTATGTCCATTCATTTGTAACTTTAGACTAATAGTAGCAAAATTAGTGTTGGTACATGGTTAAAAAATATGTTGCCACCTAACATCACAAAAACAGGAGAAGGTATATAGAATGAGAACCATTTATATTTTTGCTCTGAAAGCAATCACTTTAGTTGTTGCCCAGAAGAATACAGTTGAAGTCTTTTATGCAAGTAGAACTTGCCAAAGGCAGGGCTCCACTAATGCAGTTTGGTGCTGTATTAAAAGAAGCTTTCATTCCAAGAATAAAGAGGTGACAAGTGCTATAGTGTTCTGCCCTGCTCTGACCACATCTAGAGTATTATTTCCAGGAACAGAAAACAGACTGTACAAAATTGTAAAAACAATTAATGTAATGTACAAACAGATGGTGGTCCAGTCTGGCAAGGTACCTGATGGAAAAGATGGAAAAACCAAAGGGTAAATGGCGATTCCCTGGTCCTGCATGATGATCAAAGCTTTAAGACCTAGGACTTAGTGTGTTATACATAGGTGAAGTGTAGTTAAAATATTCACTCTCTTTATCAACTAAGATCTGCCCCAAGACTCCCTCTGCTCTTGAGTACTTCATCTCTTCCTGGAAAGAAGCACTCCAAAAAGCCTTTGGACTTACAAGAGTAACTATTATAAGTAGCTAGGCAATTGAAAAGACACGGTTCCTGCCTGGGAAATGGCTATTGGGTATGTGTCATTGAGGATTCCTTTTTTGGGACTAGGATTAGAGAGTCATTAGGGTCCCTTCCAACTTAAAATTTTGTGACTCTATAACCTAATATTTTAACTTTAATACTTACTTTCTGCATTCTGGGAGGACACAAGTAAGATTGACAATGTCCAGAGGAGAGAAACAAGGAAGGAGAAACGTTCCGAGTTCATGTTATAAGGATCAGTTTCTGAAATAGGGATATTTATCCTAGAGAAGGTAAGACATAATCAAAATAGCTGTCTTCATGAATTTGAAGGGCTGTCATGTGTTAAAGGACTTAACACATTTTTAGTCTGGACCCAGAAGGCAGAACCAGTAGCAATATATAATACCTGCAAAGAGCCAAGTTCAGACTTGGTTTCAGGGAAAAAACGTAACAAACTTCTAAACAATTAGAGCTGCATATAAGTGAAATTGGTTGTTTTAGGAGTTAGGTACTGAGGACCTGGATCTTCAAGTAAAGACTGGATTGGCCACTTTTCAGCCAAACTGAAATATGGATTTCATTTCAATTGGACTTGATCTTCAAGGTCCTTTCCAACTCAAGTTCTGTGATACAGAATATTCAACTGTGTTTGAATTCTTGCTCTAGGACTTACTATTTAGGTGATCTTGAAGTCATCTAGCCTTACTGAGTCAATTTTCTCATCTGTAAAATAAGGGGGATTAAGACATTTTAAAGAAAAATTCATTTTATATTGAGAAATTTAAATAATTATGTTTGCATTGTCATTTATTGAAATGTTTTTGATATTCCATAAATAAAGGATAGATTGAAGCTTTACTCCACATTCAAAACTCCAAGACACCTTAACTTTTCAGAAATTGATACTACACAAACTTGGGCAAAATTGTTATTACCATCAACAAAAAAATAATTTCTATGAAAATCTTTAGACAATTAACAACATGAATATTTAATATATATTCACATAAGTCAATACAAAGATCTTTTAAAACCAATCTAATTGGTATTTTTATGCTTTCTCTTCCATGAATTTTCACTAAATTCCGGTGAAATGGTTTGTAGTTGAATTTTCTGCTTTTTCTTGGGAGATGTAATCCATTCTTTGGAACTACTAGAAGAGGAAAAATATGCCTTACATTTCACAAATTAAAACAGACAATTCCATAGTACATCTGAAAACATGAAAAAGAAACTTATCACTGAGTAGTTTGTTAATCTGAGTAATTTCAGCACAGAAATTTATCTTTAAAAAATGGAAAGAGGCAAAAAGATAGAAAACACTTCCAGTACCAAAATGTTATAATTGACTAGACCAACACAAAACACTCTACATCAGTTGCTGTTCTTGCTAAGCATGTGTTCTAATTAGTTTTTGATTTTTCACTTACATATACTGAACACCATGTAAAGTCAAAAAAGTTCACTGGTCACTGCTTTCTATAATGATGTACAATCCAAAAGAAAAATCAATTTAATCTTTTTCAAGAATACAAATGAATATTTAAGCCTGCCTAACAGAGGGACAGAAATGCAAGAGATGAAAGGTCAACAAAGATAGTATATCTTATTTCCAGAAGGTTCAAATTAAATGATTTTATTCTAATGCTCAGAGACCAGAGGAAAAGATTATTTCTAGTGAAAACAGGAGAGATTTCAGTTTAAGGAGCTAAAGGAATGCAGCTGTACAAAACTATACTTGGAAGCAAATTCATTCCACCGGATTTAACATTAATGTAATGTCTTTACTGAATGAATAAAAAAGCATTTCTTAAGCGCTTACTATGTTATGTGCCATGCACTGTACTAAGCATTGAGAATATAGAAGGAAAAAGTGACACAATCCTGCTCTCAAAGAGCTCACACTCTAGTGGGGGGAAAGGACATATAAAAGAAAAGGGGCAGAGGATAAAGCCCTAAAAGACCTAAGTTTTCAGATAAGATAACAAGTGTTGAGAAGTCTGGAATGCATATAGCAGTGGTGTCAAACTCATTTAGAAAAGAATCCTATAGTCAACATATGAATTAAAAAACCATATATTATCTACGTTGTGTTGTACTTTCCTTCATTTTGTTAAATATTTCCCCAACATTTGGATATTGTCCCTCCCTTGTCCCAAATTCAGGAGTATTATATGCAGTGGGCCATAAATCTGATACCTCTGATATAGAGGACAATAGACAGTAACATCCAGAAGACTTTAATTAAAAGTTTAATTGTATAAAATCAGGTTGGCAAGAGTAGGGATTTATGGTATTTTAAAATTTATGATAAAGATTTAGTGACAAAAATTGTATGAAGTGTCTTGCTAACTATAGGCTGAGTATTACCTCTTTTTTTTTTTTTTAAATCTAGAGCCAAAATTGTTAAGAAGCAGCTTGTCTAATTTAAGGTTGAAGATTGTAAATTTAATGGTATTTCCAAATTATACCAATTGTTTCTAATATCAGCTACTTGTGTCAATAGCTTGCCCCATTGAAAACTCTTCTTTCAAAAGTTTGCTTATTTGGTTTGTTTCCAAATGAAATTTTAATAATTTTGAATTTTAATGGAGTTGAAATTTTAAAAGAATCTATGATGGAATAATCATTAAGAACCTGATTTTTAAATTGTTGCTTTTACAATAAGTTTTTACAATAAACAATAAGATTTTCACTGTATCTATGCATATGTAACATTAGGTTTCAGCTTCTTTCTGGACACTGCACAAGAAAACAAACATACAAAAAACAAGGACTTCACAGCTATAAGCAAAACCAAGCATTTTTATAAATGATAATATACGTGTGTGTATGTATGTATGTATATATAATGAAGATTTTTCTTTTTTGCACGAAAATATTTAACAAATGAATATTTGGAGTACAACTCACTATCATATTCACAAAATAAGTATTAATGACACTTGATGATATAAAACTACACAGATTTCAAACACTGGAATTAAAGCATTAGCCTTTCAAAATTACTAAAAATATAATTCTTTTGCATTTGTTTTGTTTCTTAGTGATTGCATAAGCAAGTCACAAAGAAGGGGGTAAAAGTTATAAAATGGAGATTAAAAAAAAAACTATTTGAGTTGTTAAAAATAAATCCACATAATTTAAAAAACCAAACATTCCCTTCTTACTAATGACATGTACAGCAATTTTTAAACAGATGGCAATGTTCTTTAGAATACTGAATTCCTTTAATGAAAATTAAATAAATATGATTTCAATTTTACAAATACAAATTTACTGCAAAGCTGCACAAAAATATATATTCAAAATGACATGAATAATATGTAAAAGAAATGATGGAAAGCTATAGCAGCAGCAAATATGCACCAGAAGTTTATCTTTAACTAAGGAGAACAGAACAAGTTCTTTTTGTTTCCAAAATCCACACATTTTACTAACAAGAATCTTCATTTTGATAGTCAAGAAATATTTTTTCTTTACTGTACTGATGATATTAGGTTTATTAGGACAAATATTATAAATATTAATTAGTCTGAATGCTGGCAGATTTCTTCTTTTGTAATGAGGACTTAAGACTTTTAACTAATAGAAACAAAATTCTGGTGCTTCTGCTTATTTTCCCATAATTAAGCCAAACCTCTATTACTGGTTATGGTACATAAATAAAAGCATTTATCTTTTCTTTTTACAAGTGTAGAACATAGTATATAGTATTTTCATACTTACACACAATATGATTTTCAATTACATTTAGATGCAAAAGGGACAGAAATATCCTTTCCCCTCTCCCCCAGCAAATACCATTGGGAAAAAATAAAATCTTTTTTGACTGAATGGCAAATCTAAACAATCAAGTTTTGTAAGCCCATTGAGACATTATTTTTCACTGATTTTAAAAAATTCAATAAAGTTTTAAATTTGTTTGGTGTTTGGAATTATTAAAGAAATCTAACGTTTCTTTCGGCAATCTGAAAAATTCCCCATTCTGATGACACAAGATATCTTTTTATCCTTATCAAATAAAATTTTAGGTGACCATGGAGTAATTTCTAAACAAACTTTAAAATTGTTCTTGTTTTAAATATTAGGATTCAGCACATAGTTATAGGTAGGAGAACCTGGATGCCACAGTAAATGATAAAAAGTAACAACCTTCAGATTTTAGGGAAATGGCTCCTAAAATTTATCTTGGTCATAAACAATAATTTATTTTTCTTGCCAGTTTTTAGATTTTTCTAGAGACAAGGGAATAAAATTATAGCAAAGGCTGAATATTTCTCTATTATTGCTGTAATGATGTGTAAATTTAACTTAACAGCTAAACAATGTTAAATAATAAATTATTTAATATTATTAGCTTAAACAAAAATAGAATAAGTCATCTTGCAATGTTAATTACTCGATGGTGGATTCCAAATTTTTGTTTTTTTAAACAAGAACTATCTATTCAAAGGAGAGGGAACATAATAATTTCTAATTTTGCTGCATGTTCAGAAAGGTCAAAACCGACATTTTTGTTGGGGTGTGTAACTATACCAAAAAAAAAAAAAAAAAAAAAAAAAAGTTCCTGAAAAACAAACAAAACAGTTATTTTACTTGAAAACTGCTTTTGTGGACAAAAATTCCATATACTGTTACACACTAGCTGGACAACAGTCTAAATGTTTTAGCAATGGGGTTTTTTTAATAGTAATTTATTATATGAATGTAGAATTTTACTTTTCCCGATCTTTTAAAAAAGACTATTAAAAAAAATTACAAAAACAATGTTAATGTAGCATTAAGGCTGAGAATTTATAAAACAATTATCAAGTCAATTAATTTCTTATTTTAAAAAAACTGCATACACTGCACATACTGCACATATTAGGATAAGCAGTTAGAATCTAAAACACTACCATGTTGCATGTGCACTGTGGTCACTTTTATGGTTTTTCTGAAGCGACATTAACATTCAAGTTCCCAAACAACTGTAGATTTACATTCTTATCCTGAACTTTGCATTAACAGCTTCCTCTCATGGCTTATAATACACCTCATTCTCTGGAGCAATACCTATAGTTCACAATAGCTGAAACATTTTAATTAAATTCAAACTAGTCCAGTTTTTTAAAGTTTGTTATCCTGAAACATCTCTCCACAACATCCATGGTTAATTATACTGGAATTCAACATGTATTTTCTTCAGGATGAAAAATTGCCTTGTGTCAGGTTTATAATCACTACCAAAGTGTAGACCTAACATTTTCCTTTGACACATTTGCAATATATCACAAATGAGCAATAAGATGGCTGGGATACTTCCAGTAAGACCATATTGTCCAACGAGAGTCCCTCCTTTGAATGGATGCTTCCAGCCCCATCTGGACAGACATGGAAACTCATGTCCTTGGTACTTGTATTGTCCCCAGAAATATTCAGTCTGGTAAGTCACCCTCTTGGTCTCCTGAGGCAAAGCTGCAGAAGTGAGTGCATTCTTAGTGAGACCAACATCCCCTCTGTCAACTTTCACACATCTGATTTGGTTATGAGCCTGGTCAAGGTGGAGAAGAAAAAATATTAGGTCTTATGTACTACAGATTTATTTCTACTGAAATCCCTTATTGGGGATGCCTATAAACTTGGAAAGTGGCTAAACAAGCTATGGCAAATGAATGTGATTGAATACTATTATGCTGTAAAAAATGATGAAAGAGATCATGATTTCAGAAAAAACTGTCAAGAATTTTATGAGCTAATACAAAGTGAAGTGAACAGAACTAGGAGAACACTGTACACAGTAATAGCAACATTCTAACAATCAACTTCAAAAGACTTAACTACTGTGATCAATATAATGATCCATGACAATGCCAAAGGACTCATGATAAAAAAAAAAAAAAAAAAGTTATCCACTTCCAGAGAGAACTGATGATGAAAACTACTGAATGCAGCTGAAAACTTTTTTTTTTTTCCATTTTCTGTTTTTCTTATTACCCCCCCTTCTCTACCAGCACCACTACTATCATCCTTGCCACAATCATGACAAATGTGGAAATGTTTTGCATGACTTCATGTATACAAAGTGTATTATACTACTTGCCTTCTCAGTGTATAGGAGAAGAGGTGAAGGGAGAAGAGGTGGAGAGAGGGAGAAAAGAAGGATCAGCCAACCTTTTAGTCAGTAGACTTTATCTCAATATCCATAAGAACTGTAGTTGACAAATGTAATCATTTTATCATACACATTTATGAAGGTAAAAAAGCTTGTAAACATTAGTACAGAGTTAATTGTTAATTTATGTATTAGTATAAAGAATAACAGCACCCTTCCAGTTCTCCATATTTGATACTTTGGAGTCATCTTTAATTCTTTCCACTCTCTCCCCTCCTCTCCAACACATATCCAATCAGTTGATAAGTCTTGTTGATTCTATATCCACATCATATAACATCTACTCTCTTCTCTCTACAAATAACAAAACGCTACCCTTGTTCAGGCTTTTACCTCTTGCCTGGTCAATTGTAATACCTCTCCCTACTATCAAACCTCTGCCATTTAGAATCCATCTTTCAAACAGACACCAAGTTGACAATCTTAAAACACAGATCAGACAATTACATTCCATTCTTCAAAAATCTTCAAAGATACAAACTCCTGAGGTTCCCTTCTAAAATCCTTTACAATCTGACTCCAACCTATCTTTAATGACACAGTATATATTATTTCCCCTTAATAAATCATATATTCCTGTCAAATTTATCTACCTGCTACTTCTTATATATGACATTCCATTTTCCATTTCTGAATATTTGTCTAGACTATACTTTAGGCTTTACACATGTTCAGAATTTCTGGGTTTATTCAAATGTTGGCTCCCTTCAAATATGAATGAAGCCTTTCCTAATCCATCCTAGTTGCTACTGCTTTTCTCCTTTATACTCAAAATTGCCTTATAATATTTAACTTCGAACATATTTATGTTTACTTATATGTGTACATATGTTCCCCAATCTGAAACAAGTTCTCAGAGGAAAAATAAAGTTTTTTAAGGACAGAATCCATTTTTGTCTTTGAATCTCCAGGGCTGATTGTACATAGCTGGTGCTTAACAAATGCTTAACAATTCTTCAATTGTTAAGAAAAAAAGACTGAAGAATTAAGTTCCCTGACTAAACAATAATGTATTTCCTTTCTACATTTTTTTCAAGTCTTTGCTAAAATCCTACCTACAGGAATCCCTTCCTAATAATCCTTAAAACTTCTCTGAGATTCTTCCTCCATTTATCCTGTATATCTTGTTTATTCATAATTATTTATACATTGTCTCTCCATTAGACTATGAGCTGAAAAGAGGAAACTATTTCTTGCCTTTTTTTATGTTTTAGCATAATGCCTGGCATATACTAAGTGTTTAATGTATAATTTCTGTTGATTGACTGAAAAAGTCAACTAAAAAGCTATTTATAAATGCTACCAAGTAATGTAATTAGTATCAATATTATTGTATTATTATTATTTTTAGTCCCAATATTAGAAATATTCGATCATTTGTTTTTATTTTTTGTAATGGTACATGTAGTTATGGTTCACTAAGTAAGACATGCAGAATACTGGAGAATATGGAGATTCTGCCAAGAAAAAAAAAATTCCCCTCTGATAGAGAACATTGTTGAAAGATAGAAATATGCTCCTTTAACACTAACATGCACATCTTCATTTTCATGACATGAAAAATTTGAGTAGATGAGGTAGAGCGAAATGAACAAGAATAATATTCTCAAGATGTTAAAATTGCAAAAATATATACATTTCTTTGTTTTTGGTGATGAAGCATTTATTAAGTGCTTACTATGTGCAAAGCACTGGAAATACATACAGAAAAGACAGTCCCTATTCTCAAAGAGTTCACATTCTAATGGAGACAACATCTAAGAAAGATTTGAATTGCAATCAGATGGAAAGTTCCATGGTCCATAGGGTGCAGCAGCAAGGCAGATGTCAATGCTTCTTCTTTAATGTCATATCCTCTGATAACATCTTATCAATTTCTGATGTTGGACTATTTGATAATACCAAGGACTTTGGGATCAAGAATATTCCTTCTTGGATCTTCAGTAGCTGTTGCTGTAGCACCTGCAGGAGCAGTTATATGAAGATGAAAACTAAAACAAACCCTGCCCCCAAGGAGCTTACATGCTACTGGGGAGGGAAACAACATTGTGTACAGAAAAATCAGTACAAGTTGATGACAGCTCAAAATAGTCTAGGTGGCAATACTAGCTGAGTTTTGAAGAAACCTAAAGGTTCCAAGAATCAAAGCACTTAAAAGCAGAAGGGTGAGCACATCAGGCGTCTGGCTTGACTAGAACAGTGTGTGGTTGAGAAAGAATAATGTAAAATCACTTTGGAAAGAGAAGCTGGAGCCAGAATATGGAAGGTTCTAATATGATAGAGAGGAGTTTGTATTTTGTTTTGGAAGTAGTAGGAAACCACTGAATCTTTTTTAATATTGCAATGACATGGTTTTCTCACTCCCTGAATATAATACAGAAGTGTGAAGCAAGCATTAAATTTTGTAGTATTGTTTCTTACTAGTAAGTGTCATGCAAATATGTGAACATTCAGAAGGGTATCTATACATTTCATGTATTTCAAATGGAGGATAGTAGAATACATAGTGAGTTTCAGTTTCAATTGTGCAACTCAGATTTTCTATAATGTAATGAAGTACTCAGGTTATGCATGGATCTGGGTGTGAAACTTAGCAGAGAACTGAAAAAAAAAAACAAAGTGTTAAAACTTCAAGGGGTTATAAAAGTCCTACAGAATTCAGAACCGGAACCCTATTCCAAGATCTTTGTAGAACTATCATCACATTTAAAAAGTTGTTTTCAACGTGGTAAAAATTACTAAAGTACACAGAAGACAAACAGGGGGCTAAATTAAGAATGCCACTTAAATGTTCACTATAATTATATTGTATTTCACTACTTCCTCTAAAGTTCTACTCAGATGACTCAGATGATATGAAATAACCAAACTCTGATTCAGTACTAGAGGAGCACAGGTTCTGGAACAATTAACAATATAGGGGCTTAGTGACCGACAGTTCAAGGATCACAAGTTTAGAGAGATAGATATATTATTTAGAAGGCTGGTTACCATGTAATTTATCTTTTTTGCTAAAGCAATTAAAAAAACCAAACATGTACTGAATTAAGGGTTTATGAATTATGCTGGTAAAACAAGTGCCCACCTAGAGAAATAGTGTCTTTAATAGCAGATTTACCAAGTCACAGAATCCAATTTTAGAGTTTGAAAAGGACTTTAGTAAGTTCATCTAGTTCAGTCTAGCTCCCTTCATTTTACAGTTGAAAAAAATGAGGTCTAGAAATAAATGTTCTTGCTTAAGCTAACATAGCTACTTAGAATTAAAGCAAGAACCTGAAAACCTACAGTCCTCTTGTTTTAGTGCAATATCCAATAACTAGGCCTTCTAAGATCACTGAAAGATACTACTCTGGCTGCAGCCTGAAACTTATGAACTACCTGCAGTAGACAAGTTAAATATAATAATAAAAGTAAAAGGGATAGAGAATATAGTTTAAGTACAAAGTAAAAATGGTCAAATATCATTGTTTAAGACCAAAGTAATGGTTTTCTTTTTTGATCTTTAAGCAAAGGGATCTAATGAGAAATGAAATGTTACTTAGTATCAATTTTTCAAATTAAAATTTTTAATCAATTTAAAATTAAATTAATCAAATTAAAAATTTAATCAAACCATATTTATGAGCAACATATGTGCCAATATACAAATAATAGTTTTTCATGCTA
The DNA here is from genome assembly GCF_902635505.1 of Sarcophilus harrisii. NCBI lineage: Eukaryota > Metazoa > Chordata > Mammalia > Dasyuromorphia > Dasyuridae > Sarcophilus > Sarcophilus harrisii. The sequence goes on along the minus strand of NC_045426.1, from coordinate 497,265,112 downwards.
ACTTAAATTTTTAAAAGTAAATTTTAAAATCAAAGGGGGAACTAAAGCTTAAAGACGAGAAGCAGAATTTGTTCTTCAGTAAATTTTTTAAAGTGACTAATTAATATGCAAAGTTCTTGCTAAAGATCAAAACAAACTAATAAAATCAGGCTCAAATTACACAAATAACTAAGTATGGGAAAGAAAATATTAGCTTTGATGCTTTTAAATAAATTTTTCAGGGACATCTTGGCTCATTAACTTAAAACATTCTATTTTTTGATCATAGGTCAGATTTTAAAGCTATTAATCTCTCCTATTACATGGCAATTTAACACATAGTAAAACCCTATAAGAAATTTAATGGGAAAGGAAGTTTATCTAAATTAGTAGATAAATTCAAAGTACTTATTTTTGTTTCAAGAAACACTTTTATTACTTTCAAGGACATATATTAATATAATTTCTAAATAAGCAGCAATTTAACTAGTATATTAGAATTTTAATTATAACAATAAGCATAAATGTAATATTGGTAAACTTTTAAGTATTACTTTTTAAAAAAGAAAACTGAAATACTTAAATAGATCTGCTATCTCACAGATTTTATAGTTCCCATGAACAATCCAGATGCAACTCATCCATACCTGCCCATCCTATACTACTACTGTACATATATGTTGTCCACCCAACATGGTGAAAGACTTTCTGGCTTTCTGCTACTTTAAAACACTACCAGAAAAGCACTCTATTTCCTTCTCCTGCTTTCATCGCAAGACCAGCCTATCTTATCATTTTTTTTTTTTTGGAAGATATTTTTTATTCCTGTTTTTTAAAGTTCTTCATTCAGTGTATGTTCTAGCCTGCTCTTACTCACTATGCACCTTTCCATTAAACATATGACATTCATTTTAAATTCTAAGGTATTTTCATAACTCTATTAATTTTTTTCTGATGTCATTCTATTAAAAGATCTATTCTTTGGTACTGTCTATATTAAAAACATCTTACAAAAAAGTAATTACATTTCCAGTATAGGTTACCTGAGAAAAAAATATCAAGACAGTTAACACAATAGATAATTTTTGCCACCCAAGAAACTGTGACCTATAGGCTAGGAAGTACTGGTTTATACTGTTAACTTAGCAAGAGAGCTTTCAAGTCAGGATTAGGACTAATGCAAAGTAACAGACTTCAAAGAGTCATATTACCATATTTTGGTAAAGAAAGGATTCCTTACTGGATGATTTTAGAAAAGGATATTTAAGAATTCTAAGAATATATATTTCTTGACAGAAGGGATTATTTGATTATTTTTTATTTGTATTCCTAGGATTTATCCAAGATGATGCCTGGTATATGAAAAATGCCTAAAATGTTTTTATTAATAAGTTTAATATGTATTCTCTACAAATGCGGTACACTAACTACTGCATATATGAATAGTCAGTTTTCTTTATTTCCATAATATCTCCTTCATCTATACGATTCGTTTTCAGGCCTTATAAATGTGCCCTCTCTCCCCCCCCCCAAGGATTTTCTTTAAAAACTGACCTCTAATAAAAAAAATAAATAAAAAATAAAGGAAAAATATTATCTGACAGCATTTTATAATTTCTGTTAGACCAACTATTTAGAAATTCCTGCTTAGATGTATCTCACTGAATGATAGATGTGTCCCAGAAAGTTTTTGCTAAAAATATTTTTATATAATGGGTAAAGAGGAAAAAGTAACATATTGGAAGACAATACTAGATTTTGTCATTAATGAAAAAAACCCCAAACACATTGAATACCTATTTCATTTGTTAAAAAAGAGAGTTATATGGCCAAAAAGGTTGTTCAAAATAAGTCTAACAATAGGCTTAATTACAATTCTTCAATCTTATCAACACTGCCCCTCTTTTCTGCTTAAAATAAAGATAATATCAGTTCTTTGCACCTTACTGGATAATGAGTCAATATGTATAATAATCACCACTACTGAAATCAAATTAAATTGAAGGAAACAAACCCTTACCTATTTAGTTTTTTTGTTGTTTCCCGTCTCATTCTTTTAGGAGGGATTGGGCTGTCTGACATATTGAGTTTAGCTGCCTGACGGACTAATTCACATTTCCCTGTTGGAGTCATACCTTTAAAGATAGAAAATAAAAGATTATTTTAACCAAACTGGCTATAAAATTCACAAAAATAAGTCTCGAATATTACTTATTAGAAATTTGGAGGGAGAAAGAAAAGGAGATAACTTTTAATGTCATTCTCCTACTAGCAGGGAAAAAATTCTAAAGTTATGGTGAAGAGGTTTAAAGACCATGTTTGGGCATCTTGGAGATAAATTCTCGGTTATTCCCCACTATATTTTGATAGTACTCTTATAACAAAAACATAAACAATTATCTCCATTACAGAATAAGTATTAACAGAAAACAAACACATACCAAGTTTTTGTTCTATTCGTTCCAAACTTTTCTCCTGTTCACTAAGTTCCTGCTGTTTCTTCAGCATATCTGGAGTATTAAGGTAGTCTTCTTGAACATTAAGTTCCTTAGTCACACTACTGAGTTTGCACACAGCTGAACGATATTGCTGAAGAAGATCTACCAGAAAACAAAAGAAATTTGATTAAAATTGCAATCTCACTTTTCTAAGTACTACTTTTTTTTTCTTACAAACAGATGAAGCTCTCCACTCTTCAATATGGACAACTATTAAGTTGTTTTTTTCTTTGGGGAAGATCTTTTATAAAAAGAACTACTAGCTATATTACTACAACACTGCTGTAGACTACTAATAGGGGGAGAGAATTCCATATTTATTTAAGTTCAAAAGAAGTTGTTTTGGGTGGCCTGGAATATGCAATGTCCCTGTGATGAAAATTAATCATAAATACATGAGACTGTCCCTCCTATAAAACATCTGGTTCTCTCTTCATCCTTAATCTGCACTGATACATGGGAAGAGTATTTTAAGAACTTGGCTTAACAATCAACAAAGTCTTGGAAACAGTTCCTGAATGAATATCATAGATTCCCTCTTTCCTGAATAGCATCCAAGGATCTTCTTTTCTATATTTTGGTTTACCTCTATTTGACTAGTAAACATGAACAGACTCCAGTTATCCTTTATCTTTCAGATCCTCGCAGTATCCCTTATCATTTCCCCTTTACTCCTGGGTACCTCCAAAAAATCAAATTGTTTTTCCATGTGAGTTTAAAGCACTATGTAAAAGATCTATTGCTTTGTATTACTGGTCAAGCTAATTTCTTGAAGATCCTTTAGGTTCCAACAAAGGACTACATGTAGAATAGAACTAACTATTCCAGATAACTCATTACATTAAGCATGAAATTAAATAAAAAAGAATTTTCAAACATTTATGATAGGATATTTTCTAATAAATATTTGATTGGCAAACAATTATCATTAATATGAACATAGACTCTTAAGATTTAGAAATGGAAAAGATTTTAAACAGAGTACAACCTCATAATTTTTAAGTAGAAGAACCTGAGGTAAAGAAGTTAAATCATTTGCCCAAGGTCACACAAAAAAAAGTGTCTAAGGCAGATTTAACCAAAGAGTTCCTAAAATCTACCATGCCACTAAATGCACACGTGTTCAGTTGTGTGAAGTTAATTTCCCACATTCCCAATGCCCCAGTTTGTCATATTTTCAACTTATTGGATTTCTTTTTATGGGCTTTTTGTCTTGGCTCATTGCGAAATTGTCAACTTTCAATTTTTGCTTCTGTCAATATGACTATTTTTGTAGGCCTCCCTGTCCCCTCTGACTCGATGCTTGTAATCTGTTATTGAAAGAGAAACCAAATCACCAAATTTGTAACTGTGTATAAAACAGTTGTAAAGAGCCTGACTAAATGCCTACATCTTTTCCTGTTTTCTTTGATCCTTTTAATCCTGTCTTACCTGCTCTCTTGAATAAATGTGTGAACATTTAATGTATGGAATTTATCAAGTGAAATCAACAAGTGTTTATTGTTTATGATGTAAGAGACCCTGTGCTTAGCACTGGGGATACAAAAGAAGGCAATAGTCCCAGCCCTCAACAGACTCATATTCTAGTGGTGGAAACAACATGCAAACAACTATGTACATAGAAGAGATAGACAGAAAGAAGGACAAAGCTGTATACATAAATATCTAATTGTTATTTTGTCCTTGCAGCATCTCCTCTAACACTACCACCACTTTGGTGCAGGCCCTCAATACTTCATGTTTGGATTACTGCAAGAGTTTGGTGGGGGTTGGCCTGCCTAAAGTCTTTCTCCACTTAAATTCATCTGTCATTCAGTAACTAAAGTGATTTTCCTAAAACACAGTTCCCCATTTTAAACCCTACTCAAACTTCAGTGGCTCCATTTGCTTCAAAACAAATACAAAATCCTCAGCTTGAAGTTCAAAGCATTTTTATTAACTAGCTCTCTTCTACATTTCTAGCCTTCTTCAATCTATCTCCCCAACATGTTCTCTTCAATAAAGTGACACTGACTTTCTAACTATTGTGTGAATAAGATATTCCATTTCTCAGCTCTGGGCATTCTCTTTAGCTGTACCTCACGCCTAGAATATTCTCCTTAAGTCCCAATGAAAATTCCATCGTCTTTAACAAGGCCTTTAACAATCTTTCAATTTTAGTACTTTAATTTTATCTTATTCATCCTGTGTTTAGCTTGTTTATACATTAATTGTTTGCTTCTTGTTTCCCTTATTAGACTGTGAGCTCATTGAAGGCAGGAGTGGTCTTTTGCTTCGTTTTGAATGCTCATTACTTAGTACAGTGCCTATCCCAGAAGAAATGCTTAATAAAACACTTATGGACACACACACACACACACACACACACACACACACACATTATATGAGAGGCAATATGAAAGGAAAACCTCAGACGTGCAAGGGAGTAGAGAGAGATGGGAAAGGCCTTCTTACAAAAAAGTTGGGCTTCTTGGAAGAAAAGGTAGAGACTAGAAGGGAGAAAATTTGAGGCATGACTGTCAGCAATTTGATTTGTTTTTTTTCCTTTCTTTCCTTCTTGTTCCTAGCTATATTCTGAATAATTCAATAAGTGACTATGGAGTAAATATGTTTATTTTATTATTTGGCAAAGAGAGTGTGATAAACAAAAAAGCAAGAGATATACCAGAGACAACATTTCAATAAAGTATAAGGGTAGCAGCAGGATGGAAGAAAAAGATGCCTGCTAGTACTCAAAACTAAAAACAGAGGATGATAATATCTGATATAACTCACAGTTAGCTAAAAGTGGGGTAAAAGTACGTCATTTGTTCTGTTAGAATCTTACACCAAATTCAACATTTAGGCTCTCTGTATACTTAAACAGATAATTAAAATAGCTAAAAGACTTACCTATTTGTGTACCCAAGGTCTGACAGAGTCTTGGCAGTGGGGCACCAAATACCATCCCTCGAAGTTTGTCCATTGGAGGAGCTTTATTTTGTAGGCCTCCAAATTTTCCATTACTTCGAATTCGATCACCTTCTCTTGTTAGCAAAGTAGGACAATGGGTGATTTTAACAACCTATTATAAGTAAACAATAATATCAGTAAATTATAAAGAGAAAGAAAAAACTATTGATTAAATTCCTCTATTGTATGCTGAGGTGATATACATAAAACTAAGATACAGAACCTCACCAAAGTAGGAGAATGGACAAAACAATGGGCCTGGAGTCAGGAAGACCCGAGTTTAAATGTGACTTTAGACCATTACTGTATGACTCTGGAAAAAAGTCATTTAATCCTTGTTAAATTTCCTCATTTTGATGTGGAAATAATAATAGCATCTAAATAGGTCCTAGGGCTTTTGTGAGAATCAAATGAAGTTATTATAAAATGCTTTGCAAACCATAAAGCATTTAAAAAACAACAACAACAACAACAAAAAGAAAACAGAAGAGATAAGATACAAAAGCAGAAGTTATAGATTTCTTGACCTCTTGCCAAGGTGTCACTGAATCATTAATGACACTCAGTTTATTCATTCTAATCACCATCAAATTTATCTAACTATCCAATATCTTTTCAAAAGAACAGTTTGAAATAGTTTAATGCTTTGCCAAAACTTAGACAACTATTACTAACGAATTCCCTTGTTCTACAGATTTAGTAACTCCATTCAGAAAGGAATTAATATTAGGCTAATATGAGGAATACTTAATAAAACTATGTTGAATCTTTGCAGTCACTGCTAGAAGTGAAGTTATTATAAAATGCTTTGCAAACCATAAAACATTAAAAAAAAAAAAAAAAAACAACCCAGAAAAGATAAGATACAAAAGCAGAAGTTATAGATTTCTTGACCTCTTCCCAAGGTGTCACTGAACCATCAATGACACTCAGTTCATTCATTCTAATCACCATCAAATTTATCTAACTATCCAATATCTTTTCAAAAGAACAGTATGAAATAGTTTAATGCTTTGTCAAAACTTAGACAACTATAACTAACGAATTCCCTTGTTCTACAGATTTAGTAACCCCATTCAGAAAGGAATTAATATTAGGCTAATATGAGGAATACTTAATAAAACTATGTTGAATCTTTGCAGTCACTGCTAGAAGTTCACTATCCATCTCAAGAATGACTTAATCTTGACTTTTCCCAGAAACGGATCTCAACTTCACAAGCCTCTAGTTTTTGATTCTGTTCTCTTTCCATGGTTGAAAATTGGGACATAATTTGCTCTGGTATGGAAGTACCATTCTTAATGATTTTTAAAATATCCTAGATAGTGACTCATCTGCCATTTCTTTGGGAGGGTAAATGGCAGAAATGATAAAAACAATTATTTCAGTAGTCATATAAACAATTAATAAAAATTAGTAGAAGTAAAATGTACAAATCTACACTAAGACAGTGCGAATGAGTATAGAAAGTTACATGCTTGGAATTCATTGTGAAAGAAGAGTAGATAGGACTTTGCAAATTATAAGATATGGAAAAAGAGGCAAAGAAGAACTACTTGGTACTTTAAAAAGGTCAGAATTTTAAGAGGAAAACCTGCATTTGGTCAAGGATACAAAACTTGGTTAAGAATTATAGGTAACATAAACCAAGTGGGAACATCTAGAAGGCAACTGCAAATGTTAAACCAAGGGTCAACAAAAATGGAGGAGTTAAATACAAACTCGGGAGTCACATGCACAAAATTAAGAGTGGAGGCTCTGGAAGCAGAAGATATTGTTAAAGGAAAAAAACACACGGGGGTGGGGGGGAGGGAAAGAGAGAAAGCTAGTGAAGGACTGGTCAAAGAAGTAGGAAGGAAATCTGGTTCTTAAAAGCAACATAGAAATTGGGAGGAAAAAAAATTTAAGGAGATAGGTCCAAAGACTACAAAGAAAAGACTAATGACGGAAAAAATGTCAATAAATTGGGTTATTGAGGACAGTGAAAAGAGTGAGATACACAGGATAGTAGCCAGAAGAGACAAGTTCAGCAGCAATAATCTACTAGTTTATCTAAACCTATATGCCCATACTAAGAAAATCTTTGAAAGGTAAATAATTAACCTCCAAATTTTGTGGGGGAAGTTTTTTTTTTCTTTCAAGAAGATGGCAGATTTTTATAATTACACACACACACACACACACACACACACACACACACACACACTTTAAAAGCAAACTCATAGAGCAGTTTGGAACTATGCTCAAAAAGTTATCAAACTGTGCATACCCTTTGATCCAGCAATGTTACTACTAGGCTTATATCCCAAAGAGATCTTAAAGGAGGGAAAGGGACCTGTATGTGCACGAATGTTTGTGGCAGCCCTCTTTGTAGTGGCTAGAAACTGGAAAATGAGTGGATGCCCATCATTTGGAGAATGGCTGAATAAATTGTGGTATATGAATATTATGGGATATTATTGTTCTGTAAGAAATGACCAACAGGGTGGAGTTGTGAACGAATCCAACCATTCTGGAGAGTAGTTTGGAACTATGCTCAAAAAGTTATTAAACTATGCATACCCTTTGATCCAGCAGTGTTACTACTGGGCTTATATCCCAAAGAGATCTTAAAGGAGGGAAAGGGACCTGTATGTGCATGAATGTTTGTGGCAGCCCTTTTTGTAGTGGCTAGAAACTGGAAAATGAGTGGATGCCCATCATTTGGAGAATGGCTGAATAAATTGTGGTATATGAATATTATGGGATATTATTGTTCTGTAAGAAATGACCAACAGGATGATTTCAGAAAGGCCTGGAGAGACTTACACGAACTGATGCTGAGTGAAATGAGCAGGACCAGGAGATCATTATATACTTCAACAACAATACTATATGATGACCAGTTCTGATGGACCTGGCCATCCTCAGCAATGAGATCAACCAAATCATTTCCAATGGAGCAGTAATGAACTGAACCAGCTACGCGCAGAGAAAGAACTCTGGGAGATGACTAAAAACCATTACACTGAATTCCCAATCCCTATATTTATGTCCATATGCATTTTTGATTTCCTTCACAAGCTAATTGTACAATATTTCAGAGTCTGATTCTTTTTGTACAGCAAAATAACGTTTTGGTCATGTATACTTATTGTGTATCTAATTTATATTTTAATTTACTTAACATCTACTGGTCATCCTGCCATCTGGGGGAGGGGGTGGGGGGTAAGAGGTGAAAAATTGGAACAAGAGGTTTGGCAATTGTTAATGCTGTAAAGTTACCCATACATATAATCTGTAAATAAAAGGCTATTAAATAAATTAATTAATTAAAAAAAAAAAAGCAAACTCATAAAATGTAAAAACACAAAGTCAAATCCACATGCATTTATCTATTCAATATCTACTATATGTCTGATTCTATACCAAATGTTGAAAATGCAAAAGAAGGCAAAAAATAGTCCTTGCTCTCAATTTAGTAAGGAAGACAACATGAAAACAAATATATATATAAATAGATTTGGAGATAATCTTGGAATGAAAGAGCTAACAAAAGGAAGACAAGTTAAGGGTTTCCTGTACATGAAAGATGCCAGGAAAGCCAGGAGACAGATATGAGGAGGGAAGATAATTTTAATTATGATGTAAAAAGCACAAAGGCAGGATATGGAGTGTCTTGTAAAAAGAGTATAAAGTGTCTTATAAAAGAAATAGCAAGGAGGACAGTATCTAGGAATCCAAATATGTGAAAGGAAGCAAGATATGGAGAAGACAAGATAGATAGGAAAGGGCAACACAATAAAGAACTTTGAAAGCCAACAGAGGATTTTATATTAGATCTATCTTGGAGGTATTAAGAAGCCATTGGAGTTTACTGACTAAGCAACATAGGCAGACCTATGCTTAGGAAGATCAATTTGACCAGTGAGGGAAGATGGATTGCAGAAGACAGAGATATGAAGTAAAGGATATTACAAATGTGTAAGCAGAAGGTGATACAAGCCTGTGCTAACATGCTGATACCACCTAAGGAGGAAAGAAGGCTGTACAAGAGATAGAAAGGTAATCATACAAAGGTAGAAATGACAGGATTTGAAACCCATTGAGTAAGGTGGCTTAGAGTGAGAATTCAAAATTGACCTCTTCACTGTTAAGTCTAGTGTTACTGGGAGGATGGTACTATCCTTCTAAATGAGGAAATTAGGAAGAAGATAAAGTTTGGGGAAAGATAATGAGTTATTTATATTTAAATTTAGTTTAAAATACAGTGGATCTATAGATATAGTTTAATTCTGTAAAGAATGAACCCTTTTAAAGACCCCGTAAGGCAACTGATATACTGATAAGAGAAATTTAACTGTACATGGTATAACCCACATGTGACAAATTTATGTTTAGACATGGTATACATACTCATACATAGTGGGTTAATCAAACCACTTCCATCATATAAAATAATTTAGGATAATTCAAAATCATTAGAAGAGTGAGCTTTAATTTCAGGAAAACAAGATAGCCCTGGTTAGTTGCCTTTGATACTTGAAATCAAGGTCAAATGATAAAAATTTAAGTCTCTCCCAATATATACAAGATTATGATATTTAGATTACAATATTTCTAAGTGTAAGCAAGGCATAATGCCAAACCAGACATTCAAAGTATACTGACATTTCAGATATTTTGAATGTGTCCCAATTTTTTTTGTGTGTGTTATTTTCTTTCAAATTGCTAATAGAATCGATTATCCCATAACTATCTTATATGATGGAGAATGCATCTGTTTTTCTGCATATGAGCTGTAAAATCAATTTCTTTAAAATGTAACACGAGGAGAAAATTAAAAATTAAAATAAACATACCTCTTTTCTATAATGGTTGGCAGCATCCAAATTGTCCAATATGATGGTATCTCCTAATAGCATCCCAAAAACTACAACAAAAAAATTAAAGAAAATCTGATTTCGAATGAGAACTCTTCACATTAATGTATTAAAATAAAAAACAAATAAAAAATATTTTAAGAGAACATGCTAATTTTTACAATTACATTAAATACTTTTCTCTTAGACTAAGAATGACAAGTAGAATTAGCAACAATAATAGCCTTCCATAGATAAGTTAACTTGCTGAAAATTAATAATTAGTATGAATTGGCATAGTACTGCTAATCATGATCTGATTCCATTATTTGGTACATTTACCAAATAGATAATTTCTGCCTTTACCCCTATTTAAATAATATTCTTTACCTGTTTGACAATGCTCTGAATTGTCTGGAAATGTTAACAAATCTCTTGCAAATACTGGATTACCAATGGGTCTGAAATAATTTTTTCCATTTCGTAAATGAGGAAGAGGCCTGGTTGAAAAACAACATATTAAAGTTAAGTTTCTCTCATCATTATTTCGAAAAATACAGTGAAAAGCTAGTGTATATAATTTTGTCCACATAATTAATTCTCTAATATTTACACATAATTTAACTCTGAAAAATCTGAATCCTTAGAAAAGGTTAAAGTAGTCTCCCAAACTAAGCAGCAGCACTGAGAATTACAAATATCCATATTAGAAAAATGCTTGTTTTATCTGCATCTCATTTTCAGAAGTTACAGAAAAAAATTAATGAAGAATGGGCCACATGTGCAACTTGTTCATAAATACTTTTTTAAAGACACTAGATCCCAACATAAGACTATTAAGAGTCAAAAACTTCTCAAAAAGCTGAGGAAACAAGCTGAGTGTATATGCTGGGGGACAGGAGGAAGATGTTCCCAAACCTTATACTAGATTAATTCTAATAATTTTTAAGAGTCTTCTATATTCTGAGACACTATGGGATACAAAGACAAATATCCATATTCTCCCTCCTTTACGGGATACTTTTTTTATACTTCATATCTTTGGCCTTAAATATTCTTTTTTCTCACATCAATTCTGCTAATTAAATTCACTTTCAGAGCTTTATTATCAAAATTCTATATAAATAAAATTCACAAATCATTCTCTCCAACCTTGACTTTTCTGGGGTCTAGATGTAATTTTAAACTGTCGCTCCCAAGATAATTCACCTCTGAATATTCTTCTAACACCTCAAACATAACATTTAAAGCAGAATTTGGAAACATAGCTGTCTGAATGAAAGCAGATCCCATGTAACTAATGCAGGGAGGAAAAAATCACAGATCAAGAAATGAAATGACGAACTACTATGACTCCCTCTGCCCCCCAAATATACTAAAAACCAACCAGAGGAATATAGGCAACAGGAAAAAAGGGTGCTGCTAGCCAAGTCTATTCTCAGGTTAAAAAGCCAAAGATATTCTAAGATAACCAGAGACTGGTCAGACACTTTTAAAGTGAAAGGTTTGGTAATATGGGGACAGAAAATCTCCCCCAAGAAAGTCCCAGGGTGGTTAGAAATTCATGGGGGCCCTTGGAATAGCTCAGAAGAAGCAGCAACCAGTCAGAACATAATAGTGCTCAAAGCAGAATAGCACTGGTCCAAAGGTTCTGAAGTCCTGGGATGTTGAGACTTTATTCTAAGACACTAGAGAAGACCTGAAAAGCAGTGATATGAGCTTCAAAGAATTAGAGGGGTTAAACTCAAAGAGAAAAGTCAATTTAAAAACTCAAGTGAAGCAAAGAGGATTACCTTCCCTCCCCTCCAAAAATGAAGAAATAAGCAAATTCAAAAGTACATACACCATTATAAAGAATTATAATAGTTCCAAAAATATCTGAAAATAGGAATACATCACAACAGAAAGGAAGAATAAGTCAACAAGTATTTATTAAGTGATTACAAAGGACTGTTCTAAATCAAGAGAGTAATATAAAAACAATAAAGAATCAAATGGATTTCTCACAAGGACTACATGAATACTTAGAAGAAAAGAGGAAAAATACTCTCGTCCCCCTCCCCAACAAAACAAACAAAAAAAAATATAAGAAATCACAAATGAAAACTAACTACTCAGGTCTATAAAAATTAGAGGGCAAAATGCAAAATAGAAATAATTCACCAGCCATCTCTTCAAATGCCATGTCCAAAGTCTAGATCTTCTCCATAAAAGAAAAAAAACTGAAAGAATCTGAGGTTAAAAAGGGGCAGGGTGAGGGTTTCCCAAGTACCACAGCCAGAATCACACAAGACTTGGCAGTTTCTCACATGAAGAGAAGACTTTAGAAAACAACAATGCAAACAGCTTATAACTAAGACTAACTTAACCTGCCATAGTTGAATATAGTTCTACTGGGAATAAAACAGAAGAGAGGATTTTCAAGCATTACCAAAGAAAAGGCCAGAGCTAAGTAACAACTTTGAAATGTAAACACAAGACTAAAGAGAAATTTAGAAAAGTAAAATTATTTGAGCCAATTTATAGAGTTGTATGCTAGTGAAAGGCTCTCACTTTCTAATAGGAGAAGAAACAAGTGACCCTTAGCAACTTTTTCTTTATTTAAAAAAAAATTTTTTTTAAATTCTATCTTTATTTACAAAACATATGCATGGGTAATTTTTTTCAACAATAATCCTTACAAAACCTTTTGTTCCAAATTTTCCCCTCTTTCCCCCCCACTCCCTCCCCTAGATGGTAGGTAGTCCAATAAATGTTAAATATGTTAAAGTATATGTCAAATACAATATATGTATACATATTTATACAGTTATCTTGTTGCAAAAGAAAAATCGGATTTAGAAAAAAGGCAAAAATAAGCTGAGAAGAAAAACAAAAATGCAAGCAAATAACAGAAAGTATGAAAATGCTATGTTGTGGTCCACACCCAGTTCCCGTAGTCCTCTCTCTGGATGTAAATGGCTCTCTTTATTACTGGACAATTGGAATGGGTTTGAATCAATTCACTGTTGAAGAGGGCCTATGTCCATCAGAATTGATCATCGTATAGTCTCTTGTTATAATGATCTCCTGGTTCTGCTCATTTCACTCAACATCAGTTCATGTAAGTTTCTCCAGGCCTCTCTGAAATCATCTTCCTGATGGTTTCTTATAGGACAATAATATTTCATAACATTCATATACCACAATTTCTTCAGCCATTCTCCAATTGACGGGCATCCATTCAATTTCCAGTTTCTAGCAACTACAAAATGGGCTGCCACAAACATTTTTTCATATATGGGTTCCTTTCCTTTCTTCAACATCTCTTTGGGATATAAACTCAGTAGTGACACAGCTGGGTCAAAGAGTGTGCACAGTTTGATAACTCTTTGGGCATAGTTCCAAACTGCTCTCCAGAATGGCTGGATGTATTCACAATTCCACCAACAATGTATCAATGTCCCAGCCTTCCCACATCCTGTCCAACATTTGTCACTATCTTTTCCTGTCATATTAGTCAATCTGACAGGTGTGTAGTGCTATCTCAGAGGTGTCTTAATTTGCATTTCTCTGATCAATAGTGATTTGGAACACCTTTTCATATCACTAGAAATAGTTTCAATTTCTTTATCTGAAAATTGTTCATATCCTTTGACCATTTTTATCAATTGGAGAATGGCTTGATTTCTTATAAATTTAAGTCAATTCGCTATATATTTTGGAAACTTCAGCAACTTTTTCAAAGGGCATACAGATTTAAACAAGAAAAACAGTGGTTTAATCTGGTTCTGAGGACTTTGAAAGGAAGGAAAAAAGGACAGTAAAAGGAGAAATATATTTATTTAGTGTATAAAAAATAGAAATACATCACAACAGAAAGGAAGAATAAGTCAACAAGTATTTCTTAAATGATTACTATGGGCAAAGGACTGTTCTAAGCATTAGGAATATAACAAAAATACACATATTCCTTGTCCTCAATGAGCTTACTCTAATGATGAAAGGGGAAAAAAAAAGTGGAAAAAGTATAGGGAAGAAAGGAAGCCCCAGAAACTATAACTAAGTCCAGAGAGAAATAAAGTAGTGGGCATGGCTGGTCTGGGCACTTTATGAAAACTTCATGGATTGTGGTTTGTGACCCCTTATGGGGTCTTGTAACTGAAACTGGGGGGGAAAGAGGAGGTGTCACAAAATTATAACTTATTACTAGTAAATGTTTGGTTTGTATATCTATTTTATATATCTCTATTGCCAGGATCACATACAAATTTCTCATATCAAAAGGGATCACAAATAGAAAAAACTTAAGAAAACCTGTTCTATTTAAAATAGAGGTTTCTGGAGCAATTGAACAATCACAGGGGGAAAAATGTGAAATTTATCTCCAGTAATAATCTACCTTTTAAAAAAAGCAATGAGTATGCACATTTTTGACATATTTACCATACATTATGTCTATCTCTAAATATGATTTATAATTATACTGGACTACAGACTTTTAAGAAGCAAGGATCATTTTCTCATCTAAACGTAGCACTTGACAGGACTTAAAAGAATGGATTTTTTTTATAGCAGTTAAAGAGGCCCAGATTAATGGTTAATTAATTAGGTCATTTTAGAGACTCAGATAATAATAATCAGCAAGTATATGTTTCTGTTCTGTTTTTGTTCTTTTTTTTTTTTTTTTTTTTTTTTTTTACCAGATTTAGAATAGGGAAAGAAATTTTTGCATGGAGGAGGGGATTTTTTTAAGGTTATTGCCTTCAAAGGATCAGATGTAAATACATACTAACTAGGCAAAAAATAAATATAAGAATGTATGGAGAGGAATAATAATTTGGTGAAGAATGTAGGTAAAACTGTGTGTGAAGAAGAGAGGGAAGAGAATTTATGGAAGAAGTGGAAGATAAGCTAATTCTAAGGAATTAGTTATTCTAAGATAGAGGTTATTCCAGGGATGGGGGGGGATATAATCTATATAAGAGTCTCCAGAAGAGAGTTGGGAGTTCATACATAAGGAACACAAACGTCAATTTCTCTATGATTCTCTCTGGAACACAGAGACTAGAAAGGAATAATGTAAGGCTAGAAAGTTAGGCTGATGAGGAGATAGAGGATGGTGAGAAAAAACAGTAAGAGATTCTTGAGGCAAAAAGGACAAAGTTATGGATCAGGAAAGTACATGTCAGCTCTCTGCTTCAGATGTGGAACATGGGATTACAGAGGAAACAGATTTGAGGACAAGTAGACAAGACCATTATAAGAGTGGAGGAAAAAGGTGATCACATTTTTAAGTAGTTGTGGTTTAGTTAAAGAGAAAGGCATAGACATAAAGAGACATTGTGAGGTCAAGGGTTAAGAGTTAAGACAAGAACATCCATAACAAATGGCAAAATTGAAGTAAGCAGAACCAGGAAAATATAATCTGTGACAGTAAAGCAAATGGAAAGCTCAATACTAAAAATAACTAAATCTCAAAGATATGTAACTATAATTATCAAGTGTGATCCCAGGGAAGAAATGAGAAAATACATCAAGATGGAAAATTATGAGTAAAGAAAATATAAAGGCTGTTGATATTGAGTTTTTCTTTTTGTTATAAGGGATAATTCTTTGGGTGGGGAAACTTTTTATTAAAAAATTTAAGGTTAGGGTACTTAGGTGGCACAGTAAATAGAGCACCAGCCCTGAAGTCAGGAGGACCCAAGTTCAAATCTGGTCTCAGATACTTAACACTTCCTAGCTATGTGGCCCTGAGAAAGTCACTTCACCCCAACTGCCTCAGGTGGAAAAAAATTAAGGTCAAGTAAACCCAAAAGACATCAATAAAATTTTTTTTAAAGATCATTAAAAACTTTAGAGAGAGAAGGTTTCAGTTTATTGATAAGGTCAGAAGCCAGATTGTAAGGAAGAAGGGGAAAAAAAAAAAAAGAAGAGGAATGAATTATTATTAAGTAAAAAGTATCAATAAGTTCTGAGGGCTCTGTCTCTAATATAGCCTGAAATTCTTTCCAGTTTGGTCTAGTTCAGCCACTCTACTATATAAATTGTTTTCCTCCTCTACCTGAAAAATACAAAAAAGAAAAGAAACGGGAAAAGAGAAACATACTTATTCCTTCTAAATATACTATCATCTTCAACAGGACTACTTAAACTTTATCTACTCGTGATTCCTTTTCACTCTTGAAATTATTATGCAACCCTGGGTGTTTATAGGTATGTAAAACAGGTATACAGATCAAATATTTACTGACAACAAATCACAATCCCCATTAGTAATTTAGTAATTCCCATTACTAATTAGTAATTAGTAATCTCCATATTCAGTTACACTCCATATAAGATCATAAATCAGTTTAAGAAGTTTTTATGTACAACCTTACATTAATGGGTTATCTCTATAGATGGAATATCAAAAATTTATGTTCAGTAAATACTGTGAATCTGCTCTCTCATTTTTCTATGTGCACATTATTTGGTATATATGTGAAAATCCTTACATATTAAATTTCAAATGTGATCAGTGTCACTATATTATTAACATTAGCAATGATAAGAAAGGCAGTGTAGCTATGAAGCACTTATTAATGGTACTTAATAAATACGAAAATAAAATTTACAATGATTTAGGTGATTTATTATTCTTTAAGTTATTTTATATACTTTTTTAAAAAACTGTCCCCAATTTAAATTATTTTTATCCAAAAAAGAAAAAAAGCTTAGAAAAATACTTAAAAATCCCCAAAATGTTTGGTTCACATTTTTCTAACCTGTTCCAATCTGGAAGAGTCTTCTTATAAATAGAATCAAGTGGCAACACCTGTTGACGACCTTGAGTTTCATCAAAGATTCTACGAGCAGCATCAGTGGTTAGAGTGACTACGCAGTCCATGTCACTTGCCAAGTGCCAAGAAATAACCTTTGCAGCTTCATCATCTTCAATCTGTGCCAAGTGTGCAATCTGCATGCCATATTCAAAATTAAAAGTTAAAAAATGCACAAAAAGGTCAAGATTTTTAAAATCCAAGGGTACATTTCCCTAAATAATACCATCTTTAATTGTTGCAAAGATGTATTTTGAATTTAGAAATCCTAAAAATTTTAACATATTTTCTAATCTGCTTTAAGATGTATTGAAAACACTCTGGAGTCAAAAAAAATTATCTAACTGACTCAAATCCTTTACTCAAAATTCTGTACAATTTGGTCACTAAATAATTTTTAAAATTCTTTAGATCTGAAAAGATGGCAAATGAAAAAATTTAACATTTTAACAATTCATAAATCATATGAAATACATATGCTGAGAAAACTCAAACACTTGTACGTTTATTATATTAATAAAAACCTTCAACTTTAACATAAACCTTAACATAAATTTTCACTACCATTTCAGTTGAAATGTTGCTTATTTGTGAGACGATAGTCTCATAAATATCTCTATTTTAACAGTTGGTTTCTAATATGAATTTCACATATTATTATTATTGAACATTGGCCCCCCAGCTTGTCCATTAATAATAGGCTACCAAATCCTGCCATACACCACTGTGAATGTCACCAAATACATAATACATTGATTACAATTTTCCAGGATTTAACCAAGGAGAAAAAGGGAAAGGAGCCCCCCAAAATCAGAAAAATCAGTCCAACAGTAACTGAATATCTAAAAAAAGGGAAAAGAGCATTATCAATGGTCTTATTTTCTTTATGACTAAAAAGAGACAGTTTTCAATTATGAAATACTCATTCGTCTTGGTTCTGGTACAAATAGGTTTCGTTTATGAGAAATGATGACTTTAGAATTCTATAAGAATTGCGTACAATTAGGCTACTTTTTAAATCATGGCCCAACCCAAAGTTAAGTGCCTGTTGATAGTGACCAAGAAGACTTCTATGTAATAAAGCAGATTTGGTGAGGATACATGCAGAATTTCTGTCTTTGAACTCATCCTGTCACATTTAGTTGGAAGTCAAAAGTTCTAAGATATCTTTTATCAGTGAATTAAGATGAGATTGGTAGACAAAGCCAATTTTGTTCAAACACAATTCTGCAGCTAAATTCATAATGGTTAAAAATAAAAGAAATGTTAAAATGCCATTTCTTTACAAATTAAAGCAAAAAAAACAATACCTTCTTAGACCTAGGTAAAATTTTTGAAAATAGAATAAAACTAAAAGATAATTTAAAAATGGACAATCATAGGATAATTGAAACCAATAAATATTTCAAAGTCACAAGTTTTGTTACATTTAATATGTTCCACATTCTATGACACAAAGCAATTATTTTTTGCTTTTCAGAAATCATATGCAAGACAAATCTGAATTTGACAATTACTTATATTTTAAATTAAGTAACTGCTGTTTCTTTCAACTTCAATAACTTTTCTATTTTGTTGAACAAAACCTATGCTAGCACTGCCATTTTTTTCAGTTACTAATTGTTCATCATTTAGTGGTATTGGCAATAGTACTGAAAAGATAAAAATAATTTCATAGTATTTTTTAACTGGAGAAGAAAATTAAACATCTGAAGCTTAAATCAAGTCATGTCCCATCAGGACTAGGCCAGTCTCCATTAACACACTTGTGCCAAGTCAAGAAGGCAAGGAGCTAATTAATGAACATAGAAAAGACAGACAAAGAAGTTATACTGAGGAATAATTTTTCTGCTCTTTGGAGGCGTTTGGATTCTATCTTGGTACTTACTCAATTTATAATTTTTTCAAGACTCAATATTAGTTGTTTAGGAAAGAGGCATAAAATAATTGTTTGCTCTCAGCAGCATCTAGATGCAGCAGGAAAAGGAGAAAATAATTTTCATGTCCCTTTGATTCTATGTGTTCAGTAACATACATACAATTTTCAGTTTTAGTTTGCTTATAAGGATAGAAATTTCTCTTTAAGGAATTTATTCAGTTTCTTTCTTGGAATGAGAAAGAAGAAGAAAAAGGTAAAAGAAAGGAATCATCTTTTCAATAACTAAAATTTTTATTATTTACTTCTGGTATTAAACTTCATTTAAGCTCTGAAAAATTATCACTCACTCATGCTTTATGACTACTTGAATTGTTATGCCACAGTTCTCTTTTATTGTCCTGACTCAGTTTTCCTAATTATCCTGACCCAGTCCTGACTCAGTTTCTCTACTTCAGTTTATAATTATCAGCTCTAAGCTCAGTCCTGCAAAAGCTCCTCTCCCTCTTTATCAGAATATTTGACAAGGATAAAAGATCTTATGTTTTAAAATATCAGAATGCCTCTCCCATCCCAAGCTATGTCAGATACCATCTTATCAATATGCCTCCCCCCATTTCCGGTGGCTCACCCCACCCTGTCAGAGTCCTGTTACAGCTCTCAGAACCCTAACTCTGCCCCTCCCCCAGCCCCTCCCCTCCGCCCCCCCCCCCCCCCCCCCCCCCCCCCCCCCCCCCCCCCCGACTCTGAGCCATGTGTATATAGGTCATTGAAAACTCACATTGTTTGCTGGATTTTTGGAGACAATAGTCTCATTCAGTCCTGGGACCAAACCATGGATCCATTTGGTCCCAGTAAATCTCTCCCTTTAAATAAATTATTAAATATTCTCTAATCTCTATCTTGCCTCAGTTTCTCCGGCATTATAGAATCACTTGAAATAAGTTACCATTCTGCCTGAGTAATTAGAAATGAAATCTTTCACAAATATATGTGTTTGGAAATTAAAAAAAAAAAAAAAACATTTCTATAATTCTATTTTCTTATTGAAAATAATATTTTACAAATATAAAAAAGACCTAGAATCCAAACATCTTGTTCTACAATCTATGTGATTTTCATACTTTATAAAAATCATTTCTTTCAGTTATTTTTTCAGATTTTTCTACTTTTTAAAGCCAGTACTTAAAATTATTTAAATGAAGCTAAATAACCAATCAATATAAACACAATCCCATTTCTACATAGTGAATGGGATAAAGTGAGTGAAGACCTCGCATAAGAACGTAGCCTTGAACTATGCCCAACTGTGACTTGAGACTGCAAAAACAAGTTGAGCTAGAGTTTAAAAGCAGGAAGTGTTCTATTATCTTAAACAAACATTTCCCTTTAGACTTTCTTCCCCCTCTTTTTCATCAGCATTTAAGTACCTAATAGGTAAAGTGTGTTCTGGGATCAATATTTAGTCTTTGGATAAATTAGAACTCACCAGCCAATGGGAGAAAAGGTCAAAAAGGGGATGGGAGTTTCTTGTTAGGATATATAATAATCTTGTGTTTTGCAGTTTGCAGTCTGCACTACTCTACCAACATCTTGTCTGTTGGGAGTTGCCCTTTTTTGCCAGATCTTAATATAATCAGAAATAATGTAGATGATCATAAAAGGCAACAACAGTTCTTTCTTTCCACAGTCCTTCCCGTTTTCCTCCCTCTTTTTTCCTTCCTTCCTTCCTTCCCGCATTGCTGTCCCACACAATAATCTATCAATAAAAAGAGGAACATTCCCATAGTACTAATCTGAAGAAAATGACTTCCTGATTTTTATGGCATAAATGGCATAAAATATAAATAATCTCAAAGCAAAAATTTCTTTTACTTGCTTAGTAATGAAATTGCTATTTAAACTGACCACCATCCAGAATTGATGAAAAATTAACAACAGTTTCTCATTTAATCCTTGACAATATTAAATTCATTAGTGAACCTGTGCATGGTACTCAAGAAGATTTTGAGTAAATATTACCTGCAGAGGAGGAGAAAGTGCTGCAATGAGGTCTAGATGCACTGTTTCCTTCTGCCCTGTGGATATTACCATGCTCAGAATAGTTTTATAGTGATATATAAGAGTAAATCATAATTCTGGAGCTTGAGGAAAGAGTAGGAAGCAAAGCTGTATGTATGAACAAAGATGAGAAAAAGGAAGCAAAAGGGGGATACACAAACATACTCATGCACGTACACGCTAAGAAAAGTCAAAATAAAACAAAAATTTAGAAGATAAAGCTGAAAATAAAAAACTGTAAAAGAAAGGATCAAACCCAACTAAAAAGAGAAAGAACCTCCTATTACTGGAAAATATGATGATCAGTTCAAAAACAGATAAAATTAAAAACATGCAACTGGAAAATTGCCAAGATAAACCAAGATAGATGCACTCATCTAGAAAAAGATAAAATTGATGGAGAAAAAGACAAAAAAGATAAGAAGGAAAAACTGCACTACTTCTGCTGTTAAGAAACATTCAAAGTGTACTTATTTTGCAAAAATAAATTCTCAGTGTGTCCTGGAATACATTTGTCAACGTTTCAGAATCAATAGTTACATTAAATTTTGATCCTTTTTGTCACTCTTCTGCAATCTCATTTAAATCTGAACCATTCATAAACATAGCAACTACTTTATAACAAAAATAAAGCCCTAAAAAAAAACTAGCCTATTTGTTTAAATTCCAGCATATCAATCACTGGAGGAAACAGTAATCATGGAATTACTGGTGCATATCTATTTCCATCTTGGCTAGAGCATTTTAAAAAACAAAACAAAACACGGAGAAGGACAAAGACATGCTAATATAAGTTAATTACACAAACTTTAAAAAAAATGAAGATGAGGAGAGAAAATAACCTAAACTACACTTCAAAAGATTTAAAGCTAGAAACTCACCTTTCCCAAAATGTCTGGATTGCCTTTAGGGTAATTTGGAAGAGTGCAAGATCTCCTAGGTTGCTTTTTTAGTCCCTCTTGTTCAGATAACTTTTGTTTCAGAAGCATATCGGTGTGAGGCACCTGCAAATTACAAATGAATGACAAAGCATCCATTAAGCACTTACTAAATAAGTATAGACACAGTGCTAAGAGCTAAACATTTAAAGTTAGAAAGTGAGACTGTCCCTCACCTCAAGGAACTTAAATTTAACAGGAGACAACTTATATAAAACAGAGCATGGACAAGGAATAGAATTTGATCTAGAGATGACAAGTCAGTCAACTGACACACTTTTCTTTCAATGGTACTGTGATGTGACTACTGTGCTCATGAGCGCCATGACCTCCAGTGAAGTTTCCTCACTAACACTCTTATGTAAAAATATAGGCTCAATTCTACAATTCAAGGTGAGGGGAATTATACTAGCCCCCTTTCAATAGGATGCTTCTAAATTTGGTGAAAGTAAATGTATAGTAAGGAATTGTAGAAAACTGTTCTGATGAGCCACAGAGAGCAATTAATAGTTAGGATAACAAAGGATTGATATTGCCTTACATGGATTAGCTAAAAAGATTGTGAGCTCTCTCATCAGCAAATTGTAAGAAGAGACAAGGGCAGAGGTGCGGGCTCTGCTAAAGGACAAAAGCTTTGTTAAGTACTCCCTGGCTGTAGTTGTTAGTGAGAAGGGTTGGGAGGAGAGACAAGAATAGAGTTGTGTCTTTTCTCATAAGAAAGAATAAAAACATTTTCTGAACTCTGACTCTGACTCAGACTGAATCTTTAATTCTGGTGGGCTTCTATCCCCCCACTCAGAATAAGAGCTGGAACTATAGGGGGAAAAGAACCTAATACTGGGGAAAGGCAGATAGGAAAAACTAAAACAACTATAACCATAACCAAACTGACTAAAATCATTAATTGTTTGAAATAAACTGTAATCAACTTTACTTATAGAGTTAAAAGGTGTTAGAATAGATAATCTGCTGGGCCGGGAATCAGAAAGACCTAAGTTTAGACAGGCACTAACTATAAGATCATGGACAAGTCACTTATTCTATCTGCCTTGGTTTCCTCATCTGTCAAAAAGGGACAATAACAGCACTTTCCTCTGAAGGTTATTATAATGAAACAGTATATAGAACCTTAAAATTCTGCATAAATGTCATTTACCATCACAACTTCCACAATTCACCACCACCAATCGCAATAGCTTTAGTCAAGAGAAAAGAATATTAAACTTGAACAATTTAAGGGAAAAAACCCTAAAAATCTTAAATTCTCACTATTTATACTGAAACTAGATTGTTAGCAAACTATATACACTGCCTTGATTTTTCATTTCAGTATGAAAGTATTATCACTTAGGATGGGTATTTTGAGTGGACATGGTCTTTATCAAGAGGAGACAGACTTTTTAAAGTTACTAAACCCCTTTAAAACATCCTGGTAATAATTATCAAATTCAAATACTTCAGACTATTAAGACAGAATACCAAATATCCTAGTATCTCTTCAGCACACCAGCTCTTTTTCTGATAAACAATTTATCCATGTAAAGAAAGAAAACAGAAAAAATCTACACTGCAAATGCTCCCTCTTTTTTATTTTTCTCCCTTTACTCCGTGTTATTATTTTTTAGAGTCTGTTCTTCTGGATAAAATATTAAGTGGCACTGCTTGATACGTAATGTTTAGGCACTTTCTGTTTTACAAGTATTGTGGTGATCTCCCTTATTTCTCTGAAACATCACTCTAAATGCTTCACTGAAAAAAACCTTTCTCCCCCAGCACCCAATGCTAACAAATCAATCAATAAATTTTTAATAAGCACTCATTTGCCAGACACTATGCCAAATATTGACTAACATAACTTTTCTTAACAAATAACCTCACTCTTACTCTACAGGAAAAAAACAAAAAACAAAATTCATCCATCACCAGTTGCCTTTTTCATGTATTTTTATACCTCAAAAAATTTCTCTTTATTTTTATAAGTCTTCTCTATATTTGCTCTAGGCTCAGAGGATGAAGGAATCTTTGTCTTTTACAAGTGCCTTTGATCTGATCTACACTTATCCCACTCAAGATAACATTCTAGAAAATCCATGTAAAACTTTTTATGACTCTCCTTTTGTACCAAAGAAGTCTGAACTTTTTCTTTTTTAATGAAATATTTAAAGTACCTCATTATTGAATTTAATTTGGTAATAGGCAATATGTAAGTCAATGTTAAGTAAAAATACTAAATGAAATTTTTTAAAAAATACATATGAAATTTTTTAAAAATTAAAACAAATTTAAGGAAAATAATATCGAATTAAACTGCATGTATAACAAAAAACCAACCTCTGAAATTCCCTAGTTTTATGATTGCTACTCTGTAGTAATTCTTCACTTTAACAAATTTCTTTTCCTGTATTTTAGGCATCATTAATATGCTTATATTCACAAAGAGTGCTATACTTAAGAGAAATCTTCTTCCTTGTCTCTGAAAAAAGTTTCATTTGATTTTACCTTTGCATCCCACACTACCATCCTTTTTTTCTCCTATATTTCATCTAAAAATTCCACATTTGCAGAGTGTAAAAGTTAACTGGCTTGTTAGACATGATATTCCTCTTGAAAAGGAGCCTTAGAGCCAACTACAGATTATATGGGTTGTAAAATCTAGTCTGTTAACTTTCTATTTTTGGAGAAGAGAATAATAAATACTTTATTTAAATTTAAAAAAAAACTAAATTCTTAAAAAGGTCTTCCTGACAAGGGGAGCCTCAAACTCTTTTTCTTTATCTCTCTGATTTTGGGAATGGGCCATGAGGTAGAGTACTTGAGAGGCTCCTTGAAGAAGTTCTCCTTGGGCCCTGCCTTTATAGAACCCACCCCAGGGAACCGAGATAAAGTGATTTATCTTGATGGGACTAGTTGAAGTAATCTCATTTAGCTGGAGATCTAGATTTCTATTGGCTCAAAACCTCATCTAGGCCTGAGGGTAGTGACAGCATTGAGGGAATCTCATTTGGTTAAAACTTCTGTCTCAGATTTTCCTTTAAAGCAGGCAATTTTAAACTCATTTCTTTGCAGAGGACCTAATATGCCATGCCATGGAAACTCTCTCTTTCCCTGGCATAGCAGCAAACCTCTGCCTAATGAAATGATATTATCTTTCAGCATTACCCTCTCTTTATCTGTCTCATGTATTTCCCTAACAAGACTTTATACCTCTCTATCGGGATTTCTCTACTAGAAACTACTTCTCTGTCTTGCCATTAAGGATTTCAGTCTTTCTATTCATGCATAGCAAAGGCTGACTTCCCAATGCCAATAATAAACTTCTTTTTACAAGTCTAGCTTTTTCGGGTTCGTAAATTATTTACTTAGGACCTCTGTGCCACCAGAAAGGGGTTCCCATAACTCCCTATCTTGCACCAAATCCTAAGAGGATTTAGGGGAGCCAAACTTCTTTATTTGGTTCTCTAAACCCCGAACCTGCCACTAATCTCATCATTTAACTCCCTGACCACCAGGAACTCTAATCTTATCATGCCTGCAGTTGTCTCCATTTTTCACTACTTTGGAATAAGATTTCCAACTTGAACATTCAAGTGATAAATCTAAGGGTTTTTCGCATTTCTTCCAATATCTAATCAGCTGCTAACTTTTATTGAGGATAAGATATCACTTTCATATACTGCCTTATCATCACTTCTATAACCTCTACTGGAGTTCAGGCACTAATCATCCTCTGGCCATACTATTACAAAAGTCATTATTTTCCTGCTTTCAGTCTTTTTGATGTAAATGGTGTCCCTTTCATCTGTGGGAAGAGGGTGGGATAGGGACCTTTGGGGGAAGGGTGATTTGGGTCTCAAACCTTCAGGACCTCTGGGAGGGTTCACACTCCCATCCATAAGGGAAACTCCCAAGATAAGTAATCTCACTCAATTTTGAACTGAATTTAATTGAAAATCAGTCTCTGAGATTCATCTTTGGGGCTAAAGATCAAAAGAGCCCCAGACCTCAGAAGGCTATTAAAAGACGACTCTGAACCCAGAAACTTTGCTAAATGTCCTTCTGGACTCAGCCCACTGATGAAGATATGTTCTTCTCAGTGTAAACCCATCTTTGCTAATTCCTATCAAGAGTTTGCCCACTTTCTTAGCGTACTGTCTTGTTAGTGTAAACAAACCCATTCTTTGCCACACATCTATTGCCTATATTTATTGGGTTTTGTGAATTCTTTCACAAAACCTGCCACTGGTGCATCCCATTGCTGTTAGGGGAGCTCTTACCTTCAATTGTCACACCTCATCATTTTTGCTGTCTTATCCATTCATAAAGATATTTTTAAGTTCCGTGTAACATAAGATCTGACCACATTAGCAATCTCTCACTCAAAAATCCTCAATGTCTAGAGACTATTGTCTCTAAGTAAAAAAAGTCTCCCCTTTATTCATTTTCTATTCCAGTTAACTAGCCTACCAGTTGTTTTCTATATACAATATTTCAATTTCTTTCTCCACAACTTTGAACATGTGGCCTCTAATGGCATGTACTTTTTACTTATATATATCTATTAAATACTTATATATATCTATTATACTTATATATATCTATTAAAAATCCCTAGCTTCAAAAGTGTAGTACTGTCTTCAATATGAACTCCTTTTCTACTTACTTTCAATTATTAGTCCTTGTTCTCATCTGAAATCATCATCTATTATCTTAATTATATACAAGTATGCATATGTTGTATTAAATTTTCATCCCTTTGCCCCAGAAGCCTATATAAGTGCATGATGGCTCCTCATTTGGGAGTTTCCTGTATCAAAGAAGTTATAGGCCTAATCAATATCTCTATATTATCATCATTGATGTATACAAAGTGGATGATAAATGTCTGCTAAATGTAGTATTTAGCAAATTTATATACGCCATTAAGTCACCATCTTCCGTCTGTATTTTTTACTATTGTCAAAGGCAAACTCTTATTCACTCAGACTGAGCCTCCCTAGATGCTTCATTCTTGCCTTCAACCTCCATTATCTAATTAATAAATTATCAAGTTTAGTTAATTCAATCTACTAAACATCTCTTACATTCATCCCTTAACTTCACTCACATGACCAATACCCCATTTTAGGTACTCTTCAGCCTAATGCCTGAACTATTTGCAAGAACTTCCATGATTCAGTTTACTTGCTTCCAAGCTCTGTTCTCTTCAATCTACATTGCATAGTACCTGTCAAAATAGTTATGATCAGGGTCAAGTCTGCCCATGTTACTCTAAGCTCACTTTCATGAGCAAAAGATTTAGGACTGGAAATGTACTTAAGATATAATTGAATCCAATCCTTTCATTTTGCAGATAGGGAAATATAAGGCCAAGAGAGGGTAAATGATTTGTCAAAGAAGTAATGAATGATGGAGCAAAGACTGAAATAAAGGTCCTCTAATGTCAAATACATTATTATTGCTCCCAATATAAAATTTAAAAACTCCTCTGCCTGTTATTAAAGGTATGCCAAAAATCTTAAGTGCAATCTACCTTTACCTACCCATCACACACATGGTTCCAGCCAAAGGGATTAATTACCACATTTAGTATACCAACTTTAGTATACCAACTCATCAGTTTAAAAAAGTTTTCCTCAAACTGTTCAGTTCTGCACACATATATTGTATCTAGGATATACTGTGACATATTTAACATGTATAGGACTGCTTGCTATCTAGGGGAGGGGATGGAGAGAGGGAGGAGAAAAATCAGAACAGAAGTGAGTACAAGGGATAATGCTGTAAAAAAATTACCCTGGCATGGGTTCTATCAAAAAGTTATTTTTAAAAAAATGACAAAAATAAAGAAATAAAGAAAAATTTTAAAAAAATTTTAAAAATTAAAAAGTTTTCCTCAAATAGAAGAAAACAAAGAGTGAACAGAGCTAGACATGAAGTCAAATAACCTCAGGTTCTGCCACTCACACTTAAGTTCATTTCAATGAAGCCCACTCTACCTAAGCAAGACATTATGCCAATCTTGAAGATGTTTCAAAACAAAACATTTTTCTCTGCCCTCACAGAGTTTTCATTTTATTAGAAAACAGCTGAATTGCCAAGAGAAAAGTATTTGATTTCAAAGAAAAATGACTAAGGCTTATCTAAACCAGATATACAGATGTTAGCCTTTTCTTACTTACTTTGAAAAAAACTCATGAGATATAAAGAAAAAAGTTGAATTTGTTAGTTTATAAATTAATATTTGCAGGATAAAATATATTTCTATGAAACTAGTAAATGTTAAAAAACAAACAAACCTAAAGTATTGAAAATGGCTTTCTTCTAACAGATTTTACAAAATTAAATATTTCAGCAACTATCTTTAAAAACTGACAAGCAAATTATTATTTTACAACTGAATCAGTAAAGAAATAAGGCAGTAAATAACTAATGAAAAAAAAATGTGTAATTTACCTTTGCTTTTCATTGTGGCCTCTAGAGATGCTTTTTTATTCTTTCCCTCTTATATTCACAAGATAGCCAACTTTTCCAGAGGACACTGTATTACTATTGGCTATCTTTTAATATTACTATGCCCTCCAAATACTGGACTTACTTCAAGTTTCAGATAAAACCCTTCTGCAAGAAGCCTCTACTGATTTCCCTTATGTTTATTGCCTTTTCTCTGCTAATTATTTCCTGTTCATCCAGTATCTACTTTGTTTATACATTATTATTTGCATTTTGTTGATTCCTCCCCTTTGCTTACATGCGTGTATAATATACAGTAGGTGATTATGTGAATTCAGCATTCCATCTGCTTACTCCCAATTTATTCACTGAAGCCAACTACTTTGTTCAGAATGTCCTCAATCACAGCTCACAATCCATACATTATTTTTTAAGATTCAGCTTAGACACCGTTTCCACAAAGCCATTTCTGATCCCATCAGGCAATAATAATTTTGTGTGTATATGTTTATGGCTCCAGTAATAACTGATGGAGTGCAGCTTCTAGGAGAAATAAAGCAGTAATCCTGAGGTCCCCTGACCTTAGAGCACTATTGTTCTAATAATCTAAAGTCTCCTGGCCTTAGATATACTATAGTCTTACAAACATTGCTGACTGTCAGAAAGACAATCTGTCTGTCAGTGGTAACTTTCTTGAGACAATAGTGAATAGATCACCCCTTAAACTTGTAATCCATAAAATCAGCAGATAAGTAATATGAGGCTCTGGTTTCTCTAACTTTTCCTATAAATGTATTTTCTTGCTCTTAGTTCTTTGCTAAATCCTTTTAGAACTTGGCCCCCTTCAATTGGTGTTACAATTATATTGTCTTTCGCCTTCCCTTTCCTCCATGTCACATGATGTGTCCCTATGCTACCCGGCCCCACTTGTCCTTACTTGCAGCTAACTCTTTTGGGGTGTTGGGTCTCTTTTGGGATTTAACCTGCCAGCTGAGGCTATGTCCCACTATCATGGGGCACTCATTTTTTACTGGATAATTTTGAGTTCTACTGAAGAACTTGTCTTTTCATATGCTCTCCCACTCTATTTCATATTTACATTCCCAATATCTATTATACCCCTTCATTTTGTCTGTGACCTATTCCTCTAAATGGATCTGCCTTAAAAATGTTTGTGGCAGCCCTTTTTGTGGTGGCTAGAAACTGGAAATTGAATAGATGCCCATCAGTTGGAGAATGGCTGGGTAAATTGTGGTATAGGAATGTTATGGAATATTATTCTTCTGTAAGAAACGACCAGCAGAATGAATACAGAGAGACTTGGAGAGACTTACATTAACTGATGCTAAGTGAAATGAGCAGAACCAGGAGATCATTATACATGGCAACAACAATACTATATGAGGATCAATTCTTATGGAAGTGGCTATCTTTGGCAATGAGAGGATCCAATTCAGTTCCAATTATCAGTGATGAACAGAACCAGCTACACCCAGAGAATGAACACTGGGAAATGAATGTGGACTGCTTGCATTTTTGTTTTTCTTCCCAGGTTATTGTTACCTTTCTAAATCTGATTTTTCTTGTACAACAAGAAAACTGTATAAATATATATACTTGTATTTAAGATATACTTTAACATGTTTAACATATATGAGACTGCCTGCCATCTAGGGGAGGGGGGAGTAGAGGGAAGGGAAAAGTTGGAATAGAAGTGATTGGAAAGGTCAATGTTGAAAAATTACCCATGCATATGTTCTATCAATAAAAAGCTATTAAAAAAAAAAAAAAAAACGGACCTGCCTTTTGCCAAGGAGAATGAGCACTGAGAATTCATGTGACCATTGGTCACATGACCAACTTATGGTGCCTGCCATTTTTTGGTGCCAAACCCCACATCACAGATCATATCAATAACCATTGATGTGCACAACTTAGAATCCTGTTTATTCTTAAAAAATGTTTGTTGACTGAATTTCTTTGAAAACATGATAACAGCAAGACTTGGATAATCTCATCTAGTACATCTGATCAAACTACAATACCTTCTCTGTTAAACCACAAAAAATCAGTGACTTTATCACTGTTAAGGCTAAGTTGAGAGTAATGTTAACATAACATCTGATTTAAAAATAAATGCATATATAAGTGTGTGTTAACATATATGTGTTTATAGTATTAGGATAAATCATACCTGTTGTGTTGCTGGAATATTTATATGCTGTTTTTTTAGCTCATTCCTCAAATGGATTTCTTTTGATGTTGCTTCTTGGACTTGACCTAAAATAAATAATAAAATCAATAATCCAGAATACATTCTGATAAAGACAGTTTATTATTTAAATGTCTTGAAATTTTTGAATCTTGATGCTAAAAAATAAAATATACATGACACTGTTTTAGCTCTGTGTTCAAAACAGTAATTTTTATCCTTTACTCTAGAACTAGACTCATCATGATATTTTGATCTCTAGAAAAGGTAAAATGTTTTATCAAAATTAAATATTTTAAGATACTTAAGTAAATATATATAACATATAATAAATACATTTATAATAACATATATCAATATGTTGTATTATACATAATATAATAAAAGCATTATAAATAGAAATAATTAAAATAAAAAATATTTTAACAATCAAACATTAGCATTCAGAAAACAAAAATGCAAAACACAAAAAAGAAAGTGACTTAGGAAGGTGGTGGTGTTTTCTGCTACTCATTTTCAAGCTACTAGGTGCTCATTCAAAAATCACTGAAATGAGGGAGACAATGCATTACAAAACACTACATGACTAATATAATAAAGAAGTCAAAATCTTATCAAGGAAAAATGATCCATTCACAAAGGCCAATTTTTTTTTAAACTAATAAAACTTATTTCACCTTCATAAACATCAACAAAACATATAATAGAAATTATTGCCCTTGTTCTTTGGTTTTTAATATTTTAATGATTATGTATGTCAGTACTATGCAAAAATGAAAATGTTCATTAAAAATATATATTTTAAAAAGTGCTCTAGGATCAAAAGTGGAGATGTCAAGATATATTTATACTTGTTTCTCTAAGTTATATAGTTCTGCATAAAATCAGACATTATCTCCTAAATATAACCAAAACTTCATCCATTAATAAGTATATAATTGTCAAATTGCTACAGCCACTCCCTCCCATAATAATTTACAAATGCACTTGAATGACATAACTTACATTTCATTTCATTGACAAGTTGATGGCTGGCTTCAAATAAATTTCGGTATAGAACAATGGACTGAGATAATTGGTCTCTCTCTTTTGTAAGTGCTGCCATCTGCTGCTGCTTCCTAAAGTCTAATAAAAAAAATAAGCGATAACTTACTTTAAACATTTTAATATGTTTATGCTGGAAAATTCATGTTTTTAATATAACTGAGTAGAAACAATTTTCTTGATTTTACCTGAAATAGTTAATAGTTCACATTAAAACAACAAAAGTTAAGTTTTATGCATCCCTGTACTGAGAAACTCACCATTATAAAACATAAATGGTAGATGATAAGGTTCCAATGTTCTTGATAAAGCTGGTAGGAAAGGTTCAAATACAATAAAATACTCAGTACTGTCTCTTCCAGGGCTATTTTCTGCCAGCACTAGATCCTATGCAAATTGGAAAAAAAAAAATACTTCCAATAAATTTAAAAATAGCTATTTTTCTATATTTATTGACACAGGTTAAATTATACTCTATTTTAAGATTATATTTTGCCTTTAAGACTTAAAATTCAAAAGCATCTTAACAAAAAATAAACTACTTATAATTTTAAATTAAAAGATTTTTTTAGTATATATTTTATGAAATCAACTATCTCTTCTCAGAAATCACCTTGGTAAAAATTACAAATTGAAATATTGCTTCTGTCCAAATTATAAACAGAAAAATACAACCAGAATTACCAAAGCTCACTTGTATTCTGAGCAGCAGGATCTTCCAAATCCATAAAGTTAAGACCAAACAAAAGAGGAAAGAAGGTTAAACATACAAAAAATCCCAAACTCCCATGGCTGAATTATAGTTACAACTGTTTCCATGGAAGCAGACACTACATCCCAGGTGACTGAACAAGGTGTTCCCATAAGATTTCTAAAAAATGCATTAAAATACAACATTTTTTTATTTAGTAGCCATGACAATAGAATTAAAAAGGAATACAAATAATATTTAAGATTTCATATCATAAAGCAAACCTGCCCCAAAGCCACTATTAAATAATTCAAAGCTTAAACAGAAATGATGCTTTGTGCATGTGATTATAAAGAAATGTCAATAATTAATATCCAAAGCAAAGGGAGATAAAGCTGATATTATGTCAAGTGTATAAAAAGTCCTAGAAGACTAGAAGAAGATTCAACCAGATTCTTGAATACTAGTCCCTGCTCAATCACTAAAAGCTGTAAAATTTAAAATGAGATTCAAAGAAACAATTTAAAATAAATTCACTGTGATAAGAATAAATGATTTGATCCCTCCCCCCATTTTTTCCAAATCTCTTTTTTCCTTCATATTTCTTTCCCTCATTTTCCTTATCTGAAGTCTACTTTCTGACAAAATAGGAAAGAAGCAGGCAGCTCAACCTAATGTCCTGGTCATCATCTCCAAAAAATGCTGTCTCCACTTCAGTGATTTTATCTCTTCTTCTTTACTTATTATAAGAATTTTGGATTACAATTTTGAATCCAACTTGAGTTCTGACAGGGAATTTTCTCCTTACATAATATTGTCCAAAACCTGGATATGCCTCCAAATTTTGGCTCTGTACCAAACTGCTCCACTACCAACACTGTACAGTATCCTCTTCTCTACTTTCCAGATCCCTTTAAATGCTATCTGCTCCCATTTTCTGTTTGTAAATTGTTTCTGGTTTTTGTAAAAAAAAATCCTGAGTTTTTCCCTCCCAGACTGAGACTGATTGATAGATTTATGATTAAGTAAAAGAGGCCATTCTTAGTCTCATTTTTACCTAATCTTAATCATGATTGGGCATTGCCTCAGTCAAACCAAAATCTGCTAAAGACCTTTGGCCAATATTTCCCATTGCACCCAGGGTCACTTTCAGTCATCCTGAACTGTACATTGCCATTGGACTTTGGAGGTGACTTTGCACAGCCCTCCCTCACTTAGATCCAACTCACTTGCATGTCATGACTATCACCTTCCAGATGTCAAGATTCTCTACAAGAGGAAGGGCAAACAACAATAAGAATAACTTTCTTAATTGCTTGTAATTTTATAGTTTAGGACAATGACCAATACTTAATAAGTGCTAATACAAATTTCATCTAAGTCCAAGTTTATCTCCTTCAGGGGGAAAAAAAAGACTAGATTCACTACTCCCCATTCAGACTATTATTCCCAATCCTTTCTCCTTTCAAATCACCTGTTTTTACTTCCTCACCAGCAACAGTATTCCTTCAGATCTCATTTTACAACCTACTTAAGCACTTTCCTCAAGGTAATAATGATGTGTTCTGTGCTAAATTCAATGACTTTTTCCAAGACTCTTTCAACAATTTGGTCAATCACTCCCATTCCATCTCTTTACTTCTAGATAGCGAGACAATCTGAGTTTGAAACTTGCTTCAGACTATGACTAGCAGTTTGACTGAGGCAAGTCATTTGACCCACATTTGTAAAATGGGGATAACGATACCATTTACCTCACAGGTTTTTAAAAACACATGGAATATAGAACATAAGCCATTATTATTGATTTCCCAGTCTCTCACCTCTTCCCCTTCCCTCATCTATTCTTTCTTCACAGTCTTCAAACTGATATTCCTAAAATTCAGAGCATTTTCACCTCTATAAAAAAAAAAATCTTCAACGGCTCTGTTCTGTCTGAAATGGGTCAGGTAAAGATTTCTCAAAAAGTCTATGAGATGGAGTGGATTAGCCTCTAGGCCTAAATTTCAGGAAGTCATGTGATCCCTATTCTCAGAAGTCTGCAGGGCAGAAAAGGTCAGACCTCCAGTCTAAGCTTTCAGGAAGTCACATGACTCCCAGGAAGTAGACAACATTGCTGACCATTAGTCAATTGGGACTTCCTTTTAAGTCCATCCAATGAACTTATCTTTTGATATTTAACCAAATTCACTATTCTGGCTCACCAGACCAGGTACTCCATGCTGGGAGATGGGAGCTAAGAGGTTCTGGGTCAGTTCAGCTGGTGTGGCCTTTCCTTGCAAGGACCAAATAAAGCTTCTTGTTTGTATCGGAAGATGTCTCCGAGTAGTCATTTTGGGTGATGGGGTCTACCATTCGTCCCACATAATTTATGAGGGCTCATCCAAGATCTGTGACTTCCAAGGGAATTCTGATTCAAGGCAGGCGTCTTGGTTTTCTCTGACTGTCCTTGCAAATCCTCAGAGAGGCATCCAAATACAAACAGGAATAAAAGTCTCAGGAAAAAGTATGAGGGCCAGTGGCTAGTGAGGCACATAATCTAGAGAGAAGGGGAAGGAGCACCCCAGAGACTGTAGCTGCTCTCCCCAGGGCACTCCCTGTGTCATTGGGATGTCCCTAGACTGAAGGGGACACTCTGAAATCATCAAGGCTTGGTGATCCAAAGTTAAGGGGTGCCGCCTGGTAAGTCAGAAGGAAATCCTGATAAATGGCACAGAGCCAGATGCATTCTGGATGACTGCTGGATGGGGACCACCCCCCTCCAGGCTTGGGGAATCCTAGTCGAGGTTGGCTCTATATATGACAGGATCTCAAGCCATGAGATTGGAGCTACTCTCCAGAGGGAGAGGGGAAGGACAAAGCAAAAACATCTAAAAATACCACCAGAGTATGCACTTGATGAGATACTGCTGTTTTATGTGTAGAGAAGGGAGGGTCCTCTTCCATGTAATTTTTGTCTGTTTCTGTTTGTGTCTTTAGGCAGAATGTCTATGTCATATCTGTTCTGTGAGCTAGATCTTGTTAACATTAAAAAAAAAAAAAAGAAAAAAAAGCCAAGCTGGGGACTGCTAATCTTTCAAAGCAATGATTGGGGAGTTTGGCAATTGGTTATTTCAAGATTGCAAAAATGCTTAGCATAAAACAATGCTATATGAGTATTAACTATTTTATTGGATTTAATTGCTTCCTATTTGGTAACTTTAAATGGGTTTTTAGATGTGACCAACATACAATACCAATATTGAGAAAAATGAATTGTGTGTACAAAGTAATTTAAAAGCAAATTCAACTAAATTAAGACCTTCATGAGGAGGAGAGTGCATATAGAATAAAGTCTTTCTCTTTCTTCTCCGTTCCCTCGTTTCCTGACTACAGCAGAGACACATGGATGAAGGGGTGAGAGGAAGAGAAAGAAACTATACTCACTCAGATCAGTGAAATTTATTATTTGAGCTATGATAGTAAAAGTAGTTTTATATAAACTGTAATCTCTTCACACTGACTATGTTAACATAAGAATTTTGGAACTTTGGGAAAAACAGAAAAGTGCTCAGCTGCTTTTAAAACAAGTAGTCTACTCCCCAAGCCTTTTCTGATTCACAGAGGGAAAAAAAGGTTTGCATTGACCTGAGATGGGGGAGGTAAAAAGAGAACAAAAAAAGCTGATGTCAAAGAAAGTAAATGGATAGGAAGTAAAGAAGAGTCTTCTTCTAGAATTCCTCTTAAATTATAAATTTGTTAAGCTACTTAAAACTATTTTGTAAGGTTATTATCCCTGAGAAACAATTTGTTTGACTTACATAGGTCCCAATGAAGGAATGAGACTATTGACAATTTACAACTTTATTAAGTATGAACAACTTATAATGATTGGTTTTTATATCAGGAATGTTGATCTTAAGGCTACCACTTCAGATATCAAGATGAATTGTAAATTTTATATGATGAATCTCTTAGAATTATGAGACAATCACTATTAAATAGCATGTGTTAGAATTGAGTTACTTTACTTAAAGTACAAGATCTTAGAAATTTGTATGCAGATATTGAAACAAACTAGAAATTTAAATCTGATGCTCTGATTTTAAGTTAAAAAATAGGTTATTAAAGAAGAGTTCTGGTAGCTTACTTTAGGGGCTACATGCTTGTATCCTCTAATTAGATGAAGTATGTTGCTTTCTAAAATGTATATTGGGTAATTTGAAAAAATTATGAGCTATGCTTTAAAATTTTGTTAGCTCTGCTGGACATATGTCTAAGTTTTATGAAATTTGGTCCAAAGCTATTTAGATATTAGCTATATTGTGAATCTTAAAGTCTAAAAAAAAAAAAAAAAAGGTGATTTTAAAAACAAGGGACAAGAAAGATTGATTTGAAAAAGCAATTGATAATTTGAATGGAATATTTAGAATTATCATAAGGTATTGATTTTTAAATTAACTTTTTAATTGGTGTGTACATTAAAATTGGAAATGGCTGTAAATTACATGAGATTGCTATACATTTTTGTGATAGGCTATGTTATATTTATTTGGCTATCACTTTTGAAAATTGTGAAATTGCTAATTGAATTTTTTTTGGGTTATTTTTGTAATATTGAAACCTAAAATTGTGAAGTATTATGTGGGTTTTGTACACACGATTTGATGATAGGCACCAAAGTTGGGGTTCAGTCATGTGGGGAATTTGCATGGGACATTATCTTTGGTAAAAAATAGATTTATTATGGAAAGGGACAAACTCCTAGTGGAACATGCCATTTGCCAGGGGAAGAGATACCCCATGAGGTTGGGGCATGTCCTTGGCTGGAGGGCTGGGTCCTAGCGAGGACTTGGTACCCTATAAAAGAGTTAGATATAGGGAGAAGTGGGGTCGAAAAGCATGGTGGAGTTAGGAGAGACATCACATGGAATGGGGGAAGGGGAAAGGGAAAGATCAGTGGCCTTGGAAAGGTGAAGATTTAACTTACCCTCCCCTCACTGGATGTGGCTGCTGCTTCTTAGAGGTGAGAGAACAAATTCCATTTACTGGAGTTCAATTTCTCCTCCCTTACACCCCTTGCTGGTTAAATGAAATTATTTTAACATTAATTGCTTTTACTGTTTAAAGGAATAGTTTACATTTACAAGGAGTTAATAACTGAATGTCTTTTTCCAAGTTTATGGCTGCTTTAAAGCAAGGTCGTTTTTGATGCTATAACAAAGATTCCACTGCTTAGCAATGCAAGAAACTTTTAAAAGGTTTGTTAGAATTACAAGTTCTTTGAAAATGGTTATTTCTATCAAGGTCTCCATCTGTCTTCAGCAAATTATTTAATATTTATTTAAGTCCTTAATGGTCCACTTGTTTAATGAATATGATAGCAAATATGATCTATATCTTTCTTCAAATACCCAGAACAGAATTTTAACCTGATATCCCTGCACAACTTTTGATTGTGTTTTGCAGGTGCATTTGATAGATTATCAAATGACTTTGATTTTTTTTTTTTTTTTATATAGACCTGAAGCCCCTGATTGATGAAATTTACCATTGAGATGAAATCTCTTAGGATGGTAATTAATATTGGATATGATTGCCTAATGGATCATTAAGTCAGTAACCCACTATTCCAGAGAAATGCCTTAAGTTTACTCAGCAGGATGCCATACAGGTGGATGTTTTATGTGGGCAAGAGCTGGGAGGACAACCTTAGCTTCTGCTTAAGTAGGACTCAGTTTCTCAGTTCTGTTTCTTTGCTTCCTACCTGATTATTCCCAACTCTGACTGAGGTGGAATTGTAACTGCATGATTAGTTGTCAGAGCTAAGGATGCTTTATCCTTTGTATATGTACTTTCAGATTGAGGCCCTGAAGAATCAGTTTTGACTGATGATATTATATCATGTCCCTGCTTTTTCTTCTTATCGCAAATACGAGGCACAATATAAATCTGCAGCCCAGCCTTGGAGGCTTCTCTTGTTACTACTATAAACTCCTTAACTTTCTTGCTTCTTAGAGCTAGAATTTCTTTGTCTGAAGGCCCACTTTGCCTAAGTATTTGGACTACCTCCCACCTCCCTTTTGCTCACTAGGAGTAGAAACAGATAATCTTATCATGTCACGATTAAGCCAAGGTTTTTAGGATCCTGAAAGCTAAACTAATCTTTTGCTTGGGCATCAGCCATACCTAAAGCCTTTTACACTGTACATTGATAGGGGGTTTCTGGTACCCTCAAAGAAACTTATCTTTGGGGTGATCCTCCTGCCTTAGAGCTAGCTGCCACAGCCCTTCTAATTGAAGAAGCTCCTAAATTCATTCCGGGGCAATCCTTGGAGATTCTGGCTCCCCAACAAATGCTTCGAAGCACTTTTGCCTGTATCAGAGTTTTAAAATCAGGGAAAGAAATGAGAATGAATAAATATCTATACTGACTTCAAATATTTTCTCTTGTTTGGCATGATCGTGGGGCTATATGGAAAGAGGATTTTTGACAGTCAAACATTCCTCCATTAAGTATGCAGGGAAAGAATTACTGCATGTAGTCCATGGACCTAGAGAGGTTTCTGTTTTGTTTTGTAAAGGAAGAGGGATTCGCTTTATGCTAACGGAAACAGATTTGCAGATTCAGCTGCCTGTTAGCCTCTCTCCATGGCACGTTTAATTTCCCAACTCCTGCCTCCTGCATTCCCTCATATAACTCCTAGGAAAGTAAATTCTGAAAGGACTGTTAAAAAGGCCTATACATGTGCCCCTTGCAGGGGCTTCAAACTGCTTTCTAGTATTTTCCAGTACTCTAGTAGAATACTAGTAGTCCCTTCTCAATTAAAAAAAAAATTATATAGTCACTGAAAGATTACACACACACACAAAAAAAAAACTTACTAGAAATGATGGAATACAGCTTCTAATGGAGACAGCAATAATTTTAATGTTCCTTGATCTTAGGGTACTTCTAACAAGTGATTTCAAATCTTCTGGCTTTGGAATCTGTGATCCCGAGTCCCTTTGATCTAAAATGCTATTGCTCTGTCAATGATTCTAAAAGTCTTCTGGACTAGGGATATAATAATATTTCTTCTCTTAAACTTTAGGGAAGATGTATTAATGATCCTGAGACTCTACAATATTGTTCTAGCAATCTGTCAATGATTCTAAAATATTCTGCCTTTAGACTAGTTCTAGGTCTGCTGGTCAGTGATAACCAAATTCCTGAGACCACTCCTTAGTTATATCTCTAGGCCATAAAATTAGCAATATCAATGACATGAAGAACTAGATAAATGAGTTCAGGTTCCTTGCTAAATTCTTGGAACTTTAGCTGCTTCAATTGGCATTGCAATTACAATAAACTTTGTTCCTTGACTTGGATATGGGTTCAAGCCTGCAAATTCTTTTGAGACCTCTGGATACAGGTTTGCTGACCGTAATCTTTTGAAGTCCTTTCCCAACCTCAACAGAAACAACCTGAAGGGAGGAATACAATGCATCTTGGGTATAGCTGATCCAATCTGGTTTAAGTGGGTAATAGCTGACCTAAACAGAAGAAATGACAATAAAGAAGTCATCTACAAAATGTATGCTTAGAAAAGTAGGAGAGGTTGAGTAGAGAGTGAAGGATAACACATTGCCTGAATCTTGAACTAATACCAACAGAATTTTAAAAGATCTAAAAGAAAAGTCTCTAGTATGCTGGATAGAACTTTCCCACAAGATTTAAGGGAATACTAGAATAGAACAAAATGAGAAGGTATTAACAATTGAAGTCTGGACTTGGTAGAAGCTTCCACAAGGGATCACATAATAATCTCATTGAAGTATTTGTGAATTATTCCTAAATTAGACTACGTATGCTCCATTTGAACAGGTTTTATATTTTTTAATACCTTTCATAGACCTCAGTTATAAGCACAATGCTCTATAAATAACAAAAGCTTAATACATTAAAAGAAAATATTTGTGGTTGAAAAAGAGGGAAAAAATTGAACAATGAGTGTTCCTATGTGGAAATACATTTAAAAGTAAACATATCAAGTTTTAATAAAATCCTAGATAATTAGAATCACAAAAAATGTCAGAGTTGCATATTTATATAGCCCAAAATATGACATCTACATTTATTATTAAAAAAACAAAACAAAACAAAACAAAACAAAACAAAAAAAAAAAAAAAAAAAAAAAAAAAAAAAAAAAAAAAAAAAAAAAAAAAAAAAAAACCCTGACTATAAAGGAGTTTCTACAACAGATTTTTACAATCATTGTTCCCATATTACAAATGAAACTAGAGACCTCTAGTGGTTAAAGGAAATTAACCAACAAAATGTAGTCTAAGCATAAAATTACTGGGGAAAACGGATGCTATCCTTATAATTCAAGGCTTAAAATTCAAAACAGGTCTTAGGAGCCAAATTGTTAATAAACAAGAATACAATTGAAGAGATGATAACCAAGCTACACTGAAGTTTTCTAGATTTTTCTTTTCCCTTTCCCAGTGACTGGGGAAAACATTTAAATTGGTAACAAATATCAAATAAATGTGGTTATATTTTGTGGTATACCAATTCCTCAGGATATTTAATGGTATGATTTGCTCATTTAGTGCTGATTTTAGCTCTTAACAATATCATGCATGCAATCTTGAAATAGATATACATCAATTTTAATAAAAATGGAATTAATTGACTGGGTTTCAAAAAACTGACAACAAAAAAATCAATGAAGCTTAAATAAAGTAATTTAAATTACTTTTTGAAACAATGTGTATTACTTAAATTCTTGTGGACTCCAGTTTTATTTGTAAAATGTTCTTTTGTAAAAGAACTTTAGTATGATTATTATTCTCCCAGGTTTAAAATAATACACAGATTTTAAAAACTCATAAAACTATGTTATTTTAAAGAAACATTCTTAATTGTAGATTACAAATGCTTAAATGTGTACTTAACCTTTAAATATCTGGGAAGAAAAATTACATCCTCCTTACCCCCCAAAAAAAACCTTTTTACCTTATTCTGATTTCTAATTGATAATCTGAGTAAATCTAATATAATTTATTACTGATAGAAAATAATATTGAATTGGGTAATGGGGGAGAGAAAGGGAACATTGGACTCTTCCATCGATTTTACACATTACTGGCATACCACTGGAAGGGTTGATAGACACAGGTGCAGATCTTAGGGTCATTAGAGGTGACAATTGGCCCAGGGGCTTGATCTTAATGCAGGAGACATGAGACACCATGAGGATGGTCAAAGACAGAATGCCTAACTTCCAGTCCTTCTTAGCCCTTATATACCTTATTGTAATTACATCATTACAGCATACTGATTATGTATGAACTTAGAGAACCATTATATCACAATACTAAGTACTAAATATATATGTGACTTAGAGAACCCATTATCTCATCAATTCCACTGAATTAACACTTTGTTTCAAGTATACTTCCCCAGAGTTCCAGTCCTGTACAAGAAGGAAGTATGTTCTAGGCATATGAAGCACCTTTTGGAGTCAAGGCTTATTTGAGAATTAACACCTGAATTTTAAAGATATTGAAATCCATTATTTTAAGCAGCACTTTCTACAAATTAAAATTGTTCAATTAGCTAAAATTGATAAGCTCTCACCTTTTCACTGTTACCTCAGTTTAAAGTATCTTTGTTAAGTGCTAAGATACAAAAACAGCAAAAGATAGTCCTTTCAATAATCCAGGCAAAAGCTGATGAAGGCCTAATCTTGAAATTAAGATGTGGTATGTGAATGGAGAAAAAGGGGTTGATTGATGTGAGAGATGGTGTTGGTATAGAATCAATAGTAGATAGAGAATGACTAGACTCTGGAGGGATACAAAAAAGAATTTCATAATGCTTTTTAGGTTACAAAATAGGGTAAGTGAGTGAAAGGATGGTGATACGCTAAACAAAAAAGACACTAAATCCTATACAAGATATGTTGAGTTTGCAATCCCTACAGAACATCTTTAGAAATATCCCCCAAGCAATTGGTAATGAAAGATTTGATTTTGAGAGAAACCAAAGCTTAACATATAATTTCTCAGAGACTTCCATAAAGAAATAAAAGCCAAGGAAGTCACCAAGAGAGAATATAGAGAGAAGGTAGCTCCTGAGAACACTGAAGCAAATCTACATTTAAAGAACATAAGGAAAGAGAATGAAGAGACAGGAAGGAGGAAAAACAAGAGAAAGTAATGTCACAAATATTAAAATGATTGAGTATTCAATAGGAAATTTTGGTCAATCAATCAATATTTGTTAAGCACCAACTATATATGATAGGAACTGTGGTAAGTATTAGGAATTAAAAAAAAAAAAAATGAAATAGCCCCTGCTCTTAAGAGGATAATCATGTCAAATCCTGCTGAAAGATCAAGGAAGCAATGAATTGGTGATAAAGAGATCATCAGTATAAAAGCAATGGCAAAAGAATCAAAACATTTTGGTTATTCTCCTTTTTTTTTTCCTGAGGCAATTGGGATTAAATGACTTGTCTAGGATCACACAGGTTATTCTACTTTTTAAAAAAACTTGATTAGAATTATCAGTATTGCAACATCACAAAATTATGAAGAAAACTGTTACATAAAAATAGTATCTTCACCTAACATGTCTCCCCATGTAAAAAGCATATGTTACTACATTAAGTATCTATAATTTTGTCAGTATAGAATTCCTTCCCAGAATACAGATCACAGTTTGTCTATAACTTAATAATTAAATCTTAAGAAAGTACTTTGGACTTAGAAATTCAGGGACTTGCACTACAAAGTGCTGACTTTTATATATATTTATAGCAGGAGAAGCACTTTTTATAGAAACAAAGAACCGGAAATAAAGATTATTGATGAAGGAATTTTTGATTTTTTTTGATGAAGGATTTTTGGTTTTATTGATGAAGGAATGGTTAAAAAAACTAATAGTACATTCATGTCATGAAATATGTCATGAAATATTATTGTGCTATAAGATACAATGAATAGGACTAATATGAGGAATCATAACAGTATAAATTTGTGCACAGAAATATATACGTACATATATCATATGTGTGTATATATCTGTATGTGGGGAGAAGAGGAGACAGAGAATAGAACTACGTAAATGAAAAGAAATACCTACCACAAAACAATCAAAAGACAATATTGCACAAGATAAAACAAACGAACAAACAAACAAACTTGGCCCCAAAGAAGAGATTGAAAAGAAGATATCTCTTCCACCAAATTCTTTCCAGTGGTAGAAAATTCACGGGTATGGAAATATATTCTGGGGCAGCTAGGTGGCGCAGTAGATAAAGCACTAGCCCTGAAGTTAGGAGGACCTGTCTGGCCTCAGATACTTAACACTTCCTAGCTGTGTGACCCTGGGCAAGTCACTTAACCCCAATTTCAAAAAACAAAAAAACAAAACTACATACATACATATATACATATATATACATACAAATATATAAATAGTGTGTTTGTGTGTTTTTTGTATTGCTATAGCTTTCTAGAAGAGATCAGAGGTCAGATAAAGAAGTAAATTTAGAGATACTAATAAAAATTTCATGAGCTATTGGTAAAAAATTACCTTGATTTCAGCTGATCCCTTGATAAATGGAAATTCAACCATTCTAACTTTCCCATTAAAAAGTGGAATTTCAGTATCTTCTTCATTAGAACTTTTAATTTTAGCAATTATCTTGCCAATCAAATTAGTCCCGGTGCGATTATTGTGTTCATCCTTTAAAAAAAAAAAAAAGTCAATTCATCAGAATAATCGTTTGGAAATAAAAATATGCAAAAAAAATATACAAGTCTAAGATATGTTGAATTTTGTGTGGAACACCAACCATTAATTATTTGCCCTTCTGGTTTTCATAATCCAAGCATAATAAATAAAAATAAAAAACCACTTTAAAAGGAATTTAAAAAAGCACAGAGTAATGCCAGAAAATTATACTGAAAAAACTATTCAAAAACTGGAGTTTTAAATTTACCTGTCAATGCTAACAGTCATCCATCTGCACCAACTTTTTCACTGACAACTACTGCATATTGACATTACTAACATACTATAACATTTGTTAAATATTGAGAAAGATTGGTAAAGCATAACTATACTTGTTAATGGATTATTAGCTTTACAAAATAAAAAAATTAATAGGTATATGCAACATCCAACATCAAATGGTACCAGTTATTATTATGTAATATGTACATATGTTATGTATAAATACTTAACATATATAC
Organism: Sarcophilus harrisii; assembly: GCF_902635505.1. Taxonomy (NCBI): domain Eukaryota; kingdom Metazoa; phylum Chordata; class Mammalia; order Dasyuromorphia; family Dasyuridae; genus Sarcophilus; species Sarcophilus harrisii. Next base: position 497,220,532 of record NC_045426.1, on the reverse strand, counting down.
ATACACACTCTGAACATGTAAACTGATATTCTACATGGAGGAAATTTGAAAACTTTGTGAGAAAAATGCCAATAGGCAAAGTACTGGCAAGCTGTAGCATAAAATCTGTGAACATCTTCTGCATGTTGTATTCAAGAATGAATCAAATAGAGCATGAATGCCTCTAATCTAAGATTAAATACAGCTAAATACAAGGAACTACCTTATGTACTGTCACAGAAACTAAACAATTTAGGGAAAAAAAACTTCGTTGTTCTTCAGTCTAATTATATACAACTACTTATTCCACAGTACACAAAGTTAAAGTTTCTAAGATAGAAATTAAGTTCCTTCAAGCCAGAACTCTTGAATCCCTAGTGCAGAGCATTAGAATTTAAGGTATGTCTATGGAACTGAAATAGATTATCATTTGTGGTGACTCTTACTCTGTATGAAGCCCTCAGGGTGATTTAATTAAGGTCCTTTTTATTTAACCAGTTTTAATTATCAAGATAGATTTAGTCATTAGGATGGCTCTTTAGGTTAAAAATGAATTATCTCCTTCTGTTCCCAAGATAAATAATAATCAGCTACATAGCAAAAGACAACTCTGCTCACACTTAAAAAACTCTATAACCAATAATGTTGCCAACATCAATACCATAGAGTGGGAAGCATAAACACAGAACAGGATATTAGACTAATTTGCGGTTTATTTATGAGCCTGTTCTTCATAGTAAGGAGCTTCAAGATATTTCAAGTTTTATTTGATATCTAGATAAATTTGAAGGTATAAATACAAACACAAAGAATGAAAAAGAATGGCTTAAGGAATATAAGAACCATTCTTCTCCATCATTAACATATATAATCCAGAACTGATATTGAAGAACTTAATATTAAATGCTAAACAATTAATGATTTGATCTTAGTTACAAAATGATTGGGACAACAAATTTAAGACAAAACTACTCTACCTTAAATTACCTTTGGACTCTTCCAACTATCAGTTGGATACTGATCTATCAAATTGATACCTGCTGACCAAATTCTAATAATACTAAAATGAACTTATACAACATCAGATTGTATTATTATTATATATGCTACAGATATGTACATATAATATAAATATAAATAATATTACTGCAAAATGAACTATTGTATACAAGTAAATATTTTAAATTACTGAGGTTATGACTGATCAACTTTTGAGAGCAATGATCTGAGGATAAAAATTCCTCAAAAATATACTATACATCTATTATTTTAGTTTAATATTGAAGGGCTACTGAGGTCTATTTGTCTTTATATATACTTCATTAAATGCCTAAAGATTGAGGCCATTTCAGTTCTTGTGTGCTTCTGATGGGTTTTTCTTCTCTTTCAGAGGTGGCTATTATAACTGGTATCTGTTGGGATCTTTACAAAGTGTTAAGACATCGGAGTTAATTTAATCTTAGAAAGAGTTATTTTGGGCCAGAACTTGAAACAAGATACTAAGTGGAACTGATTGAACAATGCTTGTGTTCACACCTTTAGAGAGCTCCTAAGTATCTAAGTACTCAATGGAGTTCACACGTGTAGGGCTTAGTCCGAATTCATACCTCCCTTGAAGTTCTTAGGACCAGAGAGCACTCTGGGAGATAACCCATAATCCCTGCCTCGAGAAGGAGGAGTTAACCTTTGGGAGATGATATATATGGAGGAAGCTCTTGGAGCTAGGAAGAATTTCTCCGGAACATTGACAGGGCTCTGAGACAGAACACTCTGGAAGAAAAGTCTAACAAGCCCTATCTTCGAGGCAAGAGAGATCCATTGCATCTTCCAACTTGGTGCTGGCTGGAGGCTGAAGAAAGCAGAGGCAGAAGCCAAGGACAAAGCTGCAAGATCTCCTGGAGCCAGGCAGAGAGATAGGCCTCAACTAACCGGGCTATTTTGGAAGGAGAAATAAACATTTGCATTTTTACCAGCTGGCTGCGATTTTTGGAGTAATTATTTATTTCAACTGAGACTAAGGCTGCCTCCAGGAAAACCACCACAGGTATCAAGTCACAATCAGCTCACAGCTTTTGCCCTTTTATAATGCTGCAGTTGGAAAAATCACTTAGCTAGGTTTAAAAACCACATAAGCTAACTTTATTAGAACTGTGCCTAAAATAAAAATTATTCAATTATACACCCATTACCCATATACCTTTTAAAATCTCGACTGGGATTTCTCCTATGATAAAATGAATTTTGTGCATCAACTATACAATGTCTTTTTTTTGGATAGTGACGTTTTTTCCATCCCTAAACATGTTGGCTCTTTGCTTTTCTGAACAAGATAATTAAGATTAGCAAATAAATTATTTCTGAATAAAGGATTATTATAGCTATCATATTAAGTTTCCCCAAAACCCCACTTTTACCAAGTCAAACATAATGCTTTTAAAATTATCTGCTAGTTTTAGACTGCATACATCTAAGAATGGATAACCGAGTCACTAAACTATCATAACACTAAACTGTTCTTTCAGAAAAAGAATGATACTCTCTTAGTCTAAAAACCTCATACACTCTTTTCAACATATCTAACATAAAGCCAAGTATAATTATCTTGTGATAAATTTGTAAAATGCAAACATTACCACGATATTGAGGCACATGTCTTTGACTAAAGTCCTATTGGCAATGGGTGGAACATTAGAAACAGCCGGGGTAGAAGGTAGACATTCAGGAATTAACTTGATTGGTTCATTAGGTATGACATCAACTAAAATCTTAGAAAAGGAAAACAATAGGATTAACAATGTGGTCACTCATGTATACATGTTAGAGTTAACGAATGAAATGATAGTTTATAACAATTTTTTGATATTCTAACATTTTTTTCAATTAAAATATTTTTTAAAAAACACTAACAAAATGTCTTGACACCAAAACATTAAAAAAATTACATTCTAAAAACTACTAACAATGTCTTTAATGTATTAAGACCAGTGATTCTAAAATATATATCTCTAATGTTCCATAATAAGAGAAAATGAAAAGTTTAAGATATTTAGAAGGTAACGTAATCATTTGATATTTTGATTTACTTACAATATAGAAAATAAACCAAAATGTTATCCAAAAGATTATTACTTGGTTCTTTATTAACCAGAATTAAAAAAAAAAAAATCGTTACACACAGTATTTTTATATGCAGAGTTTTATATATTCTAGATGCTTAACAAATACTGTTTAAAATTCATGATGCTGAGTTCTACAATTCTTATGTGCCTTATGAGTCAAAGCAAATCAAATGTACAGGACATAAAAAAATATATTTTATCATTTCCTAAACTTAAGAATTTTTAGATTGATAATATACATAAAATATGGAAGGTAAAAATCAGAATGTCAACTTAATCCCAAAATTTCTGTCTTCAAGCTACACATTACATTGTACTATGTAAAAGCTAAAGACAAACCTGGTCACTATTGAGAACAGTAGATTTGTCAACCATAAAGGCAAACTGGATGCAGTAACTGCCCACTTTGTTTGGAATCACTTTATCCCTTAATTAAAAAGATAAAAATATTTCAAAGTTAAATAAGAGAGAAACTTAAAGTTTATGTGTTTCTTTTTCTAAAATCCATAAAAGGGAATTGATTAAAAGTATAACTTTAGTTAACAATGTCTTCATTCTTAAGATGTTCCCTCTCCCATTTTTCTTGGAGAAAATCTATTTTAGAAGGGAAACATTCCTGTTCAGGTTGTAAAAAAACACAAAACTGAAAAATTAGGGTGAATAATTTTGAGAAATTAAAAAATTCTTCCCCTAATTTAAAATTCTGCTAGTATATTTTTGTGAAATAAATGAAATCCCTGAATATCCTAACAAACATTTGTACTTTTCAAGTCATGGGATTTGCTTGATCTTTCCTATTTTGTTTCTCACCTTTTCTCCTGGTTTACATTTTAGAACTCGTGAATTAAAAAAAAAAAAAAAAAAAAAAAGTCAATTTAAACATCAACTACTATTCTTTTTTGTAATGTACTAAGAACTTTAACAAATTCTACTTTATAAAAATATGTTTCCAGGGAAAGAAAAACAAGCTCAGGCTTCCAACCACTAGTATGCACTTTTTCCTACTCTATTAATCTTTTAGGTTTTCTCTTTAACTCTATTCCACCCTACTTGATCTCATCAACTTCTATCAATTTAAGGATCATTTTACACTGATGATTCCCAAATCCTAAATATGCAAATCTAGACTGTCTGCTAAATTAGTCATTCATTTTAAAATGCCTCTTGGATCTTTACAACAAGATAACCTACAGGTATGATCAAACTTAATCTTTTCTTACTAATTCTTCTCTCCTTTAAACTTTCCCATTATTGTTGAATGTACCAATTTCCTTCCAGTCCATCATCCATGCTTCACAACATCAATGCCATCCCTGACTTCTCACTTTCAAGAATCCCTCACATTCAATCTGTTACCAATCTTATTTTTCTCCATTCATACAGCAGCAATCTTAATTTAGGCTCCTATCACCTCTTAATTTAGAATACAATAAAAGCTTTCTAACTAGTCTCCCTGCCTCAAGACTTCCCAATCCAATACAACCCAAATTTACTTGTCAAAGCAATTTTTCCAAATCATATTATTGATCAAGTCACATTCCCCATCCATAGTGCTTACAAAATCAAATACTGACTCCTATGGCATTTAAATAATCTCTTCATAAACTGGCTCTTCCCTTCCTCTATAGACTATTTCTGGCTCCCTCTTCTCCTCACACACTCCTTGACCACAATATTTCATTTCCTGCCCCCCCCCCCTATGCTTTTGCATTGTCTCCCATTCATAGAATGCTTGAGATGTCACCTCTACCCCTGCCTACCTCTATCTTGATTTAGCTCAAATCCCATCTTCTGTATGTCTTTCCTGATCCTCTAACTGGCTAATGCCTTGCTCCTTTAGATTTTCTTCATTTATTTATTTATTTTTTTTACAACTTCTATGTAGCTAGATATTTAATGTATCCTCATTCAAATGTATGCCCTTTGATGGCACAGATCTTATTGGAATTTCTTTTTTTAACACCAGTTTAGTTAAGCTAAGCACAGTGCCTGGCACATGGAAAGTATTTTTAATAAACACCTGCTGATTTAGAACAATTTTTAGAATCCTCTATAATAATATAGAAGTTAATCTTTTTCTCTGTTATGTAAGACAGCTATGAACACTAATCAGGTACAGATCACTGTAGCTCCCATATTAAAAATTTTTTTTCCTTTTGCTTTTTCTTTGATGTAAAGAACTGAAAATAAAATTATATGGAAACCAACAATTCCTAAACTTGCTGTCATGGAATATTCTCCATGAGTGGGAAAAATATTTTCAAAATAAAGAATTTGTAACATTTATTCATTAACAAATTATAAAAATAAATGAGAAATACCTGAAATAAAAGAAGCCCTCTTCCTTGTCATTATCTTTTATTTTACTACAATTAAATGTTTCTACCTGAGGAGAAAAACAAAAATTTCAAATGCTATAGCTAATATTAAAAATTTAAATGAAGACAATTTAAATGATGCCACTAATGATAGTCTATGTAAAGTATAATTTTGAACAATACTACTTAGAAAAATGAATTTTTAAAAACCAATGGAACAATGATTAGATTTAAAAAAGTAACTTTATACAAATAAATATGCAACTTTAACTTCTATGTAACTACAGTGATAAAATTTAAAGAATAATAATTTATAAAAACCTAATGTTTTCCATTTTAATACATAATATGATTACTGAAAAACCTGCACAAGGCAAATATATTTATTCTCCAATTCAAGAAGTTAAAACAGTGACCCTTTCTGAAATGGCTACAAGCTGAAGGTTGCTTATAATCAAAACAAAATATAAATTAATAGAAAAATGGCTAGAAATAATAGGTAACTATTATATTATAACTATTATATTATAAGGACTGGACCAAATTTGCTCTATAACATGATAAACTCATTAAAAGATATGAATCACCGGAAAGAAGTAAAAACCTATTTTCTTGAATTATTCTCCCCAGAATACAGCAACTACCATCTTACCTCTTCCTACAAAGTCAGGAGATTTCATAGAAGCTGCTCTTCCAAGTGGTGACATTAATCAAATATATAAATGGATAACATTGTTAAAAATTAAATAAATACCCAAATATTTCAGCTGTCTTTATTTTAGAAATGTCAAGAAAGTAGAATTAGGTTAATATTTCTAAATGCCTTCTTAATATTTAAGTAGCATTTTATAGTGACTTACATTGGCTGGTTGTCGGCTTCCACTGCCTGTGAGTTTCCACATTTTCATAGAAATCCTTGTGGGATTAATATTCTTAATGACACTTTCATCTTCAGAAATAACACTAACCATGAAATCTGTCAGAGCAAACAAAATTATTTCTATTTTTCTTAATCTAATCATGCAACTAAATTTTTTTCCCCTATAATTCATAAATATTGAGATAAAAACGTGATTGGCAAGTTAAAAACTTTCCAATAAGCACATGTTTAGCTTTTTAAATTATACTAAAAAGCAACATATGCTAATTAAATTATATGTGTAAAGTACAGGCAATAAAACATATATACATAAAAATAAAATATTATCAGCTAATGAAGTTGATGATCATTATTACTATTTTATTTTTATGTTCTCCTGGTTCTGCTTGCTTAACTTTGTATCAGTTCATGTAAATTTTCCTGAGTTTTTCAGAAATTATCTAACTTATCATTTCTTCTTCTTTTTTTTTAATTATGTTTTTTATTGACAGAACCCATGTCAGGGTAATTTTTAACAACACTATCCCTTGCACTCACTTCTGTTCCAATTTTTCCCTTTTCTCCCTCCACCCCCTCCCGTAGATGGCAAGCAGTCCTATACATGTTAAATAGGTCACAGTATATCCTAGATACAATATATGTGTGCAGAACCTAACAGTAGTTCCCTTGTTGCACAGGGTGAATTGGATTCAGAAGGTAAAAATAACCTGTAACTCATCATTTCTAAAAGCACAATAGTATTTCATCACAATCATAACATTAACTTGTTTATCCACTCCGAATTGATGGAAGTCCCTTCACTTTCCAATTTTATGTTACCATAAAAAGAGATTCAATAAATATATTTGCACATGTCTTTTTCTTATTTCTTTAATCTCCTGGGGGATTTATTTATTTATGCATACCCTGGTAGGGGATTATTGCTGGGTCAGAGTATGCAATTTTATGGTCCACATTATTCTCTGGAAGAAACAATTACAGCTCCACCAAAGAGTATACCTATTTTTCCCACTGCCCCATCTAATATTTGAAACCACTCTTCAGCTCAAAATAGGATGGAGGGACTTCAAGAAAGGTCAGTCTCACTAGGTGAAAGGGGTGTTCAGAGCAGCTCAAGACAGTGTCCAGGAAATCCAGTAGAAGGGTTTTAATCACAGCACATAAGCAACTGAGACCCTCAATCTTAACTCAGTAAAACAACAGCTGTGGGGCAGCCTCCAACCCAACTCAGAGGAATCCTGGAAACCAGGCAACAAGTGGGACTAAGTCAGGCTACTCCCAGCATTGTGAGCAATATGCCAAACACAAGGGATCCTGTGCTCAAATTTAGGCTCAGAGTTACACAGGAAACTTGCGATAGCGCCCTCTTGTGCTCCAGGGGCAGAGGTCAACTTCAAAAGTCACAAAACAGGAAAAAGAAAGAAAATGAACAAGAAACAGAAAAGAACCTTAATTACAGAAAGCTATTCTGGTGACAGGAAAGACCAAAACAACAACTTGGAAGAGGACAAAATGCCTACATATGAAACCTCAAAGAGGGATATGAATTGGTCTCAAGCGCAAAGAGGCTTCTTGGAAGTGCTCAAAGGATTTTAAAAACCAAATAAGAGAGGCAGAAGAAATACTGGGAAAAGAAACAAGAGGTTTGCAAGAGATAGTCAACAGCTTGGAAAAAGAAAACCATTACTTAAAAAACAAAAAAACCCACTGAAGAAAACACCACCTTTAAAAGTAGAATTAATCAAATGGAAAAGATAAAGGTTAACTGAAGAAAATCATACATTAAAAACTAGAACTGAGCAAATGGAAGATAATGACTTCGAGATATCAAGAATCAATGAAATTAAAAAGAATGAAAAAATAGAAGAAAATATAAAACATCTTATTGGAAAAACACCTGACTTGGATCTTTATCCAACACAGATAATTTAAAAATTATTGAACTATCTGCAGGCCACAACCAAAAAGAGTTTGTATAACATTCTTAAAAGATACCATCAAGGTAAACTGTCCTGATACACTAGAATTAAAGTCATTCAAAGAATACATCAATTGCCTCCTGAAAGAGATCCCACAAGGAAAACTCCAAAAAATACTATTTCAAAACACCAGAACTATAATATTTCAAGGAAAAAAAATTCAAATATCAAAGAACTACAGTTAGGAATACCCATGATTCAGCAACTTCTACTAAATAAAGTATCAGACTCTGGAATACCATATTTAGGAAGGCAAAAGATTGTAAATGACAAACCACTCCAATATCTTTTTTTCAAAGGTCACAAAAAGTCAGATATAACTTAAAAGGACTGTATAATAAAATCTTAATCCTATATTTGATTTTTAGGATTTCCATTTTGGCATGTAATTGGAATTACAAATTTGTTCTTTTTCTAGATTTTAGTTCCATGCCTATTCATTTATCTGCTCTTTCTATTCTATTGATCTATGCATTTAGAGATAAAACTTTTCCTTTAAGTATTGCTTTGCCTGAATATCACAAATCTAGGTAAGAATTCATTGCCATTAATGAAATTATTGCTTGTACAATTTCTTCTTTGATTCACTCATTCTTTTAGGACTGGACTGTTTCCAAAATATTTTAAATCTGTACTTCATAGGCCTTTATTGAATGTAATTTTTGTTCAATTATGGTCTGTTTTTCTGCATGTTTGTAATATTTCTATGCACTAAAGGTCAATTTTTGTAGTGTACTAAGAGCTGAGAAAAAGATATAGTCCTTTCTATTTCCATTCAACATACTCCAGAGACCTATAATAATGAAATTTTAAAAATTTTACCATTCTCCTTACCATCTTTTTTATTTTGATTCTAGAATTACCAAACTCTGAGAGGAATAAATTGAGGTACTCCACTACACTTTTCTCTATATTCTCCAGCTTAATTTTCCCTTAAAGATTTATACACCATTAGAGAGTGTGTGTGTGTTGCTTTATGTTCTATGCTCTCTCTTTTTTTTTTTTAAGCAAAATGTCCTTTATTATTTTTGCTTTGTCTGAGATCATGATTGTAGTTACCCCTGTCTTTTTCATTTCAGCTGAAGCATAACAGATTCAAGGCTCGTATTTTAAATCTATGTAGGTTTTTCTATTTCAAACGAGTCTCTTGTAAACATAATGTTGGACTCTGGTTTCTAATGGATTCTGCTATCCTCTTTTATTTTAGGGTAAGTTTATCCAATTCACATTCAGTTATGATTGGATTGTATCGCCTTTTTCTCCCTGTCCCTTCCTTGAAAGTCTTCTTTACTTCTAATAACTCCCTTCCTTAATCTGTCCTCCATAATTATTCCTAGACCCTCCCCTCCTAATTCCCAGATAGCCAAGATGATTATCTATACTCAACATATATTCTTTCCTCCTTTACCTTTGTAGGAAAAACTCTCCATTGCACATTACATAATTTTCACCAATTATCCTTCCCCCTTCTTCCAATGCATACAGTTCTCACGCTTCCATTTTTTTTTTTTTTTTGTGATCATCCCATTAAGGCACTCTATGCATTCTAAGTAGGCTATTTCTAACTGTCCCAGAATGATAATGTACTTAGGGATCACATGTAGCAGCATCTTCCCATATGGAAATGAAACAGCTAACTTTGTTAAATTATGAGTTTTCACTCATGTTTACTTTTCTATGCTTGAATCTTTTGTTTGAATGCAAATTTTCTATTCAGTTCTAGTTTTTTCATCAGGAATGCTTGAAAGACTACTATTTCACTAAGTATTTATTTTGAACCAGCAGGATTATACTTATATTGATGGGTATTCTTGCCCATAACAGTTTATGGCCATACATTGCTCTATGGTAATAAACTGCTAAATCTTGCATGATCATGACTGTGGATTCAAATTATTTCTTCCTGTTTATGTTTTTTCTTTGATTTGAGAAAGCAGTGGATTTTAGCTATAATAATTCTAGGTTTGGGGATTTGATTCAGAAGATGAATGGTGGATACTATCAATTTCTATTTTGCCCTCTGGCTCTAAGAGATCTATACAGTGTTCCTTTATAACTTCCTGAACTATACTGGTTAGGGTTTGGGGATTTTTGGTGGGGTTTATTTTTAAATATGGCTTTCAGATAATCCTATAGTTCTTCAATTACCTCTCCTCAATTTATTTTCCAGGCTTAGGAGTTTTTCCCTATGAAACATTTCATATTATCTTCTATTTTCTGTGCCTTTTTAAACTTTATTTTATGGTTCCTTAATGTCTCATGGAGTCATTAGTTTCCACATGAACAATTCTAATATTTAAAGAATTATTTTCTTCATGAAGTTTTGTATCTCATCATTTGGCTAATTTTTAAAAATGTTTATTTAAACTACAGGGCCTTTTTCTACAAGCAGAAAAAAACTACAAAACAGAAAAAAAAAAGACAAAAGGAATGTATGTAACAAATTTCCATTTCAAGAAAGCACATATAGTAGAAGAGATCATATGTACAACTGTCATCTAATTGTTGCTTCTTTGTAGTTCTATTTATTCTCTGTATTTCTTCCCCCCCCCCCCTTTTATCTCCTCACAACCTCCAGGCAGGCTACAGCTAAGCATGGGTATATATTTAACCATACATATACACAGACCTATTCGCACATACATACACATATATAGACAAACATCCAAAATAATACTAATATGGCTGACATAATGTAGATTTCTCAATTAATGTCAATTCTTCCTCTGTACTTCATTCATATAGAATAATTACTATTTTAAAATTTTCCTAGTCAGTTTTGCTTGAGTCAGATCATACTCAGCACTTTCCCAATCTTCCTTTTAAACTACCCAGTTACTGATGTTAATCTGAAACATACATTTCCATTAAAAAAAACAAATTATTTGTTCTTGTTGAGTCCCTTGAAATTAATCTTTGAGCTATAATTAATCTGCAAGCTCACTAAAAGTCCATGTTTTTCATTCAATTTTATATTAAGTTTTGCTGGATATGCAATTTTTGGCCACAGGCCTAGTTCTTTAGACTGTTGATATACATTATTCCAGTATCTGTGTTCTTCTAAGGTAGCTGTTGATAAATTCTCCACACTTCTAACTATAGCTCCAGCATATTTGAATTAGTTTTTGTGGTGGTTGTTTGTTTCTTGCTATTTTTCTCTTTGATCTGAAGGTTTCAAAATTTGCAATACTACTGTTGTTTTCTTTGAGGTGATTAATGGATTTTTTCTATTTCTACTTATCTCTAGTGTTCTATCAACTTCAGGACAATGTTCTTTGATTATTTCTTGTATTGTGTCAAGATTCTTTTTAGGGGGTAGTCAATTATTCTTATATTTTCTCTTTTTGATCTGTTCTCCTGATCTCTTAATTTTTTCCAGAGGTTTCATATTCTCTTTCATGTTCTTATTCTTTATGTTTAGTTTTGATATTACTTGGTGTCTCATACCTTCATTGGCTTTCCTTTGTCCAAGGATGCCAGTTAGTCTCAGGGTTCCTGACTTCCTGGAGGTGTTTATATTTCACACAATCAAATTCTGGTTTTGTGGTCTGTCTTTTTGAGTCTTCTCTGGTTGTCTCAGGACAATCTCTGTTCTGCCCCAGTATTAATTGTTTTTCACTGATCTATGTTTGTCCTGACATACAATTTTGCTTTGTTTGTGGGAGAAATCTGGAGAGGTTGGGATTCCCTGACCTGCACTGCCATCTTCCCAGAATTCTCCCAAATTTTGATTTTTTAAGCAATTATTTTCAATATTTTTGCACCTCTTTTGCCATACTGGATTTTTTCCCCCCCCCGAGGCAATTAGGGTTAAGCAACTTGCTCAGGGTCACACAGCTAGGAAGTGTTAAGTGTCTGAGGCCAAATTTGAACTTGGGTCCACCTGACTTCAAGGCTAGTGTTCCATCCACTGTACCACCTAATAGTCCCTTTTTGCTATACTGTTAATTCTTTTTTCATGAATTTCTTACATATCTTTTAATTGTCTTCCCAATCCTTTCTTGATTTTTAAAAATCATTCCTATGCTACTCCCACCCTTCAACTTTTGAAAGAATTCTTTGAGCTTGTGTCAATATTTTCCCCCCTTTGAACCTTTACTTATAGATGTTTCACTGTCTCTCAAATGTTCAACTTTTCAACACTGAAAACATCTATGAGTTTCTCTAGAAGTCCCTTGCCAAAAGGGACCCTGTCTTTCCATGTTCATCATAGTTTGGGTATAATAAGCATTTGTGCCCACTGTGGCACAGCATCTTATGATCTCCTCTAAAGGAACATCTTTGTCTAATCCCCATATAATTCTTTTGCAAACCTCATTATTATCTCCAATGGTTCTTATTACGGCTGTTTGCAAACGTCCCACAAAATCTGCAAAAGGTTCATTGGGACCTTGCTCTATTTTTGCGAAAGCTTTAATTCCAACTTTCTGTCCAGGGAGAGAACTCCAAGCTTTTATTGCAGCCTTAGAAATTTGCTCATACACTGTTATGGGATAATAAATCTGTTCTGAATTCTCTGCACACTGTTTCACTGTATACATGTTTCAATGTCTTCTGAATTTTTGTGTGGGGCATCCCTTGTACCACAACAACTTTTTATGGTCAGGTTTTTTTTTTCTCTTCATTCACTCTACTTCTTAACTTTGCACTTTATGTTAGAGTTGGTCTCTGTTCACCCCTGGGCAGTATGACTGGCCTGAATATGATCTATTATGTATGTCCTCCTGTTCTCACAGTTCATTCTGGGAGTTTGTAGATTTTCGGTGTTTCCAAAGTGGTATGATCTGGAGACATATCAGGTCACTGGCTACTCTGATCAGTATTCTGCTCTACTGTGACTAGAACTTTACCTCTCTACTGTGGAAAAAATAAAATAGAAAAAAAAAAAAAAACAGTAAGAAAATGTTGTTGTTTGCCTTTCATTCTCGAAGAGGATACCAGGAAAGGTAATTCATGACTTGTAAATAAATTGGATTTAAATGAAGGAAGGCTTTGCTTTCTTTGTAAAGTCACCCCCCCTTACTTTTTTTTTTTCAAGAGCCATCTGGATCCAGTGGCAAGATATAAATAAGGGCAATTGGAAATGGCCCCCATGAAGTGGGAGACTTGGCCTTTTTAAGCTAAGGTTTTTCCCAGGTCTCACTTTGACTGAAGAAATGCCCTTTCAGTGATTAAGACAAGGTAAGAAATTAGGCAAAAAATGGCCTCTTCTATCAAATTAAAAAAAATAATAAAAATCAGTCTAGGAAAGGAAGATCTTCAGGGTTTCTGGTGAAATATAGAAACAGTTGCTATTTACATTTACTCTGGACCCAATAGCAATTGTTTCTATATTTGACCAGAAACCTATGGTTTATTTGGAGCCAGAATGATTTGGGTTTAAGGCAGGATCATCAAAAAAGAAATCTAGTCCATAAACCCCAAGGCATCCTGAAAGCCAGTAAGAAAATCAGAGGTTCAGACTAGGCACTGACCCACACTTAACACCGTACACCAAGATAAGGTCAAAATGGGTTCATGACCTAGGCATAAAGAATGAGATTATAAATAAATTGGAAGAGCATAGGATAGTTTATGTCTCAGACCTGTGGAAGAGGAAGGAATTTATGACCAAATAAGAACTTTGGTTCTTTAGAGATCATTATTGATTACAAAATAGAAAATTTTGATTATATCAAATTGAAAAGTTTCTGTACAAACAAAACTAATACAGATAAGATTAGAAGGGAAGCAATAAACAGGGAAAACATTTTTACAATCAAAGGTTGTGATAAAGGCCTCATTTCCAAAATATATAGCCATTCTCCAATTGATAAATGGTCAAAGAATATGAACAGACAATTAATTCTCAGATGAAGAAATTGAAACTATTTCTACCCATATGACAAGATGCTTCAAGTCATTATTAATCAGAGAAATGCAAATTAAGACAACTCTGAGATACCACTACACACCTGTCAGATTGGCTAAGATGACAGAGAAAGATAATGTGGAATGTTGGAGGGGATGTGGGAAAACAGGGACACAAATACACTGTTGGTGGAACTGTGAACACATCCAGCCATTCTAGAGAGCAATTTGGAACTATGCTCAAAAAGTTATCAAACTGTGCATACCCTTTGATCCATCAGTGCTACTACTGGGCTTACACCCCAAAGAGATACTAAAGAAGGGAAAGGGACCTGTGTGTGCCAAAATGTTTGTGGCAGCCCTGTTTGTAGTTGCTAGAAACTGGAAATTGAATGGATGCCCATCAATTGGAGAATGGCTGAAGAAATTGTGGTATATGAATGTTATGAAATATTATTGTCCTATAAGAAACCATCAGGAAGATGATTTCAGAGAGGCCTGGAGAAACTTACATGAACTGATGCTGAGTGAAATGAGCAGGACCAGGAGATCATTATACAGTTCAACAACAATACTGTATGAGGATGTATTCTGATGGAAGTGGATTTCTTCAACAAAAAGATCTCACTGACAGTTTCAATTGATCAATGATGGACAGAAGCAGCTACACCCAAAGAAAGAACACTGGGAAATGAATGTAAACTGTTTGCAAAAATGCAAACAGTTTTTCTTCCCGGGTTATTTTTACCTTCTGAATCCAATTCTCCCTATGTAACAAGAGAACTGTTCAATTCTGCACACATATACTGTGTCTAAGATATACTGTGACATATTTAACATATATAGGAGTGCTTGCCATCTGGGGAGGGGGTGGAAGGAGGGAGGGAAAAAATCAGAACAGAAGTGAGTGCAAGAGATAATGTTGTAAAAAATTACTCAGGCATGGGTTTTGTCAATAAAAAGTTGAAGGAAAGAAAGGAAAGGAGAGGTAGAGGAGAGGAGAGAGAAAAGATTCGGGTAGCTAGATGGATAGAGAACCAGAGTTCAAATTTGAACTCAGACACTCAACACTTCCTGGTTGTGTGACCCTGGGCAAGTCACTTAACCCCAATTGCCTCAGCCAAAAAAAAAAAAAAAAAGTAAAGAAAGAAAAAGAAAAGAAAAAATAAGAGTTTCACAAATATATTTCAAAAATTAAGTAGGAATTGTAACTAAAATTTCTAAAATACTATACAAGGTTATAATGGAAGGTTTTGGTTTTCTTATGAAACTTCCAACTTGTCATTTATTTAGGGTTAGGTAATCAGAAGACAAGCTTGAGTCTATATATGAATTTTTCTCCTTGTTATCACAATATACAGATTATCAAATCTCTAAGATAAAAAAAAAAAACCACAATTTAAAACTGTGAAGTCACATTTCAACTTTAAAGCAATTTCATTTAAAAATTAATGTAATGGATACTCATTTGAAAAAGCAGTAGTAAGTCTAATTTATTATTATGAATGTAAATAAAGATACATAAATTGATAAGTCTTGTAGGAAAATTTGTATTCAATTCCTGGCCATTATGTGTTAGCTATATGATGCTGAATAAATCCCTCAAGCTCTCAGGCAACCAGGATTATAAGAGGTAAAAAAGATACTTAATTTTAACCAATGGGATTTTTTTTATGTATACATATTTTGAAAATATTTTAATGTAAACAAAGTATAATCCTCAAGTGCTTTTAAAAGCAAAGAGGACAGGCTATAATTCTTCCCATTCTCAAGCAAATACCAGCGAATAAGATCAATATCAATAACACATATCAGAAAAAAAGATAAAAATTGGGAACATATGGCTTCACAAAGTAAATAAATTGGACAGGAAATCTGTCAGATTCCAAATCTCACTGCTTTCTTCTGATTCTATGAAAAATGCTGCTGTGAATACAATATATTTGAAATAATATACCCCAAAGATACAAGGACAAGTTAAAACAATTATACTTCTAGATAATTTACATTCTCCTTAACATTTCTGTCATCAACAAAGTCTTTGCCCTCAGAAGTTTATCTAACCAAAAAAGTGAAGAAATGTCTACAAATGATATGGGAGGCATGTATGGTTGCCAAAAAGAATTTTACATATAGGAATAAAACATTACTCAATAAGGAAAGATTAGCATCTAGTATACACCAAACCAAAGAGATACAAAGAAAAAAAGGAAAATAGTTTCTGACCTCAAGGAGAGGGCAGTCAAATCAACATGTTCATAAATTATCAGCAGTTGGGGGGATCAGGAAAGGTATCAGGCAGAAGATGACACCTGACCTAACTTTGAAGTAATTTAGGAAGGAATGCATTCCGAGATACTGGAGAGCAGCCAGAGTAAAGGGGAAGAGTTACCATGTATGAGGAACAGCAAAGGTGGCCAACCTGCTGGCCTGAAGGATTTTTCACTTCCATTCCAGAATTTTTTGACAATGTCACTTGAAATGTTATCACTTTTTACATTTATATTATTTTATTAATTTATGTAAGAATATATTTATGTAAGAACAAAATAAACAAAAGAAGTTATTTGATAGGTTTAACAGGTATATACCGAAAAGCCAGAGAACATTTAAAAGGAATTTAAAATGGAGATAAAATTAATCATTGATAGTAATTATTCACATCTATATATAATCGTGAGCTTTGCAAAGGGGTATCTGCACAACATTGTTGGGTAGGCAGTATAAGTAATATTATCACTTATTTATAATTAAGGATACTTGAAGCTTAGGAAGGATAAAAGATTTGATCATGGACACAGCCAGTAAATTAAAAACAAGATTTAAATACAAATCTATTGACTATAACTTTTTCCATTATATCAAGTGACTAGTTTATTGTTAATAAATCTTTCTCTGGATTGATTCTTTCATAGGAACTATACACTGTTCTTTTAATTGCTATTAAATAGCACTAGATATTTATTGAATGCAATTTTTTTGGAAAAAAAAATAGGAGAAAATCCTCACTACATATGATGGTTTCACAAATACTGATCATTTAAAATATTAATTTGAGAATGCTTTGACAACATTAGTTAAAATTTAAACCATTAAAATCTAAGCAACGTGCTAAAAAACTTTAGTAAGTCACAGAGGTGATGGTATAGAATCTAGAGTAAGAGGCCTTAGTGGTCTGCAAATGTTATTTGCAGGTGATATTCTGCTAGTTTCATGAAGATCTGTTGGATTTTTTATTTTCTTGTTAAAATAATTCTGGCCTCAATTGTTTTAATTGTATTTCACATCTTTTTTTCAATTTTTAAAAATAAATTCCGATCTGTGCTCTGAACAAATGGTCTGACTAGATACCCACAATAAAGAAAGCTACACAGCAAAATAAATTAATTAATTAATTTAGCATTAACAGTGCTTTACAAACATTATATTAGCTGGCATTAAAAAAATTAAACTCTTTAAAGAGATCAGGTATATAATGTAATAAAACTTATACAAATGAAGAAAAAAAGTTTAGTGGCCCAAATTAAATAGAAAAAGTCATTTATAGATTCAATTAGAACCTAGGTATTTACTCAACCACAGTTTTATCAATACTTTCCACTAGTTTCCAGTGCTCTTTCTCATGTATAAAATGATAAGAAAATGACAGCCTAATTATAACAAAAAAGGCTCTTCCATTTTGGTTTCTCTAAACCATTGATTTTATTCAGTCTTTTCTTCTATTCCTTTCTCCAGTTGCTTCTGAAATATGGGTGTCTTCCAAGATTTTATCTCTATTCCAATACTAGGTAGAATAGAAAGCGCACTAGATTTAGAGATAATGGACCTGAGTTCAAAACACAGTCATGTCTAACCTTGGACAAAATATTTAACGTCTCTGGGCCTTATTTTCCTCATCTCTAAAATGAGGTAATTGGACTAGCTGACTTCTTAAGGTTCCTTGTGGATGTTAATTCTAGATTCTAAGGTATCTTTCATCTTCTCATCTATCTCTATATTTCTTCTATTTAGTTTTAATAATATCCTTCATAAAAATAACTATATCTATATCTGTACACTCAAATGACCTCAAACAGTTGTCTATCTCTACCAGATATCCTTTTCACGCCTCATAATTCAGTTCAAAGCTGATCACACTCTCACCCCTCACAATGAAGCTTCACCAGGGCTGGTCAATTTCACCTTTGCAATATCTGTTTAATGGATCCCTCTAAGACTGCCACTATCCTGATGATGCCCTCACTGACTCATGTTTGCCTGTTGTAATAATCTCCTAATTGGTTTTCTTGCCTCAAGTCTCTCCCTAATTCAGTCCAATCATCTGTTAAAGTAATCTTACTAAATCACAGGTGTGAACATTTGACCTCCTTACTAAACAGACTCCAGTGTTTCCCTATCTTTGGGGAAAAAAAAAAATGGAAAAAACTGTTCCAAGTCCTTTATGATACAACTTTCCTTCCTACTTTTTCAGTCTAAATACAACTTACATATCCCTCTCCCCAATGCTTGAATAATGGCCTCCTTGCTTTTTCTTAAGACAATTATTACTACAACCCTAAGAAGTATTATTATAATATCCATTTCAGAGTTGGTGAAATTGAGACAGACAGAAGTAAACTTACTTACTCTGGATCACACAGCTAGTGTCTGAGGCTGAATTTATACTCAAATCTTCCCGACTACAGGGAATCCACTGAACCCTGAACCACCCACTGGTTCCCACTGAACCACCAAGCTGCCATGTTTGTAAGTTGCTGCTTAAATGTTTTCTCTCCACTTGTTTGTGAGCTTCTCAAGGGCCTTTCTTTGTATTCCCAGCCCTTAGCAGAGTGCCTGTAGTATAGTAGACTTTAAATAAATGCTCATTGATTGACTTAATGGAATCAGGGAGCAAACAAGACACATATTCTTTGTTCCTTGTCAATGAAGGGATTTGCTTTACTTAACTATGCAGGTTTTATACAAGGGTTGTTTTTCTCCTTGTCTCCACCCCTGTTTTGGGAGAATGGCAAAAAAAATATAATTTTGTTCATTGGGAAATTTAAAAAAATAAAGTAACAAAAAAAAAAATCAATCTTATTATACTGCTGTAATGTACTTGTCTATTGGTGGTAGACTGTGGTATATTATTGTGGTTTCCATATTTGTAATCTGCTTTCTGCCTATATACTTACTTGTTTGCCAAGCTGACCTACATATACAGGGCCGGTTTCCAAGTTCACGGGCTTACTGCACTAAACAGATGCACAGAATCCAAAGAATAGATGAGTTCCTATGTACTTTCCAGTGACAATTTACGTGAATGCTGACAAAATACTAAGTGTGCATTTTTATTCCAAGATCTACTTCACTGAATTTGAGGACAAGTTTTCATAAACCAAAAGATCACAGAATGAAGGAACCTTGTCCAACATCTCAATTTTGCCCTTCATTTATCCCACCTTCTAAAATGAGGAAACTGAAGCCCAGAGAACTCAAGCGACAACCTCAAGGATCTAAGTAATAGTAAATGAAAGAGTCAAGCCTGGAGGAACTGAGGTTTTTAGATACCAATTCCTATGTAGTTTCCACTCTGCTCTACTGAGTCCTGCTGTGTTCAATTGATTAATTTAAAGAATGGCAGTTCATGAATACTTCTACAGGAAGTGTTCTACCTTTTATAAGCCACATTTTACATACAGAGATTTTCAAATTTTAGTATTTTAATCATTTTAGTCACACCCTAAATAAAATTTAAAATATCCTTCATTTCCAAGGATAGAAATAATCTAGAAGAGCTGAGTATAAACAATTTTTCCATTAGTTTTCATTATATAATTGTAAACATTTTGGCATAAGAGAAAAACAACCACTAAGTCAAAAATTTTGGAGAACACATCTAAAAACTGAAGATAGTCCCTTGGTAGGGTGGACAAATGGTGCAGTTCCATATTTCTCAAACATACTGTTCACTGCCTTTCAAGTATCATAGGAAATTCTATCTTTCCACCAAACAAATTCTTGTTTTCTTAGAGAAATGAAATACAACAAAATTTCTTTGTAAAAATTTATTTCCTACAATTCATATTTAACATGAAGGAAAAGTCCAACTACAAATGAGGAAAAACTCAAGCAACTAAGTAAAATGGTAATATTTACATAGATCTTTTAAAATAACAATTCTACATCCAGTCATTCTGGAGAGCAATTTGGAACTATGCTCAAAAGACTATCAAACTGTGCATACCCTTTGATCCGGCAGTGTTTCTACTGGACTTATATCCCAAAGAGATCTTAAAGGAGGGAAAGGGACCTGCATGTGCAAAAATATTTGTGGCAGCCCTTTTTGTAGTGGCTAGAAACTGGAAACTGAGTGGATGCCCATCAATTGGAGAATGGCTGAATAAATTATGGCATATGAATATTATGGAATATTACTGTTCTGTAAGAAATGACCAGCAGGATGATTTCAGAAAGGCCTGGAGGGACTTACATGAACTGATGCTGAGTGAAATGAGCAGGACCAGGAGATCATTATATATTTCAACAGCAATGCTATATGATGACCAATTCTGATGGGCCTGGCCCTCTTCAACAATGAGAAGAACCAAATCAGTTCCAATAGAGCAGTAATGAACTGAACCAGCTATACCCAGCGAAAGAACTCTGGGAGATGATGACTACGAACCACTACATAGAATTCCCAATCCATCTATTTTTGTCCACCTGCATTTTTGATTTCCTTCACAGGCTAACTGTACACTATTTCAAAGTCTGACTCTTTTTATACAGCAAAATAACTGTTTGGACATGTATACATATGCTGTATTTAACTTATACATTAACATACTTAACATGCATTGGTCAACCTGCCATCTGAGGGAAGTGGTAGGGGGAAGGAGGGAAAAAGTTGGAACAAAAGGATTTGCAACTGTCAATGCTAAAAAATTACCTATGCATATATCTTGTAAATAAAATGATATAATAAAAATAAAATAAAAATCCAAGCATTTTATAAATAGAGAAAATAATTTTAAAATATGGAGACTTACCAGTAAAAATATCCCCTGCTGAAAAAGAAACATCTTTATCGTATTTAACATTCAGACGCACTGGCTTTTCAGGATCTGGTAGAACCATTAGCCTAATTATAGGTCCTTCTAAGGAATTCTTGTTATAAGTAGCTTTAATCTGTATCGTATGTTCTCCCCTTTAAAAAAAAAAAAAAGAATTATAATAGTTACTATACAAAAATTATATAATTACATAAACAAATTCCATTAGGGAACTTAATGATTTGTATTTCCAATATTTTAAAGGTTGTCATACATCATGAAATGGTAATAATCAAACCAGTTATCGCTTAGGGGGATGACACAGTTGAAAGGAAAAAAAAATTTAACATGTATGTTTATATATAGGATTATTTTTGTGAAGTATAACAAAATGGAGGACAGAACAGAGTGTAAAGAATATAAATAACCTCCCTTAGAAATGAATGTAAACTGCTTGCATTTTTGTTTTTCTTCCCAGGTTATTTTTACTTTCTGAATCCGATTCTTCCTGTGCAACAAGAGAACTATTCGGTTCTGCACACATATATTGTATCTAGGATACACTGTGACATATTTAACTTGTATAGGACTGCTTGCCATCTGGGGGAGGGGAAAAGTCAGAACAGAAGTGAGTGCAAGGGATAATGTTGTAAAAAAAATTACTCGGGCATGGGCTCTGTCAATAAAAAGTTATTTAAAAAATAAATAAATAACTTCCCTTAACATAGTTTGTACCAAAGGACTATGTTGTTCTTCCTCCAAGCAATTATGTTCTAACACTAACTGTAAGAATCAAAGTGTAGTATGAAGGGCTCATTTACTCAACCAACTCCCAAGTGGAGTTATATAATTGCACTAATTTTCAAAACAATTTGGTACTTACCTAGGGGCAGAAACACTAAAAACTCCCAAATTAGCCCTGCCATTGTCATCAGTTTTATGTTGCTGATTTGAAGGGCTGAGCTGTAAAGAAAATAACTAAGTATTACCAAAAAACGAAAAAAAAAAAAAAACCCCAAATTACTCTTAAAAAAAAAACTTTTTTATTTTTAATCAACAATTTTATTACAATTGAATCAAAAATTACTTTTCCATTAATGCCTACTAAACAAATGTTTATTTAATTATTTATATGTATATGTATGTATTATGTATTTCTATATGTAGTTGATATGATTAATACATCTCAGTATTTTCCCAGGCTACCACTGATTTGACTCCACATTTCTCCACTTGTAAACATAACCCTAGACTCAACCTAGTTTAATTCTGCTCAAGAATCTGTGACACTTCGAATGTTTGTGGCAGCCCTTTTTGTAGTGGCTAGAAACTGGAAACTGAATGGATGCCCATCAGTTGGAGAATGGCTGAATAAATTGTGGCATATGAATATTATGGAATATTATTGTTCTGTTAGAAATGACCAACAGGATGATTTCAGAAAGGCCTGGAGAGACTTACACGAACTGATGCTGAGTGAAACAAGGAGGGCCAAGAGATCATTATATACTTCAACAATAATACTAGATGATGACCAGTTCTGATGGACCTGGCCATCCTCAGCAAAGAGATCAACCAAATCATTTCCAATGGAGCAGTAATGAACTGAACCAGCTACGCCCAGAGAAAGAACTCTGGGAGATGACTAAAAACCATTACATTGAATTCCCAATCCCTATATTTTTGCCCACCTCCATTTTTGATTTCCTTCACAAGCTAATTGTACAATATTTCAGAGTCTGATTCTTTTTGTACAGCAAAATAACGGTTTGGTCATGAATACTTATTGTGTATTGTGTATAAATTTATATCTTAATATATTTAACATCTACTGGTCATCCTGCGATCTGGGGGAGGGAGTGGGGAGTAAGAGGGGAAAAATTGGAACAAGAGGTTTGGCAATTGTCAATGCTGTAAAATTAACCATACATATAACCTGTAAATAAAAGGCTATTAAAAAAAAAAAAAAAAAAAAAAAAGAATCTGTGACACTTGTAACCTCCTTCCTTGACAAACCCCAGCTAGATAGCTTCCATTATCCATTTCCTCTTTTCTGACTTAGATACTGTTAAAAAGAACAGGAAGAACTCACAAAGCCGTATCATACACGTATACATATATATACAATGACAAATTTATATTATTTACTTGCCTCTCACTATAGCAAAGAAATCTTTTTAGTTTAGGTAGGGTACTATCTTCATTTTAAACAAAATTTCTCTTATATCTTTTGATTACATTGCTTGTTCATAATCCCTTCTTTGAAATATATTTCAGTCTATTCACAAGCACCACAATTTTTTTTATTACTTCAATCTAAAAAAGCCCTTATCTATATCTTTCCCAGATTCAAGCTTTTCTGTAAGCTTTAAAGTGAGTAACTCCCCAACATTCTACTTAAAAGCATTTTTCCATTTCTCTCCTCTTCCCCTATCAATCTTGGGAAGTCCTGTTTTAAGCAACCTAAGCATACAATGCTCAGATTTCATTCTATGTAGTCTGTATATATCTCCAGAACTCCAGACTCAAATATTCAGAAAAAATTTAAGCCTAGGTTAAACCTTAATGTATCTGAGATTAAGCACATCATCACTCTATCTATATTTGTGACTATATATGTAACTAAGGTATTATCATTCCTCTCTCAATCTATCAAGTCTGTAACCCCGAGATTATTTTCATCGCAACCTCATATTCACTCATAATATATATGACTAGGAGGTCATATCAGTTCTATTTTTGCAACATCTTTCAATGTCTTCCTTTCTATTCCCACTGCTACTGCCATAATAAAGAACCACATTCCATCTCCTTAGGAAACTAACTTATTTTGTAGGACTCCCCATTTTAATCCTTTCCTCTTAACCAATTCATTCTTCATATTACTGAGAGAAAAATCTTTCTTACTCATGGACTTAATCATATCAATTCTCTGCTAGAAAATCTTAGGTGGTTCTTGATTATCAAGTCAAGTTCAAATCTCTAACTGGCATTCTAAATTCTCTAACTCCTTGTGCTACCTACCCATTGCTCTAATTTGATGTCATATTACTGTCTTACAAAAATTCCAGGATAGGAAAAAGAGAGGCAATAACAGAGTAAAAAACATGACATTTAATGTGAAAGGAATAGCAAAGAAGCCAGTAAAGCTAGATTGTAGTAATATACGAAGGCTCAAGAGGATAGAAAGGGGGGAAGAGAGAGATCATAAAGAACTTTAAATAATAAATGGAGGAATTTATATTTGGTCCTAGAAATACTTAAGAACCACTAGAATTTTTTGAGGAAGAGTGAAAAGACCAGACCAGAATATTAGGAAAATCACTTTAGGAAATAAGAGGAAGCTAGATTAGAATGAAGAGATATTTGAGGAAAGGAGACCAACTAATACAAGATTATACAACACTCTAGGTAGGAAATATACTAGGGTAACAGCTATGTGAACAACAAAAAAGAAGATATGTACAAGAGTTGTTGTAAAGGTAGAAATGACAAGATTTGATAACAGACTGGATAACCTAGAGAGGAAGGACTATCTAAACATTACAGAAAGGAAAAGATACTAAGAAAAAGCCACATTTAACAAGTGTTTGAATGATTAATCTCCTTGACAGAAGGGATATATCTTAACTGAATCTTGAATCTCCCCAGTATATAAGACATAAATACAATACAGCAGTTGCTTATAGAGTAAGTGCTTATCAGAATTTGATGGATTTTCCTGAATAATACATACAGTATTTAACATTTATAATTTAATTTCCTTTATACAAAATAAGAATATTTATTCTCATTTATATTGCACTTAAATTGTACAGTTCTCTATAAACATGATCTCAAAGAAACATGACACTAAATCTAAGATGTATGTACTTTCAGAATCATTTTTTGATGATCCTGAAATTTACTCCCTACCTCTGAAGTTACAAATAAATATCCATGTATCACTTAACAGATTGTACATTTTAAAAAATGCCTTGCTGATTTAGACTAAATGACAGGGAAAGCAATGTTTACGTTCTAATACATAAAAACTGCTACTAAGAAACAAGTATTTGACGAAATTCAAAAATTATCATACCAACATGCTTAATATTCAAAGATGCATACTTACTTTTAAAATGGCTGCTTTCACAAGACTTATTTTGACTAGTGGTACAGGAGAAGGATTTTCCCACTGATCACATAGCTGAATTGTAAGGGGGTTTGGTAATTCTTTCCCATTTATCACTGGAATAGGCTGAAATACAGAAAAATATTTTAAGCAATCCTAAAAATAATATTCCAAATAACATGGTATTTCTTTATTCACCACAAGAAAGATTTGATTATTTTAAAGTAATGGTATATTGGTTTGTTTTTACTTCTGGAATTCTACAAGAAATAGATTTTAAAAAGTGGTTCTTGTGAAATATACTTCTTCCCCGTAACTCAGGAGTCAGCTTTTCTTCAATAAAATGGGACACCACCTAAAGTGAATATCTGCCCAAGAGAATGGCTGATGGTTATATTCTAATTTAGGGAGAAAATAAAGGGTAGGGTGAAGTAATAATGACTTAAATATGTCTCTGTTCTACACACACACCCCTCTTTTGAAATCAACAACAGAACCATCCATAGGTTATACTCAGGCTTCTCATCTTGGTTTTGAGACAAATTTGGGATGTTCAGGATGGTTAAAAACAAAGATTCAATATTATTTCTTTGGGGACTTGCTGATGAATTCTTTTTTTTTTTTAAATAGGTTGCTCAAAGAAAAAAAACCACAAAAGCAAGTTTGGTCCTATGCAGCAATCTTGAATTTCTTTAGTGATAACAGGTAGAATGGCAGAAAAAGAGGAAGAATTTTAAATGGCAGTTTTTTAGACTATGTATAAATATTAATCTCTCAGTACTCTAAATGTGAAATTCTCTTTAAATGACCAGTCGATCAACATAAGATTCAAGGAATGGAATTATATTCACCCTGACATTTTTGCTATAAATAAAACTAGAAGCCACAAGGAAATTGTAGCTATATGGATGAGTGGTTGAAAGGAGATGAACTACATTTATCCCAAAAGAGAAATCATTCCATGTGATATTGCATTGTTCATAAAATGAACTGCCAAAAAAGCTATCATGAAAATTGTACAATATGGAGAATTGTCTGTAGGACGATATGAAGTAGTGAGAGAATTTAAGATCTCCAAAAAACTCTCAAAATTCAATAAAAGCAAACCTTTGATATTCAGTAAGGAAAATGCACAAGTAGCCATAGGGAAAAAAACGGCAAAAAGGGTAGAAAACATAATTCTGAAGAAAATAAATCTAAGCCATCAATGGATTAGACTCATTAGAAACGCGACATATATGCATTATGAACATTTTTAAGTCAAAAGGCCAACAACACAGGATAATAAAATAAAAGCATTTTCATATATTTATACTATTAAGAGAAGGGAAATGACAAGTCAACAAGATAGCATTCTTTCCCATAATTAGGTTTGTAGAGTCAGATGGTCAACTTGCCAGAGGAAACAGCAAAATCAATTAGCTTAGAAGATCCTAAGAAAAAGATAAGGCATGGATTTGAGACAAATTCAATGCAAACTATATAATCAAAGTGTTGTTGGCCTTCCCCCAATGGAAAAAAAAATGATTAATATAGAACAGACACTGACACATACTATAATCTTTCCTAAGGAAATTTAATGAAGATATGTCAGTTCTCCCAAGATGGCAAAAGAGCTTAGAAATCACTTCAGCACTATAAAAAAAAAAAAAAATTCCACTCTATGATAATCAATCTAGGGAAAAATAATTTAAAAGTAAAAATATAATGGGAAGACCTACCAGTGATGGAAAGACAAGTTTAATAAAGTTTGATAATATACTCATCCCAAACACAATTAAAGATGAAACTGAATGTTCAACAGGCAAAAAGAAAAAGGACTTCTTAAAAAGTGTTTTGGTTATTTTCAATTTTAATGAAAAATTACCACATTTGGACTTAACATCCTAATCCTAGATGTAAAGCATTAGTTAACAGGAAGAGTCTTAAGAAAACAAAGATAGGAAAAGCTACTGGCCTAGGCCAAGTTTACACAAAGGAACTATGTGCTAGAAAAACAACACAATTTTAAAGAAACTGAGAAAGCAATTCTTAAAGTAACTGAAAAGGGAGAGTAAACTTCTGAACCTGAACCTCTCTTGTGTAGAACATAATAGAAATTCTAGAATCCAGGACAGATTAGCCAACTCTTTGCTAAAGAGCCTCCTGGTAACTTCTTTTATAAATACAGAGAAGAACAGACCTCAAACCCTGCAAAATAAATGAATGAATTCTGTAATAAGAATTCCATTGTCAGTACAATGAATCAAGATAAATGGATAATAAAAATCAACCTTGTAGTTGGAGGAAAAAACTATTAACAGAAAAAAGAGAACCAAGAGAATATTATTATTAATGCATGTACTTTCCAAATTCAAGAAAACTTTTAAGAGAATAATCTGTATATATTGACAGCATCCTCAAAGAGCAATTTGGAAGTATGCTCACTTTTATATGAAAATCCGAGAGAAAAAAGGTGCTTGCATTTTAAGATTTACAAAGAGCATTAGAGAGAGTTTTCCTCTCTCCTTTCTTTCTCCTCTTTTTCTTTTCCAAACCTTCACTCCATGGCCTCCTACCTCTCCACTAAAGGCACTGTACCCTCTCCAAAAGCAAAAGAATGGACCTGCTGATAGTTAGCCATCGCTGACACTTGATGGAGATTTGGCCTGAGACATCTATGCCCTCCTCTGACCATCAAATGAAGGCCTAGCCCACCGTGTTTATTTTCCACCCATCTATATCTAGTCCCATGTATGTCTCCCTCACCACCCACGCTCTTCCTTTCAGTTCAGGCCAGATCTTCACATGGATGGCCCAATTCCCCTATGTTCCTCTTCTAAGCTCTCACATGTCCTTGAACCATGTGTTGGCCCCTTTCTTTCTTTGGAGGGCCTTTGGTCTTCTTCCTGACTCTCTCCCTTCCTTACCTCCACAAGTAAATCCACATTAGGTAAAAACAGTCTAGGGAATAGTCCACTTATATAAAGTGAGAACTGTTTGAAATATCTCATTTTGATTTTCACATTCCTCCAAGGTATGTGATATTGTCCCCATTTTTTATAGTAAGGAAACTAGGCTAAGAGATTAAGTAAACTTTCCCCCAGCTTATTGATCAGTTACATAACCAGCTACATACTAAGTACCTAAGAGAAGATTTGAATTCACATTTTCCTGACTTCAAGTCCATCAAGCATTCCATCTATTATGCTACCTAGATGCTTAAAGGTACAGTTTTGTTGTTGTTTCCTAATAATCTTAATACTATGGAACCCCAAACAAACGCATAGACATGCAACTAATATGCCAGTTTTCCAGAATTTTTTTTGACACTTTTTCATACTTAAATTTATCCTCTTGACTTCTGACCGTAACACTGGATTTGCATGGGCATTATGAAATTGAACTCATTTCTTCAAGATGAATGTGAAATGAAAATAAGTAGCCCAAATACAAAATTTAACAAGAAATGTATTATAGGAACTTATGGGAATAGTAGAATTAAGAGATAAAATGAGAAATGACTGTATAGCTATGAAAAGTAAATCTATATAAGTATATTAAAGTCATCAAGTATGAGAATGTTATATAAGGAAAAGTATGATCACAATTTCTGGTAAAGGGAGAAAAAATGTCAAAAAAATAGTTATTCAATATGGAATAAAATCAAAGGAAGGTTAGAATATTTTAAAAGAGTTAATAGCAAATAATATCAGATGCTTCAGAAATATAAAGGAGATTTTTTTTAAATGACATTAAGGTTTAATGACCAGTGACAGCAAGGTCATTACTAATGTAAACTACAAATCTGAATGGGATGAATTCATCCTTAAGAATATCACAGAATGTAACAAAATCAAGTAATAACATTATTAATCTCACAAAGTTAAAACAAAGAATTAGAGCAAAATGTACCATACTTTAGCTTAAACAAGAAAGGCAGGCATAGCCATCACAATCTCAAACAAACATATAGCAAGAATTAAGAAAATAGAGAAACTAACTTGTTCAAAGTAATGATCAATTATGATTCCAGAGGACTCATGATGAAACATGCTATTTACCTTGACATAAAGTTGGTGGATTCAGAGCACAGAATGAAGTACTTTGGGAGCAGGAATAATTAAAATTTTTTGTTTTCCTTGACTATGCCTATTGGAAATGACTATTTCCATGACTATGACTTTTTCAAGGTATAGTAGTGAGGGGAAAGCAGGAGGGACAGAAAATTAGATTAGAAAGAAAAAGCAGTGAGCGAATTACAAGTAGATTTATTTTAGAAATATGAATTTAGCGTCTCTGGAGGACAAACTGAATAAATTTAAAAGTGAAGGCCAAGAGACCTATTAGGATGCCAATATAATAACCCAAGTAAGAAGTAATCAAGCCCGAATAGAGAAGAAACAGAGGTGTGTGTGTGTGTGTGTGTGTGTGTGTGTGTGTGTGTGCATGTGCGTGTGCACACACATGTGTGCTGTGTGTGTGTAACACACATATAAGAAAAGGAAGAGGCCAAGATAACTCCCAAGATTGTGAATCTAGGTGACTGAAAGACTGGTGATGCTCATAAAAGAAATGGCAACAAGAAAGGGAAGGGATGGGGGAGTAGGAGTTATAGTTATATAAGGACTGGATCAGTTTATCTGAAATGGCTTTAAGAAATCCAATTAGAGAAGACCAAGAGACAACTGGTAGAAAAGGGCTATAATTCAGAAGAAAGTCATGGGTTAGACACGATAAATTTAGCTGATAGGTTCAATGAGTTTGATTTGCTACTTGTTGCTTAATTTTGTTGTTATAAAACGAAGATTTCCTGAGAAAGAAAAAAGGGTGAAATATATCCAGAAATAAAGCCTTTATTATAGGTTAAACTTGTGCAATTCTTCTATACATATTTCCACAATTATCATGCTGTACAAGAAAAATCAGATCAAAAACAGAAAAAAAAAATGAGAAAGAAAACAAAATGCAAGCAAACAACAAAAAGTCAAAACACTGTTGTAATTTACACTCAAATCCCCAGTGTTCATTTCTCTCTGTATGCACATGGCTCTCTTCATCACAAGTCTATTGGATTTCACCATTTATTTCTATCAGTAAAGTCAAAGAGGAATAAAATGTTTTAAATATAATTTTACTTTTGCAAAAAGCTACTAAAAAGAGAGAGGGGTGGATTAGATGGCCAATGAAGTGCTCTCTGGCTTTAGAACAATGATCTATATCCCTGAAAGCCATACTCAAAATATATTCATTAAATATCATTCATATTTGATCAAATCAGAAATCTACTTACCTCTGTTAATTCTGGCCAGTTTACCAGGAGAAGTTTAGCTGGTGGTCCTGAAATTAATTGTACCCGGACAAAGTCAGAAAATTCACGCCATGCAAAGCAGAGCTCCTTACTTCCAGGAGGACCTGGATTAAACTTTATGCCTTTTATAATGATAGTCTGTGTGCTTTCCTAATAATAAAGATAAATTACCAAAGAGAAAAATATTTAGTCTTTTTAAAATTCAATAAATTAATTATTTATTACTTTATTTTTTGATTGATAAATCTCAGTCAACTATAATTTATAGTGAATATCTTTTTAGTACTATGCTGGACACAAAAAGAAAAGCAAATAAACCTAAGATATGGTCGAAAAGTTTTCAGAGACTTCACCAATCTACTTGTCAATCCATTTAAAAATACATTCATTCATTATACTATTAAGCTTGAAATATGTAGAATTTTCTGAGGCATACACTGACAAATGATAAAATTAAATGTTAAACTACATAGTACTAATTATAAGGACAACAGGAATCTAATTAATCAGTTAGCTAGAATTTTTTTAAGTATCTACTATATGCCAAGCACTATGCTAAGCATTTGGATCAAGAGAACGTGGAAAGGATTATTGTTTTAAGCAGTCAGAGACATGGTCCTTAATAAATAGAATTTAGACATTCCAGGGAAGGGATAAACATTATCAAAAACTGTTTGGTCCACCTAATTAAAGTATGTACTGTGCAGAGAAAAAACAAGGAAGTGGTTCCTAAAGAATATTGAAAAATAAATTTGGATAGATTGAGGCCTTCAAAGTTAGTGCTGTTTACCTTTAGTGCATAGAAGATAACAAAGAAGTACTGGGAGCTGATGAAAGGATATATGATGAAGATGGAATTTTAAAAAGAATACTGTGTGTTCATATCCATAGGTCCCACCACTACAAAGTAAAGCCAATCAACTATTATTTGAATTTTATTGAGTTCTAGAACTTTACATTAGTGACAAAAGGTACCAAGGTTTTCCAACATCATCTATCTCAAAACAATATCTAATTCTTTATTTTTATAATAATTTTGAATCATGCATCACTGTAGGGCTAAAATAATTACTACTCTATTCCCCTGACCCCAATACATCAAGTATAAATTTCTTAAAATATATGGCAAGAGAAAACCTATCTGAAAATCCATTTTCAAATGGAGTTCCATGTGAAAAAAATTCAAAAATTACCACGTAAAAGTTTCTAGATTATATCCATTTTTTATTATATGTGAAAATGAATCACATATAAATATTTTTTAAAAATCAGTCTTACCTGCCAAGCAATTTTCAAATTGGATTTATCAAGTCCATTTCCAGAAATTCCCAAAGATGTTAAACAACTTGATGTGAATGTTTGTATCTGATTTCCATACTGATCTGTAATTATTATCTCTTTAAAAACAAAAGTAAAATGTTTTGCACTGACATGATTATTTTAATGAAATCAATTCTAAAATGTTACCAATTCAAAAACAAATTAAATTGTAGAAGTAAGTACAGGTCTACATTCTAGACCTGTAATTCATTAGCATGGAACTTCCTGTACCAGTGTCATAGATGCTTTGAGCATTGAGGAAAAAAATAAATAAATAAAATAAAATAAAATTTTAAAAAAGAGAAAAAAAGGGATTTGCTCAGGTTCATATAGCCAATTTGTAACCAAGACAAGAACTGAATCCAGGTCTTCCTGCTTCAATAGATAGAGCCTGATGGCTCTCTAGTCAATATACCTTGCTGTCTCTTGGGGCATTAAAGATTATTTCAGTTTACAACATATCAAATTAGGTCACAGAAGGTGGCCAAAAGAAAAAAATCAAACCTTCAAATATTCAAAGAGATATGGAGCCCCAATGTATGCCCATTAGATTCTTTTACAGTTATATGACAGGAGGAGGCACACGAAGTGGTAGTTATGTTTTGGCCCCACAGTCAGGAAGATCCAGCTTCAAGGTAGGACTCTGAAACACTTGCTCTGTGACCTTGAACAAGTCAATTCTCATCTCAATGAGACATTACTTAAGACTTTTAAGTTGTAGAACAATTGCTGGTGTGTATAGGGTAGGAAATTCTCTACACCAATGAAGTCACAGGTCTGGACCAAAATAAAATGAAATATACGATCCCAGAAAGCTTTGAACATACTTTGTTGTCATTTGCATTTTACAACAAAGATAGTAAGTATATTTATCCCTAATATATAGTTCAGGAAAGATTCACATATATTTAAATGACTTCCACAAAGTTACATAGATAGAAGTCGATTCAAGAAAAAAATATTCAATTCTCTTGACTCATACTTTAGTATTCTTTCCACTGCATTCACTTAATGTTTTAAAAATCATTCATATTTGCCATTCATCATAATTCTTATCAGCCTAGATGGTGATCTCTACCATCTTCATTGCCTTATTATCCTTGGCATAACTCATTCTGATTAAAAAAAGATTCCACAATCCTTCAATCTTTTTATAACAAGAAATTCTGAATAGAAGTATCGTTTAGAAGAATATGTCAATACTAACCTATTTCTCCTTGAAGCTCTTGACCCATTTGTATTGTTTTTCCTCCTTTTAATTTGCACTTAAGTTGTTTTGGTTCATCAGGCAGTGGTCTGAAATGAGTTCATAAATTATAAAACTTTCCTTAAGTCACTAATTAAAGGAACTTTTAAAATAGAAATTTATATTGCCCTATCAAAGATATCACACAGCTAAGTGGCAAGAGTGAACTAGTAACAGCTCT
The DNA here is from genome assembly GCF_902635505.1 of Sarcophilus harrisii. Lineage (NCBI taxonomy): Eukaryota > Metazoa > Chordata > Mammalia > Dasyuromorphia > Dasyuridae > Sarcophilus > Sarcophilus harrisii. The sequence goes on along the minus strand of NC_045426.1, from coordinate 497,187,222 downwards.
GGAGTCTGGAAAATTCATCTCCATGAGTTCTATCTGGGCTCAGACACTTACTAGTTGTGTGACTCTGGCCAAGTCACTGCGCCCTATTTGTCTCAATTCCTCATCTATAAAATAAGCTGAAGCAGTATCTTTGCCAAGAAAACCCCAAATAGAGTCGCAAAGAGTTGGAATACAACTGAAAAAACAAATGATCAACAACAAATCCCCTAGTCAAATCAAACAAGTTCAATATGAGTACAACCACAGAAATAAGCAAAAGAATAATCTGCCCAGAAAACTTAAAAGGATCCCCAAATTTAAGATAGCTCTTAATGTTAGAATTTTTTCTTTTTATCAAACCTAAATTTGATGTTTTAAAACTTCTACCCAGTGTTTGTAATTCCAATCTCTAGAGTCAAATAGAATAAATCTATTCCTTCATGTTGACAGCTATCAAAGGTTTGAAGATAGATATGTTCCTCAATTATTTCAACTAATTCTCATGTGAAATTAAACTTATTGAGCACACTGTTTTAGTCTCTGACCGTAATATACTAACTTGTACTTGTTTAAAAAGTGTTTAAAAAACATTTCAGAACTTTTCATATTCCTGATCATTCTTCTCTAGATGCTCATGAGTTTACTGACATCTTTTCTAAAATGTATTATCCAGAATTATATTTTACATGGGGTTTGAACAAGATAAGAGTATGGTAGACATCCTAACATTCTTAATTTTAAACACATAATGAAGTCCATTATTTTCATTTGTTTTGTTGCCACACCAATGACTCACATTGGGCTTGCAGTCTCCAGTATAAAATTTAATACTTCAAACAGCACAAGACTGTACAACTTATGATCCTTCACAGTAATCACACAAAGAATCAATCACTTTTTCTAGTCATCTATGTATCTGGTGTCTTTTATGATATTTCTTATATATAAATCATCAGAGATTAAATAAAGCCGATTATGGCCACCATTTTTCTTTAAATGGCCCTTTACAACTTTGATTCCACTGAAGTCTTCGAGGACTTAAAGCTTGTATACAACATGGTTTGGAAGAATATGAGGTGGAGAGGGCTTAGGTCATTCTTGTAATTCCTCAAACTACAATGCAGTTTTGAGTTTGGTTTATCTTCATCCTTCTAAATAGATAATAGAGAATAGATCCTCTCTCCTCATAGTTATCCTTGGGTCTGATTTTGATAATCCAACAGACATCTCTCTACTCTATTGACTTTTTTGTTATAATACACAATTTTCTCTCTCCTGTATGCTTTTATTTTGGCCAATGTTCTGTAATTTTATCCTTTAATGTTAGTATGAGATCAACAGTTGCCCCCAAGAAGCTGAGGGCAACCCCTACTAAGGAGATGAATCATTCCTAATTCATTGCCAATGGGGTCTTGATACCAGCCCTAGTAGTTTTAATAGGGGCTGGAGACCTCCTCAGGGCAGAATCTATTTACCTACCACTGGTATAAGCAGAGTGTTCCATTGATAAATCATAATGAAAGAAAATGTAATCATGTACCTGACTGAGAAAGAAAAAACACTGATACTTTCATACTGATGATCAGGGCTAGGCCAAAGTCATGAGACACTCATGATAACTGTGCTGAAACACGGTGAAATGGTTGTTTCTATTCTTATTGTTCTAATATTATGCAAGATTAGAAGTCTCTCTTGCCACATGGCATTCCTGTATTTAGCAATTTTCCCAGCCTTGTCTCAGGATATCGGATAAAATACTGAAAGAGGACAGAAGAACGAATACTACCATGGACATAAGGAGGGAGAACATTCTAGGCATCAGAGAAAACCAGTAAGAATGTGTCATGTCTTGTTGATGGAACAGACAGGAGGCCAGTGTCGTTAGATCAAAGTGTATGTTGGAGGATGGATTTAAGATTTTAAGCAGTCTATTATTAATGCCCCCTTTCAGTGCATTACCCACCTGCCTAGCTCTGATCAAGTATTCTAATGAACAGATAAATTCTCCCCTGTTCTCAGGCTAGCAGACACCCACAGGTATAATCTTCAATAAACTGCAATGGTATTTCTATTTCCTATTATAGGATAAACTATAAAATCCTCTGCTAAGGTTTATTAAAGACCTGCCTAATCTGGCCCTTCCTACCTTTTCAGTATTGTTACACCTTATTTCCCCCCTCTCCATGTGCTACATATAAAACCCAGGGATATTGATATCCTCACTGTTTCTTGAACATTATTGGACTCCATGTTGTCTCTCATGAAGAGGTGATTTTACTTCTAGTACCAAGGCTAACCCTTTCTTGCTCAAGCAATCTCATTCCATCTCATCTCTTTCAATAGACTGCCCCTCTATCATCCCTACTCTAATTCTTATTTTCAGTCTCTTCCTGACTAATGTCTCCTTCTTCATTGTCTATAAACCTTACAATTAGGTTGTTCTCTTTACTCAATGCTGCAACCTTTGGAGTTTTCCCTAAAAACCCTTACTTAATACTTCCAACATCACTATCATCCTATATCTCTCTTCTTCCTTTTGTGACTAAACAATTCAAAAGGCCATCAACAATAGATGCAACCGAAGCAGCTACACCCAAAGAAAGAACACTGGGAAATGAATGTAAACTGTTTGCATCTTTGTTTTTGTTCCTGGCCTATTTTTACCTTCTGAATCCAATTCTTCCTGTGCAACAAGAGAACTGTTCGGGTCTGCACAAGTGTGCAATATAAGTATATTGTATCTAGGATATATTGTGACATATTTAACATGTATAGGACTGTTTGCAATCGGGGGGAGGAGGTGGAGGGAGGGAGGGGAAAAGTCGGAACAGAAGTGAGTGCGAGGGATAATGTTGTAAAAAATTACCCAGGCATATGTTCTGTCAATAAAAAGTTATAATTATTATTATTATTTTAAAAAAAAACAATAGATGCAACCACTTTCTTTTTACAATCTAGCTTCCAAACTTATTAATAGTCTACCAGAACTACTCTCTCTAAAATTACCAATGATCTCTTAGGTAACAAATCCAATGGCTTTTTCTCAATCCTCATCTTCTTCAACCTCTCTGAGGTTTCAGAAACTAGTTGAGTACTATCTTCTTAGACTATCTTTACATGTAATTGGAATAATGCTATTGAGAGAAAGCTTTTTCTTTTGAATCAAAAGGGCTTTGCACACTATCTGGCATACAATGGGCATTTAAGAAAGGCTAGTTGATTGAATGACTGATTTTTCTCTGGAACATATATCATGGCCACCCATCTCTATGTTCTATCTGAAACATTCTCTGCCAAGACAAAGAAATAGATTTAATCTTTGCTTCCCTATTACCATTTACTTCCATCGCCTCGCCTCTACTTTAATACTTCCCTCACTGTTCTTCTTGCCTGACGTAGTTTCTATTTCCAATCTATCCTTCAAAAGCCAAAATAATTGTTGTATGACAAAATTCTGAATGTATCACTTTCTGACTCAAAATACATGACATTTTAGTAATGCCTCTGGAAGAAATGTAAATTTGTCAGACTTGAATTTATTGCCCTCTACGATATCATTCCAATCTTTCCTTCCAGGCTTATTTCACATTACTTCTATTCATGTAATCTGAGCTCAAAAAACTATTGCAAACTCCATATATTCACACATTTCCCATCTCCACACTATCCTAACTACCTAGAATATAATCTCTCCTTTCTCTAGCTTTAAAAATTCCCTTATGTTGAAATTACTATTTCAGAAAAGCATGAAAAGATTTACATGAACTGATGCTGAATGAAGTGAGCAGAACCAAGAGAACACTGTATACAGTAACAGGAAGATTATGTAGTGATCAGCTGTGATGGACAACAATGTGGTGATTCAAGACAATTTCAACAGACTTGGGATGGGAAATGTGAAATCAAATCCAGAGAACTATGGAAACTGAAAACTGAATGTGGATTGAAGCATGGTATTTTCATGGTTTTTTAGCTCCCTTTTTGTCTGATTTTTCTTGCACAATGCGACAAAGAAATACCTTTAAAGGGATTGTGCATATATAACCTATAATAGCTGTTAGCTAGCTGTCTTGGGGAGAAAAGAGGTAATATAGAGGAAGAAAAATTCAGAACACTAATTCTTACAAAAATGAATGTTGATGGAATATTATTGTTCTGTAAGAAATGACCAGCAAGATGATTTCAGAAAGGCCTGGAGGGACTTACAGGAACTGATGCTGAGTGAAATGAGCAGGACCAGAAGATCATTATATACTTCAACAACAATACTATATGATGACCAATTCTGATGGGCCTGGCTCTCTTCAACAATGAGATGAACCAAATCAGTTCCAATAGAGCAGTAATGAACTGAACCAGCTATACCCAGCGAAAGAACTCTGGGAGATGACTATGAATCATGACATAGAATTCCCAATCCCTCTATTTTTGTCTGCCTGCATTTTTGATTTACTTCATTGGCTAATTGTACGCTATTTCAAATTCTGACTCTTTTTATACAGAAAAATAACTGTTTGGACATGTATACATATATTGTATTTAACATATACTTTAACATATTTAACATAACCTATTGTATTTCACATCAACTGATATTTTTCAATCATGTACATTTTACATATATTTTTAGTACAAATAGGAGTATATATTAAAAGCAAAAAGAACTTTTTAAAAATCATTTTAAAAAATGATAATTTAAAAATACTTGAAAAACAGACAAATCTACAGACCTTATAGTAAATGCACTCTCCAATGACACATGATCATCTTGGAATGAAACCTGACAATATCTCATATCTTTCACAGATGCTGGTACTTGTACATCAGGTAGGAAACCCTGCAGCAGCTGTTCCTTATTAATCTCAGGTGTCCAATTAACCTAGAAGAGAAAAATGCACATTGTGTGGATTATGTGGACAAATACATATGCACACATAAACTGTTAGGAAGTTGTTATATTCCTGGAATATTATAGTTTAAACAAAACTTCTCAGGGAGGAAATCTAGATATGTAATATAGTGGGAATAAGCAAACTTTCAGTCATAAAAACTATTAAACCATAAAATTTAGCATTTGCAGGAAATTCTTTTACTACTCTGAATAATTTGTGTCTCAAATGGTATCATGAATAGAGTAAGTACTTAAAAAATGTGTTATACTTAAAAGTAATTCAAACTATCCACCTTGAGCAAGCTAATAAAGATCTCTAAGGGATATTTTCCTCATCTGTAATATGGGAATCATATTTATAATCACAATTTCAAAGGATTGTTGTAAGGATATGAGGTGGTAAAATTTATAAAATATCAAAAACAAAGGAAATGTCTATTGACTATGGAAGAACTATACTAATGGTAGGACTTGAATACAAAAAAAATTACAGTATTTCAAGAAACAATGAATATGAAAGAATGAGGAAAAATAGGAAGTTTGAAATGAAGTAATAAAAAATGATATAAGCAAAATCATAAATACCATGACTATAATGTAAATTGAAAAAAATATAAGTTATTCATCACACAACACCCCCTCTAACCCAATTCAGGAGTTCACCATTCTATTGCCGTACTAAGCATGACCACCAAATCAATTGTTAGCCCTACTAGGGCTTAAATGATCCACCCATCCCAACTGTTACCACAACTAGTAACAATTATTACACTAGGAAATAGAGAAAGTCATAAAGAAAAAATGCAAACAAATAAGAATCGGTTAAAGTATCAAATTACAATTTAAGTAAGAATTTTTGGCAAATAAAACCAGCTAGCTTAATGACAAAATTCACCAACAGCCTTTTCCTCAAATTTATATTTATAGTTTCTACTTTGAATTAGAATTGTATTTGATACCAATTTTGTTCCTAATAAAAAATCCATATAATAAGAATAACATGTTACTGGTTGTAAAGAGACTTTGTACAAAGTGTTTACAATAAAATAGTTTTGGGGAGAGAACTTTATCATGAGACTTACCTTAATTTTTTCAGCTAAAGCAGATGTTAGAATAATTTCTCTTTCTCCTTCATCGTACATTTGAAAAATGAGATTGTGCATGACATCTCCAGCTATCCAGTTAATCTCATCCTGATGTTTGATTTGAATTGCCTTCTGTCCTTCTACACTGAATATCTGCAGTTTTGCAACATGGCTACTGGGGAGCAATCTGATAGTCTTCTCTATAGCTTGTACATCTTTACAACTCTAGTAGGAAATAACAATAAAAGTACAAAACTGAACAACCACCTGATCATTCAATGAAAGAATTTTTCCTGCTAACTTTTCCACTCTTTTATTATTTTCTACAATGTCATCTTATAATAATGCCATATTGTGAACTTAGAAGAATGATATCAAACTTTTTCAGAAGGCAACGATATTAGAATCCTTTATACATTTATTAGAAATATCTGAGTAGTAACACATATGCATTTCTGTTAAGTATAATGGAAATTCTGCTTTTGACCAAAAAAGCAATACAAACAATGACAAAAATGAAGGAAATGGAAAGAAAAATAATAATTCAATTGACACACTGATGCAAAATTTTAACAACTAAAAAAAGAAACATGAAAAGGTGCCTCCTTTTGCTTCAGAAACAGAGGACTATGAGACTATGGGTATGGAGTACTAAATATATTGCCATTTATTTTTTGATACATTGTTTGGAATTTTGCCAGAATTATTAACTCATTTGAACTATCCATCAACATTATAATCATATGTGTAACATATGTGCTATACAATGTGTGAAGGAAAATAATGGAATAACAAGACACAAAAAGTAGAGTCTTAAACTACAAAGAGCTTTAAATTAAAAACAGCTTATATTTAAATCCAGAAGTAAAACGAGGGGCCTGAACCAGTCAGGACCTGGGTTGGGCGGTAGATCTCAGTCCAACATAGTCTAATATGCACTTTTAGGAAAATCATTTTGGTGACTAGTTAAAGAAGATAGGATAGGAAGAGACTTTGAGAGAGGAAGACCAATTAAGAGGCTACTGCAATAATCAGGAGAAAAATATGATGATCTGAACTAGGGGGGTGGCTCACTGAAAAAGAAAAAGAAAATGTTTAGGGAACATTGGAGAAGAATAAACAAAGACTTAGTAACTGAAGAGCTGAGGATTACATTAGGAGTTAAGAACCCAGTGTGGAAGTATATTAAAAACTTACTTCTTCGTTTCCCTAGAAAATAAAATTAAAGGGGCAGCTAGGTGGCACAGTGGTTAGAGCATTAGTCCTAAAATCAGGAGGAACTGAGTTCAAATCTGACCTCAGACACTTACAACTTACTAGTTATGTGACCCTGGGGCAAATCACTTATTTCCAATTGCTTTGCCAAAAATCCACAAACAAACAAAAGATTTCATGAACTCAAAGAAATTATACTTCTTCAGCTTAAAACCATTTCCATAGTTTTCCCTTTAGGAAAGTAGAAGTTATAAAGGCTTTCTAACTTCTTTAATCAAATAAGCAAATTTAACATTTACATCGATAAAAATCACTGCCTAAACCCATACCTGGAAGTTGATTAAGATATGTATCAATTGCACATGGTTAACGTATATTCAATTACTTGTTCTCAACTGAAGGAGGTGGGGGGAAGGGAGGAAGAAAATTTTTGGAACACAGCATTTTGCAAGGGTAAAAGTTGAAAACTAATTTTTCATACATTTTGAAAATAAAAAGCTATTATTATTATTATTATTATTTTTTGGCTGAGGCAATTGGAGTTAAGTGAATTGCCCAGGTTATATAGCTAGGAAGTGTTAAGAGTCTGAGACCAAATTTGAACTTAGGTCCTCCTGATTACAGGTTTGGTGCTCTATCCACTGTGCCACCTGGCTGCCCCTAAAAAGCAATTATTAAAAAAAAAAAAAAAAAAAAAAAAAAAAAAAAAGATACTTATCCCAGGAGAGAGGTCAGTCAATAAGCATTTCTTAAATGTCTACTCTACTAAAGAATACAGAACAAAAACAAAAGCTTGTCCTCAAGGAACTTATAATGTAAAAAAATCATTCTGATTACTCTAGGACTGGGGAATAGTCTAAGAGAAAATGATTCAGTTATTGAACTATTCTAATATTAACCCAAATTGTATTTTTATGTATCATATATTAAGATTTGACTGTAAAGTTGTGTTACATGGCTGTGATGGAATACTACTGTGCTATAAGAAATGACAAACACAATGGGTTCAGAAAACCTGGAATGACTTAGATGAACTGAGATAAAGTGAAGTGAATAGAATCAGGAGAAAGCTGCACTATAATAACAGCAATACTGAACAATGAACCACTATGAATGACTTATCTATTCTCAGCATTACAATGACCCAAGACAATCTCAAAGAACTTATGACAGAAAAAAAGCTATTTAAATCCTGAGAAAGAACTAATGGGAGTCTAGATGCAGATCAATGCATACTTTCAAAACCTCCTTTTCTTGAGAGGAGTTTTGTGTTTTCTTTTGCACTGTGGCTAATATGAAAATGTTTTGCATGACTGCACATGTATAACCCATATCAAATTCCTTGCCTTCTCAAGGAAGGAGAAGGGAAGGGAAGAAGAGAATTTAGAATTTAGAACTCAAAAAAAAAAAAAAATGAATGTTTAAAATTCTTTTTACGTGTAAATGAAAAAACAAAATACAAAAAAATTTTAACAACCTGATTGTAATTTTATCAGCACATATACTCAGTATTAATAGTGAAAACAAGAAAGCAAAGGCAGGGAAACGGATATATATGGGGAAATCATACATATGTTTCCTCAAAATGATTCAAATTATAACAGCTTATTCTTATTTCAGTATAAGAGTTCCTTTCTAAAGAAAATTATACAAAATTGATAAATATGGCATGACAATAACATGTATGACTTTTTCTATCACAAATAGAATAGATACAAATCCACAACAATGCTTCATGGTCCAAGTAGAACATTGGTCTATATATTTTATTAAGTAAAAACATATCTTTTAGGGGGTTTATACATGGACAAAATATATCCTTATATATCTGTATATAAAATGCTATTAAAAATCTATTAATAACATTATTAAAACCTATTAATAACAATAATAACAACTTACTGGTATTTCAATCCTTGCTTTAAGTATGTGGTCTTTCTTTATATTCTGTACATGAAACGGAGGTCCAGTTAAAATACTAGTTCCAGCATTACTACAATCCACACTGTAGACAGGAAGGTTTGGAGCACCTAAAAACTATATGAGATATACATACTAATTTAAGACTGCAAATCAAAACTTTATCATCATTCATAAAATTCTAATAAAGTTGCTCAAATGAACACTATAGGTTTTATGTACATAGGTTATCTATAAATATATGTACATTTACTCCTAAAGATTGATAATTTAAATTTTAAATGTTGAAAAGTTTGAACTCATTTCTGAGTGAAACATACTAAAATAAAATAAAGACATTTCAAAATAGAAATAATACTCTCACTAATTTTATACTTCTCTTTCCATTTTCTTGTCAGTCTATATCTCCTCCCTTTCCTACCTTCAATCTTTATAGTGGAGAAACTGTGATGAAATTGTCAGAAGAACAAAAAAAAAAAAATCATTTTCCACAAACATTCACTTCTCAAAAGAACTATGTAGAACTGGTAAGACTTTTAAAGGACTTAATGATTTTTTGAGCACTATCTCTAAAGACATGTTAATGTTATGGCCATATTTTGTATTTTCAGTCAAAATCTAGTGAATGCTGAAGATCTGGACATATAGCAAGCATAACAGTGAGAAACACCACCAACTTTATAAAATATGTGGTCTTTATTACCTAGAAAGGGAAAGACAAAAACCCATTCACTTACCTTACAATGAACAATCAATTTGGGCTGTGCTGTGATATTTCCTGATTCATCTAAAACTTCTACCTGAAATGGAAAAGCTGTTCCATTTTCAATGACCAGAAAATCAGAATCTGGTTTCACTTTCAATTGATGAGGAGGTCCTATAAGAAAAACCCCAGTATGGAATCAAGTTACAACTTCAAATATAGAAATATCATTTCATGTATTATAAGTACCTCTTTTCATAAGATTAAAAAAAAATTTCAGACAAGTCAAGAAAAAAAGATCATTTTTGATCATTTCTATCCAAATGACAAATGTTATCTATCGATATTCCATGCATTAACATATATTATTTATAAGCTGAGATTTCTCTGTAATTTTATTTTTCCTCTGAAATTTTTTTTTTAAAAGAAAAATGATAGAGAATGGGAATGATTTGCTATTAAAAAATGCTCAAGTAAAGAAATTACCTATGCTAATGCAAGATGGTATCTTCTAAGCAGATTGTAATCTTTAAGGGGTACCTAGAATACTGAAGTTAAGTACCTTGCTCAGTCACACAACCACAATGTTTCAGAAGTAGAACTTCAATCTAGGTCCTACTAGGTGTAAGATAGGCATTCCATCCATTATGCTATATTGACATAATTAATATATTAACTAATTCATTCAAGTTTAAAGCTTCAAAACAATACTGAAACTGTTAAGTAATACCAAGTAACCACTGCAGTGAATAGAAGAACTTATATTACAAAAAAAAGAAAAAGAAAGGGAAAAAAAAGAGTGCCACTGGAAATCAATTATTTTTACTTTAGAAGATTTTTTTCTAAAAATTTTACATGTCTCCAAAAGGAAAAATGTAAGTAACTTTCACTTGTCACTATTCTATTTAGCCAAACAATAAAATTTACAAAATTTAGTGTTTATATGTAAATGCAGTGATATATAATTATCGTTCCCAAATTATACAATTATACTTTTCTAGAAATATGCCACATTTAAATTCTTTCAATAACCTGATCATGATTAAATACTTCTGAATAAATGTATGCTAATTAACTGCCAATCACTTTTAGTTATCACCTTAAAACCAATGCACAATTTACCACATAGATCAAGAGTGGATTAAAACCAACAACTCCTTGCAAAATTTGATCAACATTTTCCTTATACTTTTGTAGAATTTTAGTTCAACATACTTTCTTCATGACTAATCTGACAAGTTATTTAGATGGTAAAGTAAAAAAGACGTCATTACATTAGCAAAAATTGCCTTTTTTCTAGCAACAATCTAAGATCTAAGAGACCTCAGAAACCATCTAATACAACTCTGTCATTTTAGAGATGATAATACCTTGTGTGGGACAAGAAAATTTCCCCCCAAAATCACAAAGGCAGTAGGTATGGGAATTAGTCCCATTATTATTGTTATTAGCTATAACGTGTTCACATGCACAAACACATGTGTTCATTTTTTCCATAATATAAGAAAGATCTCACAAGATCATGAATAACTACATATAACAAAATAATAAATTTGAGCCTAAAAGCTTTTCCCTATCATAGAATCTAAGAGTCTGAAGGAATCTCCGAGGTCATTTAAATCAACACTGTCCCAGACTAAGAACATAGCCTCAAGCTGAAAACGTCCATTGCTAAATATACCTCAAAATACCCTTATTCATAGTTCTTTCTACCAAAGATATATTCTTTCACGTTATATTCATTTCTAGAAATTGAATGGGAAGGAAACATTTTTCAATATTACTGTTTGATCTTCCTAGAAAGAATGTTATTAAAAAGTTAAATGCACATTAAAAAATTTATAACCATATTATCAGAAATTTTTCTTAAAAGTTGTATTTACCAGGAAGTAATCTAATTTTCAAACTCTGGGATTCTTCTTTTAAACCTGGCAGAATAACCTTCAGACTAAAGTTCTGTTGAAAAAAGAACATTTCATGAATTAAATGTTAAACAAAGGATTTGAATATAGTCTCCAAAAGCAAATTGAATTATTTAATGTTTCAAAATAAGTTTCAACAGAAAATTAATATAGTAACCTGATATTTATTAAAATCAACATATACTGATATAAAACATGCAGAATAAAGCTGTTTTAAATTATTTAAGAACCAAAATTAGTACTGAATACATATTAAGTGAGATAAGTCAAAACTGAAACAGATAAAAATTATCATCAACTTTGCTTCCTACCTGTTACCATTTTATGTAATTTTTCTAATCACTGAGGTAAAAAAAAAATTTGGAAAATTTAAAGAGTAAGTAATTCTAATAATAAAATAAATATTATTACTGCCTTAGGTTAGGATAAGTAAAGGTCCCATTGAGAAAAGGCGTTAGACACTTTTGATTTTACTGATAGACAAAATGTCCAATGAGAAAAATTCTTCAACCATTGTAGTCCAACCCTTCAATAGTTCAGAGTTGCAATATTTTCATCATTGAGAGATTAAGTGACTTGCACATGCTATGTCTCAGCAGCCAGAATTTTTCCAAATGCCTTGAACATTACAAAAAGTACAAATCTTTTTTCCTAGAAAATTTTAATCTAGGAAGATTCATACTACTCCCAATTCACTTACATTCAAATATATGCTAGAAGCAAAGTGACATCCTTTTGTCACGTAATACACCAAAGATTATTGAAAAAAATTAGAGAATATAGCTGGAAAGAACTTTCAAGATATTTAATCCAATCCAGTCACTTTACAACGAAGGCAACTGAGATTTAGAGACATGAACAAAATCTGAAGATACAAATTATGTTTTATGAAAGGTTTTAACTTCAGAGCTGTCCATCACTAAAAGCCTACCTTAAATCAAGATGCAACTAGCATTTCTTTATCTAATTTCTTATTGAACCTCATGTATCATACAATCACATTAAATATTACCAATCCCTGGCCAATGTCAGTAGCTACTGATAGAATTAATTATTTCTACAAGTGGTCTATTAATTGCATTCAACAGAGTATATGTGTATTCCACTTAATAAATTTGGATTCACTATGACTAACCTTAAAAGTCAACAAATTTATACTGCCTACACTGTTCAATAATTGTTAAAAAAAAAAAATAAAATAAAAGTTATAATACAAAATCTTTGCACATAAGGATTATTTTACACTGTAGGCAGGAAACTATAAATGTTTTTAAATTAATAAACAACTTACTCCAATATTGTATGTACTAAAAGATGTTTTTTGTAAAATTTTTAATATTTTTCAAGGTATTTTGCTTTAATCATCTGTCTTCTTGCTCGCTCATCCCAAAAGAAAATACAAACAAACCCCCAAAGCCATTATAAACCTGTATAGTTAGTAAAAACAATTTTTATATTGTCCATGCCCAAAATCCAGACTCATGCTGCATTCTGAGTCTTCACCTCTTATCAGGAGGCAGTCAGCATGTTTTCATGTTAATTCTGAAACTCTGTTCTGTCATTATACTGGTAAGAAGTTAAACTTGAACTCTTTCATATTTATGCTATAACTTCTTCATCCATTTTCCAATTTAGGGACAGTTTAAAAAAAGCTATCGATATCCAAAGAGCTATCTTTTTCTCTATGTTGGGCTAGAAAAATAACTCGTGTTTTTTTTCTTAATTTTCTCACCAAGATTCCATCTGTTGCCTTTTCTAAATCAGTTTTGGAGAGAGGGGGGTTAGGGTTTAAGTTAGCTAAACTTTTATGACCAAATATGTAATCTGTACAAAAAGAAAAATTCAAGCTCTCCCATTCACCCCCATCCCAGCATCCCAAAAGTTTATTCAGGAGAATAGAAAATTTCAAATTGAAAGATTTCTTGTGGAGGATAATTAAAGAAGAAACTGAAGGTAAGTTTGATGCAAAGAGGAACTGAGGCTTTAACAAATCAATTAAAATCATAATGAGGGAAAAAAGTTAAGACATTTTCAATTCATCAATTGATCGCCTTTTTTATATTGGAACATTGGAACAATAATTATTCTAAACAGTAACATTTCCAGAGCAAACACCCTGGACTCATCAGCCACCATATTTTCTAATTTACTAAGTGCCAAGAAATTGATGATATATGAAACTGACAACTTTTCAAATATCAAACACTATAGCTAGTTTAAGAATGTTCAAAAATCAATATTAAAAAAAGTTTGCTCTCATAGCATATTGCTTCATCAATAAATTTTAAAACATATAACATTAAGATACATGGCTTACCTTGCCTTGATAAGAGTTTACATGACCCTTAGCAGTAACCCCCCGAATTACACAATTTGGTCCTTTACTTATGTCTTCATATTGTAAGGACAAGCCACTGTTAAAAAAAAAAAAAAAAAAAAAAATTATTTTTAGTGTCCTAACAAACCTACAATACAATTCTAAGAGTATCTTTTATTTCCCAAGTACTCATCATTTATATTATGGACCATACAATCACATTCAATATTACCAATCCCTGGCCAATGTCAGTACCTAATGATAGAATTAAACATTTCTACAACGGATCTATTAATTGCATTCAACAAAGTTTATGTGTGTTCCATTCTCTAAGTTTGGATTCATCATGACAACATAACAAGTCGAAAAGTTTATATTGCCTACACTGTTCAAAAAAGGACCATTAAAAAAAACATAAAAGTTATAATACAGAATCTTTGCACATAAGCATTATTTTATACTGTAGGCAGGAAAAGAGAAATGTTTTAAAATTACTAAATACAGGGCAAGAAATAAACCATCTAAGTGTTTATTCAACAGAAGAGGGAACCTGGAAGGAATGGACCCGTTGCCATTGGCAAATAAAACAAAATGCACAAATGTAGTGTGAATTCTGGGTTCCTTTCAGAAAAGGTGGTAGAAAAAAAAAGTCACTTTCCATTCAAAAGGGAAATGAATGAAGGAATTATTGGCAGGAAGGTTGGTAGTGGGATCTGAGTAGTCAGGCATGGGGAAGGTGAAAAATATCCCTATTTGGCACCAGCCCTAGCTAGAACTATCTATGAGACTATAAAATATCTAGGTAACAGAGGAAACGATGGTAGTTTAAATTAGGCACTGGAGAACCAAAAGAAAAAATATTTTCTACCTAAACAAAAACAAATAGATAAGAAATGCTAAAATTTACAATCTTTCTATCATTATTTGAAACAACATAAGAATAATGTTAATAAGTCTTGAATATATATAACAAAGAAAATTAAAATTTATTTTCTCAAATTACCTTGCCTCAAGAACTGGCTTAATATCAGTTGCCAGTTGAGTAGTATGACCAAATTCGTCCTGCAACTCCAGTGGAATATTAAATGGGACTCCAACACGAAATGGAGGATCCAAAAGACCCACCGAAAATTTCTCTGGTTTACCCTCTTTCATAGAGAAACAAAGAGGTGGAAATTAACTTTAATGAATATCTTCATTACAATATAAAAGTAGTAAAATAATTTTGACATGACAATTAAAATGCAAAGTCTATAAGTATCAATTTGGAGAAAAATCTGGTAGGGCATATTTTTTTTTTTTTTAATCCAGAAGGAATTTAAGACACAATAAATATAGTTGGGAATACAGAATAATTTTCATAAAGTCTGCAACACTGAAAAACCTAGCTAAAATATGCTGTGCTAGTCAGATTACCTGAAAGAACTGTGACAAATGTTAAGGAATAAAACTACAGTTCAATTTTCCAAAGAAAGAGGTCCTTACTTGTGCTTCATTTAACTTAGTGAAAGAATAAACACCCATTAATGACTCTAAAATTACATAAAATACAATCAGTCCTCAAGTATTCTCATTGTTTTATTACTACCTTCATTTTTACTTTCATATTGCAACCACATACATTCATATCTATACACAGTAAAGAAAATATGAGGCATGATGCCTGCAAGTAAAGAGAGTGCCTAGTACTCTACTAGACTCCACTCTGGTCTTATTCACTATACCACTTTAAAGAGCTCTCCATGTATCTGTTGCATATTTTCATAGTTTACCTTTAAAATTTTTACAATTATGCCCTGAGAGAGTACAAGTCCTTTAAGCTCTAAGATGATGTCAAGACCTTCCCAGTCTTTGCATCTTGAAAGCAGCAACTAAAGTCCCATTAACTGAATTCCCCTGAATTCAGATAGAGGCCAGAGTAGAGAAATTTATAATAGCATGGCATACAACACACTCATACTGCCATCTAACATAGTGGAATGTAAGATTAATAACATAAAGTTTGAAAATGAAAATGTTTTACTTTTAAGAATTTTATTTGCTTTAAAATTATGGTACTAAAGATTTCATATATTATGAAAACGAATATCATCTGAAGTCAATTTTTAAAATTTGAGATATTAACAGAAAACGTCACAAAATTCTAGGCAATAACATACAAGAAAACTGTTTTGCATGTCTCTTCAACAATGAAATTATTCGAATCAATTCCAGTTGTTCAAAGATGAAGAGAGCCATCTACATTCAGAGAGGACTGTGGGAACTGAGTATGGTTCACAACATAACATGTTCACTGTTCTTTTTCTTGTTTGCTTGTATTTTGTTTTGCTTCTCTTTTTCTTGTGCAGCATAATTGCATAAATATGTATACATATGTTGGATTTAACATATTTCTACCATGTTTACCATATATTGGACTACTTGCCATCTAGGGGAGGACATAGGGGAAGGAGGGGGGAGAAATAAGAACACAGGATTTGGCAAGGGCTAATGTTGAAGAATTGTCCATCCATGTTTTGAAAAATAAAAAGCTTAAAAAATGACCAGTAGGATGAATACAGAAAGGCTTGGAGAGACTTACATAAATTGATGCTAAGTGAAATGAGCAGAACCAGGAGATCATTATACACTTCAACAACAAGATTATATGAGGATATATTCTGATGGAAATGGATACCTCTGACAATGAGAAGATCCGATTCAGTTCCAAATGATCAATAATGGACAGAATCAGGTACACTGAGAGAAAAAACACTGGGAAATGAATGTGGACTGCTTGCATTTTTGTTTTTCTTCCCAGGTTATTGTTACCTTTCTAAATCTGATTTTTCATGTGCAACAAGAGAACTGTACGGATCTGTACACATATATTGTATTTAAGATTTATGTATATGTATTTTAAGGAAGGGGCCGAGAGGGAGGGAAGGAAAAAGTTGGAACAGAAGTGTTTGCAAGGGACAATGTTGAAAAATTACCCATACATATGTTCTGTCAATAAAAAGCTATTAAAAAAAAAGTTTTGCATGTTACAAATTTTATTCTGTGTACTGTATTTTATGGGGTATTTCATGGCCACTGTGTCATAGACACAAGGATATAGGTATAAGATATATAAAGAAATGTATGTACAAAAGTATAGCTTCAGTGATCTCTAGTGAAAGGTTATTGTTTGGGTTGTCACAGAACCTTAACACCCTGTTTTCCATAGGTTCAATGTATCAATATTTAAAATTTTTGAGTCTTGCACCACTTTTAGGAACATTACTCCTATCAAAGTTGAAGACTGACTTTATTTGTAAATGCTTCTGTAGTCATTCTAAGCTTAACATTCTGTAACATTCTAAGCTTAAGCAGGAACATTTTTTGACTCTAGAACTACCACAATGACTTTAAGAATTCAACGGTCCTTAATGATTAAGAAAGTGATAGAGGGGCAGCTAATTGGTGTAGAGGATAGAGCACCAGGCCGGAAGTCAGTTCAAATCTGATCTCAGGCACTTAACACTTCCTAGCTGTGTGATCCTGGGCAAGTCACTTAATCCCAATTGCCTCAGCAAAACAAAACAAAACAAAACAAAAATCGAAAAACAAAAAATGTAACACATCTGGTATCAGTTTTCTTCTAATTATAAATTTATGAGTATTTCTATATCTTAAAAGACACTTTTAAGACACTTTTTTCCATTTTATTTTAAAATGATTTTTTCAGTGAGCTACAAGGATTCAAAGGAAATAAAAAATTTTACTTACCTTTGACAGAAAATTTAAATATTTTTGATGGTAATGGCCGGCCTGCATAAGTATCTGCATTACTTTCATTCAATACAACTTGCAATTTTAACGTGTAATTGCCCAGTTTTTGAATATTTTCTGGATATAAATTTCAAAAAAAAGGATTATTACTAACCAATCACCAAACTATTGCTAAATTTCTTAATTTCTGAAGGATAACTCACCCATTTTCTTGAACCAGTAAGGCCATTTGCCTCCATGCTGACTGATATGTGAAATTATTTCTTTATTCCCACTTGAAGCTCAAATGAAAAAGAAAAAAATAAAATTATAATCAAGAATCCAATAGAACAAGAGCAGAGACTTGTGAATTCAGTCAATGAATTAGACACACATATATATACACACACCCAGAGCTTTATTTATTCCACCTTTTTTTAAATAAGTCCCAAACTATCAGAAAATATCTTGATAAGACAAATAAGAATAATGAACTTTCAGTCATTTACTAGAATTTTTAATAATATTGCTTTCAATTTTTAATACTAATACTAATAATATAATTCAAATTATATTTTTTAAAGCTATAGCATAGCAGCACTTGCTTTATTAGGAAAAAAAATTCCTATAAATAAGCTACATTTAAAATAAGAACTTTAATTTTGAATTTCATAGGTATATTAAACAAAAGGCTTTTTTAAATTATCTTTTAGAAATAAAGACATGCAATTGCTGCTAAATATAATATGAAAATAGAAAAAAAAACTACTTAGCAGATATGTCAGAGACAAAGAAATTGGTCACCTAATAAACATGACTTTTCTCAAACTTGCTAATCTATGAAATGTACGTACAAGAATATTTTTGTGGATTTATTATGGAATATTTTGTTTCAACTGTAAACATTTTTTTCTTTGAGAAAGAGATGAGATGGAAAAGGATAGGGAGAGGAAGATGAAGAGTAAAAGGGCAAATAAAAAAAAGTCATTTCACAATGGCTTATAAATGAAATATGATATTTCTTCCTCTATTAAAATTTCCCTTGCTCTAATTGAGTCCAAATGGCACTTATTTTCCATCTGAATCATTTACCAAACTTCAAAGTCAGCAAGCATAGGCAGACATGAATGAAGTGCTTCCCAGCACTTATTAAACTTATCTATATTTTAGCCAAAGAGATCATATAATGAGACAGAGGACAATAAAAACTCTAACTGAATGGTTTGTTAATAGTATTTGAAATTCAAACAAACTTAAATCTAACAGAGTCATGGAACTACACAATATTAGAGCAGGAATCTGGCAGATCTCATCTAGTCCAATTCCTTTGTTTTCTAGGCCAAAGAAAAATGATGATTTTCCTCTAAGGAAACAACAAATTAGAGATAGCTGGGTGAGACATTTAGAAATGTCCAAAAACTATTTTATGTATCTTGTCCTCCACTTGTACTTTTAAGTTTATCAACAAGGAACAATCTTCAAATTCTCTGCATTTTTATAATTCAGGCCCAAACATACAATGAGTACAAAGAAAATACTAGAAAATAGGATGAGTCTAATTATTAGATAAGACCTTATCTCAGAGAGATGATATACTTTTCCTCTACTGAGGAAAGACTCAGGAAAACATGAACTCTGCTATCAAACCCTTTCAAAACAATCCTTCAAGACCTACACTGAAAAGATCTTTAGAACAAACTAGTGAGATTAGTGACTTGGCTGTTGTTTTAGGCATGTAGGCAAAGAGAAAATCAGAGGGCAAGTGATACCTTATTCTGGCCTTGCTAAAGTGGGTCACTGGAAAGAATCAAGAATCAAACCCTCTTAGGTCAGCTCTGCTCCTACACCCTGACTTCAGAGTAACAAGATTTTGGGTAATGAAAATTAAAAGAGGATTTTGGAGGCCATCTAATCAAATCATCCTCATTTTACAGAGGAATAAAACTAAAAGCACCAAAGTAAAATAATTTTCTTCAGGTCACATAGCTAAATAATGGTGACATCAAACGATTTGCCAAAGCTGACTTCCTAGTCCATAATCTTATAAATATAGTCCTCTTTTTGTCAATACATCTATAATTCTTCTCTTTCACTTATTGTCCCATTCCAACTGCTCTTAGTCAATCACTAGAGCACCTCTTTCTATTATGATTCTGTCTCATCACTAGAGCTCATGATCCAAATCCCAGCAGAACTCACACACTGTACATTCCCTGCCCCAGATCTCTTTCAAAGAAGGCTTTGTTATGATCAAATTATACACAGAATAACAACTTTGAAGCTGTGGCAATCAAAATCCTAAAATGTGTCTTAATTTTTTTTTTCCAATTGCAATGCTCCAAATATCTCTGGTTGGGTGAATATTTTCTTTGAGCCAGGAATACAATTATTAAATTAATACCCCAAAGAGAACAAAGAAAGAGGAAAAATATGCATGTGTGTAGAAAACAGCATCTCTATTTGGAATAGCGAAGAAATAAAAGCATTTTCATACAGTTCAATTAAATACTCATCTTTTAAACACTTATTACATGCAAGACATTAGCCAGGCATTGGTGAAATAAGAGATGAAAACAGAATTAATTACTTAAAGGAGATTACATCACAATAGGCTTAAACTTCACTAAGAGATTAAAAAGAAAAATGTTTCTAAAACTTCCATTAATACGTGATGAATTTAAAAGAAACCCACAAATATATACTGCCTATGAAAAAAATAATAAAGAAGTTATCATGTACACTTGTCTACTTACAATGTAAAATAACCTTGAGCTCAACTAGTAGTTTCTTTGACCCTCCGTGACTTGTACCAGGAAGTTTTTGCATGGCTTCTCCTTTCTTATTCAGTATTTCGATTCTTAAAGCACCTATATATCAATGATATATTAAAAGAAAAATGAGATTCATAAAGCTACAAGAATCTCAAGTTAGTTACTATTAATCAATCATTAGACATTTATTACATGTCCACTATGTGCTGGACACAGTATCAAGGGTACAAAAACAAAGTCGGACACAGTATCAAGGGTACAAAAACAAAGTCTCAAGAAGATTGTATTGTATCTAGGAAAATAAAACGTTCATATATCAGAATATACATTGTATAAACACAAAATCTATACAAGGTGATTTTATAAGATAGAGCAGAAGCAGTTGGGGGTAATGTTTCATATAGGAAGTGATGCTGGAGCTTAGTCTTTAAGGAAGTAAAGTTTCTGAGGCAAAGGTAATGGAGAGAATTCCAGAACTGGGTGAATAGCTAATACAAAGGCACAGAAATAGAGAAGATGAAATATCAGATGGAAAGTCTCACTGTGAAGAATGGCATGAAGTTAAGTTTGGTAGGACTGCATATTGCATGCAAGAAAGAGACTAAGACAGAATGAAGATAGAAAGATAGATTGTGCTATAGTGAAGGTTTTTTAAAGCTGCTATTTTATCATAAAAGTAGCATGGAACCATAAGAGGTTATTAAGTAGGAGAACATAAACAAGTTTAAGAAAAAACATTTTAGCAACTACATAGTGTTGGAATCTTTACAAACTGTTAAGCCATCGAAGTTGATAGAGACAATTATTATCTAATTTGGCATGGTTCAATATGATTGATTTGATCTTAAAAGGAGATATTTTGGGCCAGAACTTGAAACAAGGTACTAAGTACAACTGGTAGAAACGATGCTTGTGCTCACACCTTTAGGGAGCTCATAAGTATCTAAGTACTCAATGGAGTTCACACGTTTGGGAGATTTCAGGTTTAGTATGAGATATCCGAATTCACACCTCCCTTAGGGCCAGAGAGCACTCTGGGAGATAACCCAGAATCCTCTCTCTCCAGAAGGAGGAGGTAACCTTTGAAAGATTATATATATATATATATATATATATATATATATATATATATATGAGAAGCTCTTAGAGCTTGAGAGAGTTTTCTTGGGAACATTGACTGGGATTGGAGAGGAGTACTCTGGGAGATACAGAAGCCCACTGGCCTCAGTTGGAGATTGAGAAGCCACGAGTCAGAGTTGAGCTGGAGGCAATAAAAGACAAAGCTGCAAGATCTCTTGGAACCAAGTAGAGAGATAGGCCTGAGCTAACCGGGCTATATTGAAGGACACAATAAAAGTTCAGATCTTTTATCAGCTGGCTGCGATTTTGGAGTAATTATTTATTTCATCTGAGATTAAGGCTGCCTCCAGAAAACCTCTCTGAGAAACCTGCTTTCTCTCAGAGAGAACTCTTATTTTAAAGAAAAAGAACACAACAACATAGAGCATGGACTAGAGCAAAGAGTGACTTGCGGTAAAGACTAAATTAAAAATGCTCCTTTAATGCTTAGATACTAGAAAATTGAAACGGCCAAAAAGGTTTCATTTTTAATACTAAGCAGAAATCATACCAATAGGAGTCCCAGCAGGCTTGACTTCATTTGGTAACAATTCATCTCCTTCAGGCCAAGTTACAGATAAACGATCTGGAAGTCTATGACCAAAATAACATAGGCAATTCCAATTTATAAAATATGTCAATGATTAACAGGAGAAAAAAAATTCCTTGTCCAATTGAATCAACATATCTTTTTAAGATAGTTGATGGAATTTCTACTAAATGAATCTTAGCAGAAACCAATTCCTCTCTACTTAAATATCACATTATTCATAAGAGTAAATTGAAAACAAAATGAAAGATTGAGACTGCACTTGCTTGTATGTGCACTTAATTTTATTTTATATAATTTAATTTTCATTAACCTAGAAATTATTTTTAAGTGAAAATATGAATTCTACGATTATAATATTTTATCATTTTTTAGTACCACACAATACTGAGAAAACAAACTTAATGATGCTTAGGTAAAAAAAAAATCAGCTATGCAAAAAAAAAAAAATTTTTTTTAATAGTCCTATTAAGTAATCCAACTAAGCTTTAACAATGTTTTAAAAAAATTTCTAGTAGCATACTTAAAATTCATATTTTAAATATGAAACTCTTTTCCCTTACACATACAATACAAACTTAGACTTGCTATGCAATACTGTTATAACAATTATTGCTTATATCAAATTCCTATGCCAAACTAAAGACTGACAGGTGGTTAATTTTCCTAAGACACAAGATTCATTCTAGAAACATTTAAGTAAAATCTAGCAGAGCTTGTCTTGCACATAGCAAACCATCAATATGCAAGGACTGTCAACTGCATATAATCATTAGACATCAAATCAGCAATTTGGTGGAAAAGAGGGAAGGGGTGGTCTTTTCAATACAGAAAATATGACAGATACAATATGCCTATAATAACAACTGGCCTATATTAACAAAATTGCCAAAAATCAGTAAAATATACTACTAATTAGTTAATGTCATTCATGTTTAATGAATCTTACCTTGCCATTTCATCTTCTACATATTTTTTTACAGTTTTCTCAGCTACTGTCCTATCAAGTTTTGTGATTGGAACAGTTTTAATTTCATCATATAAAGCTTGAGGCTCCTAAGTATATATAAACCAATAAATGTTAAAAAAGAACAAGCATTTCAGAAACAAGTTATATTTATTTCATAAAGAGAACTTAACTTCCAGAAAAAAATGTATTTTAATCTAGTTAAATATTAAATATCTGTCAGATACTTCTGTATATTAAAAAATTTCAATCATATAACCTCTTTACATATCCAAAAATCCTGATCTATGTTGATCAACAAGCTGAACAACAACCTTAACAACACCAAAAAAAACATTTGTAATGACTTTATGACATCTCATCAACAATGAAATACAGAAATAGAAATCTAAGCTAACAACATTTTGGTTTAGGGAAAAAAAAAAAAATCACATCATTGCCAGTAATTGAAGCTTAATATTATACAAAAATCTTAATTCAGTACTTCAAAAGATGTACAGTTTTTTTTCAGAGATAGTATTTCATTTAACTATCTGACATCCAATTCCTCTACAACTTAATAAAATGTTCTACAAGATTCTATCACCAAAAAACTTAACTTCCTGAAGCTCAACCTTCAAATGATAAACATCTCATACTTAAGGCCTTTCAAGGTTGATAAAATATATCTGAGATACTCTAAAACTATTACTGACTTCCATGCAAGTATGAGCCAACAGAAAGGGACAATATTAAATAAAAAATTAAAATGAAAGGGTTTTTTTTTAAGCTGTTTTTTTTTAAAAAACATTTCTTGAATCCAGAATCATAAAGTGCCAAAATTAAATAATTTTTGTTCATCTCTTGTTACCTTACCATTGCAATCTGAACTTCCCCTCCTGTGGCATATACATCTCCATCATGATCACCATAAAGAAAAAATTTTACTATGCTTCCATAAAAGAGTGGAAGTGTCTTGGTTGTCTTAACCTAATATTCAGTAACAAAAAAATCCACAGAATTAATATTCACAATATTCAGAAACTGTTATGAAAATATAAATTACACACACAAATAGGCATATCTTTAATAGTTCATATAAAACTCAAATATGAAATAGCTTTTCAAATTTGTAATTTTGTCAAGATAGGAAACTCCCACTGCTTACTGCACCTCCTCCAAAGACTTAATTTATAAAGTTCAGAAGCTATCTAAAGTATACAAGTTGAATGACTTGCCAGATCACATGTCTAAGGCAGGATGTGAAACCAGATCTTTCTTACTCTAAAGTCCAAAAACGATGCCCATATCCCAGATAATACATTGCCTCTTAATCATAATAATGCCAGACAGGAAAAGCACTGGATCTGAAATCTGCATTCTAGCTTTGGTGAGACTCTCATTATATCTAAGAATACTTGCCATTACATATATATATTCCTCCATTTTTAGATCCACCCTCTCCCCAAAAAAACTACCTGACCCATATTGGAAATGAGAAATGAAATACATGAATTATAAAAACTTGAAAAATTGCTGAATATGAATATTAAAACGTGAAATTTTTATTTGAATAAAATCCTAGCCACAAATAAAGAACACTATGAATAAACTCAAAGTAATCAAATGTTAGCACTTGTTTCAGAAATTTTAGCTCAGGCATAACAATCATTTGGTTCCTTTAATAAAATTATAATTATTCCCTGAGACATATCCTTGTAAAATATACAAATATTAAAAACATACATGCCAAAATGTAAACTTACCAACTGCCCTGCTTTGTATGTCTTTCCATCCCATTCTATTGCAGAGTATGTAGCCCATGGACTTTGCATTCTTTTAGAAGGCAGGTCTGTTCGTGTAATTGTCCCTTTAAAAAGTGTAAATTTTATTTGCTTGTCATACTTCTCATGACAATCTTTTAACCACAAAGCAAATTCTCTGTCAATTTTCATTCGTTGCTCCTATAAAATTTGGGGGGGGGGGGGGGGAGGAGGGGAAGAAGAGGGAGAGAATTCTTTAAAACAATAGAAATAAACAGAAGTAATCATAATTACCTCTACAACAAAAGAATGGAAAATACTTTTATTAGTAACTATCAGAAACAAGATGTAAGTTACAGAAACAAAGTAGAAAAAAGGGTACAAAATGCCACTAGAATTTTTCTAATTTAAACTACAACAATTATATAAACAAAAATATAATTTAAATTATCAAAACATTACCTGTCCATTAAAAATCCTTGTAAAAAGAGTATTCTTATCTTTCAGCTTTAGTTCCAGATCCATAAAAGTCAGTTTATTTGTGCTGACTTGAAATTTGTCATTAGTGAATAATGCACCAGAAATTCTATTGTAGCATTCAATTGGTGCAAGACCTCGCTTCTTAGGAGGAGCACACCAGTCAAAGCTTAAATAAAAGAGAAAATCATTTAGTAGAAGCCCTGGGTTCTAAGCCACAATGTAATTTTATTTTAGAGAAAATCAAAACTTACTCTTCTACAGTTGTATAAGGTATTAATCTTCCATTCCAAAAACATTCAAAAATAGGTCTTTTCCCTCTTGCTCCTTTTTCTATTATAAAACAGTCATCATCATCATCATCATCTTTCAATTCTAGACCAAATCAAAAAGAAAGGTTAATGCTATAAAGAGATCATATAAATAAGATTTACAATAACTTTCTGTTGAGACAGCTACCAAATCTCAAGAAAAGTCTTTAGGTGATAATGGAGAAGAAAAAGTTTCAAAAATTTAAGATATGCCTATCTACTTGTATATTTTGAATATATGAGGGGATTATATACAGGGGGAGACGGGATAGAGGGCAGCAGTCCCCAATTTATCCTAAAAGCTTACTTCAAAGTCAACTGTGGGTACTAAGAGAATTTTCTTATTTCATTAAGAAAAAAAGTTAGGTTCCCAGGAAAGCACATAAAAATAATCCAAAATCTAGCTTACGTTTTCATAACATTGTTATCTTTTGATTAATCCTTTTCTATAATAATCTCTTTTGCTCAGCTATTATCTTTCCTCTTCTTCCCCTGTGAGTGTTTCCCCAAGAGTCTATCCTCAGCACCCTTCTCTTCTCTCTATAATATAGATAATATCTGACATTTGCTATTTGTGTAGCCTTGAGGAAGTCAAAGTAATTTCCCTGGATCTCAGTTCTTAATTCATGAGACAAAATGATTGGAGTAGATAGATGTCATCATCTAAATTCATATCTTCTGGGACCAAATATAAATTCTTTCTAAGTCGCTTAAAGCCCTCACAATCTGTCTTCAGTCTATCTTTCCAGGTTCATCACACATTATTTTCTTTTATGCACAGGACAACTCAGTCAAAATATCCTTCTTGATGTTCCACACAGCTAACATTCTATTTCCCTTCTTCATGTCTTTACAAAGCAGAGGTAACAAAGTGAAAAGAGAACAGCGTCTGGAGTCAGGAAGCCATGAGTAAATTTGGACTCACACACTTACTAGCTATGTGTATAAGGACAGTCTTTGCCTTAGTTTCCTCAACTGTAAATTTGGAATAACACCTACTCAGAGCATTGTTGTGAGAGACAAATAAGAATGCTTAGCACAGTGCCTGACATGGCAAGAGCTTAACAAATACTTTTTCTCTTCTTTTCCCTTTATCTCACCTCCATGCCCTTCTCACTTCTTCCTTCCAACCTCAATTCTAATATTTCCAACCTGAATTTTTCCTCATCCCCCTAAAGCTACTAGTGACTCCTAACACTTTCTATGTATTTAGAGGTATATAGATTGCCTCTCCTCACAGAATATAAGAACTAAAGACAAACATTGTTTCTTTTGTCTTTTTATCCACAATGACTGGAAGCACTAATAAAATTTGTTCAATGACAGAAATAATTTTCCCTTTTGGTAATAACAGTACAAATGGTTTAGGCAAACTGTAAAGCTCCATGAAGGAAGAGTCTTCTCCTAAAGCATCTGGTAGCTACCATGATAAAAAATAAAATCTATTTTTATTACAAATAAACACGGGTTAAATACGGTTAGCAAATGTTGGTGGAATGGAATATGGAAACTATACGAGATTACATTCAGGATTTGTTTCCACCCTAGTAACAGAAATAACCTGAAAATCAAGAGCCACAGGGCTCCCCCTCACTTCCAAGATGATGATAACATGGGTTCCCCTGAGTGGGTCAAGCATTTGGTACAAAGGAGAAATAAAAGCAAAAAAAATCAATTTTTGTTCAGTGACAAAAATAAAATGTAATTTTTAAAAAAGGGAAACAAATATTCTCAGGCTATAGAATCATCAAAAACATTACAATTGGTTTACGTGGAAGTTAACACTCTTAATCAATGGTTTTCTCTAAATATTATTATAATAGTGGCTCATAGGAATGGTAGGGAATAGAGCCAGAGATGGTAAGGCTACTTATATAAGGAAAGCCAATTTACATAAAACATAAAGCATAATTAAGGAATAAATATGATGGTAAATTAACTAATATTTAAAGCAATCCTTTCAAAGGAGATTCCCAGCATTTCCCTAGACCTCCAACCTCAGAAGGTCTATCTATCCCTTTTGTATTCCACAATTTTGCCAACATTTTCAAGAATCTTCACTCTGAAAATAGCTACTGAAATGGTGGTGGTATCTCTGTAAACCCATTTCCTTACTAGGTCGGGGAAAAACTGTTGTTAATGGAAATTTTAATCTTACTATGATTTTAAAAAAGTAAAGAAGGTCAGATCATTAAAGTAATAATCATGAATTATGTATAACTGGATATATTACAGAATATCTTACTATGTTATAATTCAGCCATCAACAGAATACAACTACCTATCTACTCTGAATGAAACTAGGCATCCTATAGATCAGTGGTTCTCAAACTTTTGTTTTCAGTATCTTTATCCTATTAAAAATCATTGAGGATCTCTCCAAAGAGTTTTTGTTTATCTGGATTATATTTATAGACATTTATCATATTGGAAATAAAAACTGTTTTTGAATTTGTAGACCCTCTAAAAAGGTTTCAGAGATCCCCAGGATTCTCTAGACCATACTTTGAGAACCACTGAGAAGTAATAATTTATTTTTCCAGAAATAATATAATAAAAATCCCAAATGTTGGGAGAATTTGGCTACAAATAAGCAACCAACCAAAAACAAAAATGGATCTACCAAATGAATGTCAAAATCCATATACTGAAGCTTAATGAACTTGACTCATTTAAAAGATCACCCTGGGCAGGCCTTCAAATGAAACCAATTTTTTTTCTTAATTCAGACACAATCCAAAAAAGCAGTTATTTCATTTCCCAGTTCACAAATAACTGGAAAGAGGAAATTATAAGAGTATACACACAGCTAACATTATTATAAACAGAAGCCTTATAATAGAAAAATCAAAAATAACTCAAAAAAATACAAGAGTTTGGAAAAACATAGTTCTCTGTACCCATTTATTGTTAGGGCACATATCTACATATACAAAATATGTATATATATGCACCTTAATGACCTCTCCAACTCTTCATTTTAAAACCCAAGCACTTTTCTTGAACCACAACTTTATAAAAGTAGGACAGAGGATCAACATACTTGATGGAAAACATGGATCATCAGGATAAGTCTCTTTATCATATAAGAAGGGATGATAGCGAATGATTCCTTCAACCACACCTTCTCCTTCTACGTGGGACTTGAACTCAAAACTATCTGCTGCTGTATTTATATATAAAGTCTGCATGTCATCTTTGATCTCTCTAAGGTTGATAATCTTAGGTACCTTCCCTTTTTCAAACATAGAAATCTAGAACAAAAATAAACATTCAAATAAGTTTTAAATACAACTTAAATGTAAAAACTTTTTGCTTGTACCCAACTACAATATGGTAAGACAATTAAGGATGTTAAGCGAATATTTAATCATCTCAAAAAAGAAATTAAACTTTAGAAAAAGAAATTATATGCAATAGAGGAGGAAGCAAATTACAAGTGAACACAAATAACACAAAGCTGTATTTAATTCAAGATAGTTCTACTAGTGATGACAATCATCATATTAGCAATTCAGACTTTGCTTGAAGACTTCCAGGGAGAACCAACCCACTACACTCTAAGGCAATCTTAAAGCTTTGAGGCCAGAAGCAGCAGAAGAAAGCAGAAGAAGCAGAAGAAAGAAAGAATAAAAGTACAGGAAGAAAAGTTACTAAATGTTTTTCAAGGGTTAACAGGAAAAAAAAAGATAAATAGTAACAGTGAGAGAGCACCTAACTCCCCTAAGATGAGGTCAAAAATAATGAAGCCCAAACTACTTAGATTCTCAGGTATGGGAAAAAAAACAACAAAAACAAAAAACGTGGTAGATATGTAGCTGAGCCAGCATCAGTGACCTCTGAGGAAAAAAAATGCAATCTGGAAACTACAGCCAGTGAGCTTGATTTTATCCTAACAAAACATGAAAATGCACTACAAGAGTGATGGTTAAGGAATACCTAAAAATAGTGAGATCACAAAAACCCAGACTGCATAACATCATCAAAAAATAGGTCAAAAACCTTATTTTCTTTATTTATAAGGTTAAGTTACTGATCTATTATATCAAAGAAATGTTGAAAATAAGATTTTTCAAAAACATGTGATAAACCTCTTGTGTTAATTTTAGGGGCAAGATTGAGGGAAAAGAATTAGCCAAAAAAACAAGTAAGTGGGTTTAAAACACTGAATGGCAGTTAATCTTTAAGAGTAGTTATTAATATTTTAAAATCAATTTCTAAGATTCTCTGTAGTAGAACTATCCAAAGAAACTCCCATTTGGCTCTGTATATTAACTCACTGTGTTGATATTGTGTATCCAGTGGATGGACTATCAGCTATCACTGAGAAGAAGTAGACTTGTTCTGCTTAGACTGAGTAAAAAGAGCTTGAATAAATACTGCAAAGAGGAAAATCTAGGTTCAATAGAAGGAAAAATTGTCATGGAAGGGATTCTTGCACTAGATAAACACTGATATTCGTTTCAACTCTGAAATTCTGTGACCATGCAGGTCCTTGCAACATTTAAGATTCTGAGAATGACGCCCTCCTAACAAATTATTTAGGTAAAAGAAAAAGGGAAAAAGAATTTCCCATGTGTTTTTATTATCTAGTCATCATGAACTGGAACAAGAGAGCTTATAAACTGAAATATATGGAATGTGTTTACATCTTACTTCCATATCAATGTTGTTGAACGGTCCAACTTCTTTTGTTGCAGCATTTGTTTCATTTCCTTTTGGTCCATGAATATAGTAATGATAAATATGTCTAGAATTGAGAACAACAACTTTATACCGAGTTATATGTAATTATTATTTTATTTTACAATTTTCTACAAAAAAGCAGTCATTACGATGTGAGTTTTATCTCACTTTTGTATAAACTGAATTACCACTCTTCAAACTGGGACAAACATCTGTTTTCCTAAATGCAGTATTCTAAAAACAATGAAATTGAAGTACATGTTCTGAAATTTTAGAACTTCTTCCTACAATTATTTTCAAAACTAAAAGACAAATTGTCTTTTTCAAGATTAAAAGACAAAAAAACTTAGTGAATTAATACAGGGTAAGTATATTCCCAGATTTCAATTACTGACAATTACTAGTCTTCCAAGTTATAAATTGAGACTACTAATTAAATCTGGTGCCTCAGCTACTTTTATTTTTTTTTAATGTATTTTTTTTTTTTATTTAATAGCCTTTTATTTACAGGATATATGCATGGGTAACTTTACAGCATTAACAATTGCCAAACTTCTTGTTCCAATTTTTCACCCCTTACCCCCCCCACCCCCTCCCCTAGATGGCAGGATGACCAGTAGATGTTAAATATATTAAAATATAAATTAGATACACAATAAGTATACATGACCAAAACGTTATTTTGCTGTACAAAAAGAACCAGACTCTGAAATATTGTACAATTAGCTTGTGAAGGAAATCAAAAATGCAGGTGTGCATAAATATAGGGATTGGGAATTCAATGTAATGGTTTTTAGTCATCTCCCAGAGTTCTTTTTCTGGGCGCCTCAGCTATTTTTAAAAATGGTCAGACAAAGCAATCATGTAGAACTGTCTATAACTAAATCCACTTCCTCTTTATAACTCTTCTTTAATGGTATGACAAAACAATGAGTGTACTCGTGAATTTCAATTAATTTCAAAAAACATTAATTGAACAACTAAACTATATTTTTAATGGAATAAAGAATTCCCATTTGGAAGGTAATTCTTTTAAGCAAATCAAAACACTAGTTTTTTGTAACTTAGAGAAAATAATCTCTAATCACTCATAGCACAAAGTTGTGGTGATGTTAACTTTTTCAGAGGGGTCAAGATTAAGATGAATATTCTGATGATGCTGCTGGTGTGGTGTTCTACAACTTAAAAAAATTTCAGGAGGTCCTGACTTACCAAGGTCAAAATATCAACTTGAGTCCAGGTTGGGACATGAAACCAGGACTCTTGAAATGGATGGTCTATCATATACACTAAAAGACCCAACTTAAGTTTTCAAAATGTTACTTTAATATTACATATACAAAGTCTTTTAATGAACGATATGTATTTTCATCAGAATTGGGGTTTGGCAACATCTATGACCCCTCTCATTGGTGGATAAATCCTAGAGATTATTTGAAATACTAAAATGTTAAATAACTAGTTCAAAGATTACATAGGTAGTACCAAAAGGGTTATTTTAATCCAGTCTTGCTAAGTCCAGTAATTTTCATGAAAAAATTATAACATTATGCCTCTCACTAAAATTCTTAATGTATTTAATGCTCATCTGGCATTTCTCTCAAGAACTTTCAACAGAAAAAATTTACCCCAAAACAAAATTTACCCATAAAAACAAATGTGGTTCCAAGTAAGCATCTGTATTATAAATGAATCTGTTTAGCACACAACAGAATCTACTATACATAAAAACATACTTTAGGAACTATTATAAAAAGATTCATTGATACTTGGGTTATAAAGAAAATACAATGGCCATCCTTAAAGACAAATTACATAGCACACTAAACCAAAGAAAGTTATTTACTATCTATTAAGTACATTTCTTTCCAATGGAATACTGTAAATTAAGGTGTAATCGAAAGAAAACTATGGTTCTAGTACAACAGTTATGCAAAACATCTAGGTCTTTTGCACCTCCAAAATTTTATCATTTGGTGTAACACAATATACTTCTACTATAGTAGCATATTGTCTTGAGGCAAAAAATTTTTTTCTAAAAGAAATAAATCTGAAATTCCCTAATAATAAGAGAAATAATGAAACAGAAAATGATTTGGTTGAGAAGATATATTTTATAGTCAACTTTTCAAAAATACATCCATTCAAAACAAACAACAAAAAAAACACCAATTGAAATAGGACCATTTTCTTTCAGGTACTTAAATGGATTCTATTCTAATCAAATCATTTTATGCAACGATTATTAAACTTGAACATTCCCCCTTCCAATTCCTGTTCTTGACTTCCTTTGGTCTTAAAACCATTCTCTTTCCTTCACTAGTGCCTTATCCTAAAACTTCCCTTAGCACCCAGAGTATCCTCATCCTGGATACAATCTACTATTTCAGAGGCTTATTTCATACAACATCCCTCTTCAAAACCCACCCCACTTTTCTCATTAGTGAGCTTCTCCAGGGGCTTCATTTTACAAAAGGACTGGTTTGCCTTCATCTACTTCCTGGTACTATCCTTCCCAAATTTTGTACTTTCCTTTTTTGTGCATCTTACCATCCCTTCCATAAGAATATGTAAACTCCTTGAGGGTAAGGATTTTTCTTCTTTTTTTGTATGTATGTTTCCCTGATATTTAGCACAGTACCAGCACTCAGTAAATATTTAGTAAATGCTTGTTTCCTTCCTATACCTTAAAATTTCATGTCTCCATTATTTCCTTCACACAAGGATACCTTTCAACACTGAGGATCAAAAGCCTTTGAATACTTAGAAGACAAGTAAATGGGTATATATTCTACCCCTCCCAAAAAAATTTTATACATATGTATATATAAAAAACCTGATTGCCCACCTTTACAATGAACCCTCTCTAAATTTATCCAAATGGGTGCACCAGCAGTTTGACTGCCCATACCCAGCCTCATACTATGGAGGATTTCACAGAACTTTTGTTCTACTCATATAGCCTTTGAAAACCAATGACTCCTTTCCTCCAAATCTTAATACCTGCAAGCAGGTATTTAATGGCTAAATCAAATTGAAGGATTTAAAGCCATTCATTCTTACAAAAAATGTTCTCCAAGTTTTAGCCCTTACACAATATATTTCCAAGTAAAACAGTAAAATTGACTTACGCCAATTGTCTTGTCCAAAGATGAAAATAATTTTTCAAATACTGTATGTGTTCCGGTTGCACTCCTGTAATAACCACTGCAGTAAAGCTATCTTTTTCTCTCTCCTCAAGAATAAGACTGTGTAGAAATCTTTCATCATCATTTGTGATGTGAGAAGAGTCTGATGGCTAAAAAAGTTAACATAACATTAGATTGTGATATACCACAAAAAATAAAATTGAAATTATATGAACAGAAGGAAACATTGGTATAATCAATCAAAATTTATGCCTAAATGAAAACAAATCTGTGGCTATGTAGAAACCTGCACTGAGAAATTTGGCTAAGATACCAAACTAACTTCAGCCCACTTTTGTCAAGTGGTTTAACACCAGAAACTGATATAATTTTAATCAATGGAAATGACATTTAAAAAGAAGTATTGCTAACATATTTGCTCCTAAATACCAAGGACCATGAGAACACCTGAAATTTCCCATATAAGTCTGCCTCATGTTCTTTGAGAGCAAGGACTTTCTATTCTATTTATATCTCTAGCATTCAAAATGATTTGCACATATTAAGTGCTTAGTAATAAATGTTTCATTTATTCATATCAGTACATAGGAAAGAAGTCCTATTTAGAGATTATCAGGGTTAATAAACTCAAGCTACAACTTGCTATTAAGTTGAATTACCTCAACAGTGAATCAATACTAGAAGGCACATAGTGGAAAGCAAATGGGTAAATTTTACCCAGAAGTGTTATAATTCCTTCAATAGATTCCCCAATTCTCAAAACTGGGGGGTAGGGGAAGTAAACCCCAAGTCATTATGATGAAGCTAAAAGACAGAAGGCAGACAACACACCAAGCTTGGCTAAAAATAATTTTGTCCAATTCAAATCATCTTGGCAAAAAATCCCTAACACCCCACTATTTCTAAAACTTTCTGCTTTAAAAAAAAATAAATTACATTTTCAAAAACCCATGTTCCACATATAAAATTTGGCCATAGATTAGTCATAATACACACAGACTATAATAAATACATGGAACAAAGGGCAGCTAGGTGGCACAGTGGATAGAGCACTAGCCCTCAAGTCAGGAACTGAGTTCAAATCCAGCTTCAGATACTTAACACTTCCTAGCTGTATGACCCTAGGCAAGTCACATAACCCTAATTGCCTCAGCAAAAAAAATAAATAAAAATACATGGAACAAATCTATCTATATACTTTATTTGCAATTACAAAACAGAAACTTTAAGATTACTTAATGTCCCATAAAATGAGGTTGGTCCTGATATATAACATAAAGCAAAATATAAAACAATCTAATGGAAAAAAATGAGAGGTATGAAGAATGTTCTAATAACAAATATCTACCAGTAAATTGAGGTATGAAATTATACAGGATAAGCTCATAGGATTATTTTATTTATAACTGGTCTAACCATATTCATTTTGAGATAAGGATAAGATATAGAGAGAAGTGACTTGCTCATAGTCATACAGGCAGCAAACAGTAGGGCTGGGATTGTAGAGGGTCAGTCCTGAATAAGTCAATGTATAGAAAGAGCCTGGTTCAGGTGTTACTTGGTAATTGCTCTCTGTAAGGTCCAGCAATTCAAAAGATTGGTTCACCACCTCGTTTAACAATGAATTTAAGACATACTGGAGATAAATTTAGAATAATCTTGATGGAGAATGCGTGTGACAGGAACAAGGCATTACTATTTACAACTCTGTTTTGACAAATAACCTATTATTAATAGTTACTGTTATTTATGAGCCTGTTATTGCTAGTTAAGGTGGAACTGAAATGTCAAAGTCTGATCTATACATTAACCCTGCAATGTACAGTGTCACCTGGAGGTAGCTGGTGTTAATCCAACACTAGCTTAAAGAGTATATAAATTCTGGCTCTCAGATTAATATACAAGGATTGCAAAGCAAATCTTTTTCCTGGCCTCGGATATTCAATTCAGATTCACACTCTCCGTATATATGCACTGGAGCTGGACTCTGACAAGGGATTATAACCAAAATTTTCTAATTTGTTATATATCATCCTTTCCACTGTTCCATGCTACTGTTGCACTTTTAAAATCTAATAAATAAATATAATTACATTCTTTTGACATTTTCAAACCAGAAACATTCAGATATAATACCATTATATAATGGAATTCATATTATGCATTGCAAGTGTGTGTGTGTGTGTGTGTGTGTGTGTGTGTGTGTGTGTGTATGAATGTATGTCTAGTGAGAGAGTATTAAGAAAACAAAGTCTAAAAGTTAAAAAATGTTCCTGCATCTCTTTATATACATCAGACTAGAGAAGTTATGAGTCCTCTCTTTACTTACTCTTTGGGCATTGGAACATTATATAAAGTGTTTCTGTAGTACTGGTCAATATTTTCTGGTCCTGCTAATAAGTGACAATATTGGTACCTCAAGATAGAAATTAAAATTGTAAGGAAAAAGCTCAGGAGAAAGAACACATTTCATTCAAAATAGACTGTACCTTCCGGTTTCTAATATATCCACTATAAATTGATTCTTTATTTTTCTCCTTCTTTTCAAAATCCTCTTTGGAGAGTAAAAGCTCATGAACATCTTGAGAATCTGAAGGTTTGCTAATCATCTGTTGAGAATTCAAAGAAAACTTATTAATATATTTTCATAGAAAAAACCAATTTAGAGTTCAAATGCTAAATCTTTTTACTTACTCTAGCTGATTGTCCAACAAAGAAAACAGCTTGCTTGCCACCAACACCAAAATATGAAATATCACTATTTAAACTACGAGGCACTGGTAACGGACGTACATATCCTGAATGATCACTAAAATAGAAGATTACATTAGTACTATGTTTGAACAACATACTTATTGCTAAAGTATGAGCTCTTAAATTTTATATCTAACATTCCTTAATTTGGAACAAAAGTTCTATCTGAAGACAGCATAAGACTAAGCATCATCTAGTCCAACACTCTCTTACTCTCTTGACTTCTTCCCCACTCTCTTTAGACCATTAAAAATGAAATGTCATCTGCCCAATGATTTTCTTTATACTATTAAGGAGGAAATTCTACAACATCTAGGTGATAATGTATTATTGTCATGCATATCTTATAAAATCTAGTACTCTTCTATTTGCTTACCATCTATTTAAAGGAGGAAAAAACTTATTAAAGCAACATTTCTTTGTATTTGAAAAAAGTTATTAACCTTCAATTATCACATTTCCAGAAAAATAGAGCTGAGATGAGAACAATGGAATACTAATATAATCGAACCATCTCTGATATTAAAAAAAACAAAAAAAAACCCACTACAAAGAATCCTTTAAGTGCCAACACCAAGCTTGTTATTGGCAAAGAAAGCAGCTTATCACTTGCAAAACTGTCAACAAGCAATGTTTCATTTAATCTCAATGATGTTCTTTTACTACCAAGTTTCAGACCAGGTTAAGTGTTGAAAGTACCAAGCAAATAAGAGAGAAGGGGGAAAAAAAAATTGAAGAAAAACTACAAGAAAATTAAATGTGTCCAGGGTGATTTAGAATCAGATTCCTTAAGACAGTGGTGAGGAGTAAATGGAGAAGAGGAAGAAGGAAAGGATGAAAACTATAAGTTTTCCCAAGTCTTTTGTGAGAATCAAATGTGATAATATTTGTAAAGTACTTAGAATAGTGCCTCACACATATAGTAGGCTCTTAAGGAGCAATTGTTTCCCATTTTCTTACTCTACAAGATTCTGTCTCATACTGATCTCCATATACTTTGTATTACTCAAATAAAGATGAAAAAAGTCTTGAGAATAAAAGCTTTTAACTGGACTAGTTTAATATTGGGGGCTAAAATTTTAAGATGGCATTTTAATCTTGCTAATCCTATTAAGACTTACAATTAGCAAAAACAGAAATGAAGAACACCAAAATCAAGCATTTAGTTAAAAAATACTCAGCAGAAATATTAAAAGACTTCAGAATTCTTCAATATTACTTGTACCAATTCAAATTCCGAATTAAATATTTCAGTTGGAAGAAACATCAGCATCCATTCTAATTCAATTCATTCCTGAAAAATAATCCATGCTACACAATAAACCCAATGAATGGCCATCCAGTATCTTCTGGAAACCTCCAATGAACGCTACTACCTCCTGAGTTATTGCATTCCATTTTTTAGGGGGAGGTTTATGATAAATAGGAAGTGGTGAAGGTTTAAACAAAAAGAATGCAAAGGATCAGTAAAACCTTCTTAAAGATGAAAAAAGAATAAAATGATTGAGGTTCACATAGGAAGATGAAAAACCGGAAGAGTTTTGATTAGCTCCAGAAAAGGAAATCCTTACAAGTAAAACCTCTGATCTATTAAAGTGGGAGTATTCAATTCTATTCATCAAAGCATTCAATTAAATTCCATCATTTATTTTCTGCCTATTATATATGTTAAGTTCAATCATTTTTTCCATTCTTTGAGGGATTTGTGAACTCATTAATATAAGTACTTCTTCTAATAATGCAACAACCTATGTCTTTTCATCTTAGGTGACCCAGTCATAGTCTCCAATGAATGCTTCCACTAACATGCTGAGGAGCTTCTACTTGTTCTTACATTGCATAGAAACCAAAGGAGAGCATGGGGGTTGAACATAGGTTGTCCCTCATTTCTGTCATATGACTGGGCCCCACCTTATTTTCTGGTCATCAATTTCTCTGGCATTCTTTCTGCCATTTATCTAACTACAGAATTGGTCCATTAACACAAATATCTTGAAAAAAAAAAAAAATTATAGTGAGACAGTGAAAGCCTGGCCCAGAGTAGGGCAGAAAAATCTGGCTATTCTTTCTTTGGGAAACTGTATAATGATAATAATGACCTCAAAGCTCCTCCAAGGAAAAAAAGCAAATCTTTTTAACAACAATATTCATCTAATTACATAGTCACCAAAAAAAAAGAATGCTGCTAGTCCACAAATAATTAAACTTTAGGTAACCCAAGGACAATATAGTCATATTGTCAACACAGTCATCATGTGAGCAGGTTGCAACATACTATTCACCAAGAAGAGCACAAGAAAAGTGGCATAAATTGTTGGTGGAGTTGTGAACGAATCCAACCATTCTGGAGAGCAATCTGGAATTATGCCCAAAAAGTTATCAAACTGTGCATACCCTTTGACCCAGCAGTGCTACTACTGGGCTTATAGCCCAAAGAGATATTAAAGAAGGGAAAGGGACCTGTATGTGCCAAAATGTTTGTGGCAGCCCTGTTTGTAGTGGCTAGAAACTGGAAAATGAATGGATGCCCATCAATTGGAGAATGGTTGGGTAAATTGTGGTATATGAATGTTATGGAATATTATTGTTCTGTAAGAAATGACCAGCAGGATGAATACAGAGAGGCTTGGAGAGACTTACATGAACTGATGCTAAGTGAAATGAGCAGGAGATCATTATACACTTCAACAACGATATTGTATGAAGATGTATTCTGATGGAAGTGGATTTCCTTGACAAAGAGACCTAATTCAGTTTCAATTGATCAATGATGGACAGAAGCAACAACACCCAAAGAAAGAACACTGGGAAATGAATGTAAACTGTTTGCATTTTTGTTTTTCTTCCCGTGTTATTTTTTACCTTCTGAATCCAATTCTCCCTGTGCAACAAGAGAATTGTTTGGTGCTGCACACATATGTTTTATCTAGGATATACTGCGACATATTTAACATATATAGGACTGCTTGCCATCTAGGGAAGGGGGTGGAGGGAGAGAGGGGAAAAATCGGAACAGAAGTGAGTGCAAGGGAAAATGTAAAAAAAATTGCCCTGGCATGGGTTCTGTCAGTAAAAAGTTATTTAAAAAAAAAAGTGGAATAAAACAATGTCACATTCTAGGTAACAGGAAACCAATGATCTCTCTCTGTCCTTGACAAAACTCAGACCTCTCATAGTCTAGGGAATACATACTTATTCCAAACAATAAAAAGAAATGCCAAAGACAGCTCAAAAGTCAAGTTAATAAAGATATTTAATGCTTTCAACTCTTGATTACTCCAGGCACACCAAACAAGAAATCCTACATCTCTAATATTTGCTGGCATCATATTTTCCTGTTTTACATCTGTAACATTTAGATTACTTTTTGCCAAATTATTTTTAAATCAAGTCCATTATCCATTTTTAAATAATGTAAATACTTTATATGGTACAATGGTACCCCAAAACAAGTAATATTAATAGTGATTATCAACTATAAGGAAATAAAGGATATCTCATGCTGCTAAATAATATTTTAATTATAATTTATTTCATTCCTTTACTTAAAATTCTTTTGTAACTTGCCATTGCTAAATGCATAATGTCTTATATCTAGTTATTCAAGACACTACACAATCTGGCTCCAAACCATCCTTCCAATCTTATTGATATAACTTTCCCTTTTATGTACTCTACTGTCAAAGTGAAGGAAGGGCTCATTGTCATGTATTCTTATTCTGACCACTTCTCCATGCCGTTTCTTATAGCATTCTTTCCTGGCTAAGATGGATGGAGGCACCCCCCCCCCCCCCCCCCCGCCATGTCTTTTAACATAATTTTCTGTGCCTTTTGACATGTCTTTCTTTCTTCCAGCTATTATAATTCCATGAAACATACCCAATTCTCCCCAGATGACAATGACCTATCACATCTTAAATTTTGCATATTACTTTTTGTAGTCTCTTCTTTTATACTTATCCATTCTCCTTTATATCACAATTATTTATGCAATATCTCTCCTCCCCCCACCCTTAATGAAGTATGTCATATCTGTCAGGCTCTGTACCCTATCTATTACTGCAAAACCATCAAAAGGCCTTATATATATTAAGTATCTTATATTTGATTAATCAGAAATCAAATGAAGTTATACCTCCTCTAACAGTTATGCCCTATTTAAAAGAATAGAGAAGTATACTTCCACTTCAGATATCAAGTAGGTTGGGCTAGTCCTACACACCCAAGCTTAAAAGCCTAAAGATATTCTCAGTTCATCCATTTTAACAAATTGCTGAAAGGTCTTGACATTATTTCAGCACAGACTTTGCTTTTGACCTGATCTGTTACCAGTTTTTCTGACTCATTTTATCCTTAAGTTTGTTTTAGACTATAGATTTCAAGGTTTCCTTCACATCAACTGCTCTGGTAAGGAAGGTAAAGAGACATTCTCTTTACTTTAAGTACTTCTCAGACTTTCTGTTAAAAATATACCATCTATTTCATCCTTGATTTGAGTGGACTCACTTTCCTTCTTATATTTTTTTGTATCCTCTTCATATCTCAATTATTTGGCCACATTGGCCTGACCGGGACTCAGTACACCATAAAACGTCAGCAAACAGCACCAAAATCAAAATTAAAGTTTAGCTCTTTGACAGATTAGGATAGACAGAACACTGCTAGATTTGCAGACCAATGTGACCCTAAATATATAGGAAAGTACCAATAAATGTCTCCAAATGTTTAATTTCAATAATATTTTTCCTCAAGAATTCACACTGCAATGAAGTAGAAGCATTTAAAAAAAAGTACACAGATGTAGTATGAGTTCTTATTTGACTTCTTGTAATGATCTAAAAAGAAATCAAATGAAAAAAATTTTTTCTAGTCCTTTTAAACATATTTCCATATTTGTCATGTTGTGCAAAGAAAATCTGACCAAAACTGGAAAAACCTAGAAAAAGATGAAAATCCTATGCTTCAATCCACATTCAGTCTCTCTCTGGATGCAAACAGAATTTTCAATTCCAAATCTCTTTGAATTGTCTTGGATCAACACATTGCTGAGAAGAAGTAAGTCCATTGTAACTGATCATAACATAATTTTGCTGTTACCGTGTTCAATGTTCTGGTTCTGCTCACTTCATTCAGCATCAGTTCTTGTAAATTTTCGCAGGCTTTTCTAAAATCAGCCTGCTCATCATTTCTTACAGAACAATAATATTCCATTACAAATGAAAAATATCTAAATAAAACTAGTTACAACCACCATGTTAGAATTATGAGTCAGTCTTTCTTCTCAACAGTTTTCATCCTCAAAACATATCATGTACAGTGAACATATAACTAGAGGCCCCAAGCCAAAATCCCACCTTTGGGATTAACATTTTATCACTTCTTTGATATAGACTATGTAACATTTAAATCACTTAACCTCAGTTTCCTCAAATGAAAAATGAGAGACTTGGAATTGATAATCTTTAAAATATCTTTCCAGTCTAAATTTAAATAATCCCATAATAATATGAGGAGACAATGACATAGCAAGTATTAATATAATTTTGAAATTTTAAGATTTTTATTACTATAAAACTGAAATTCTAATTGAAAACATTTTCATAACAAACATCTACACCAGTACATATGGTTTCTGAATTTAGGCCCTCCTCTCATTTGTAACTATACATCAGAACATTACAGATTTTCCACAACTTAATTTAATGCATCTAAATTCACGATTTTAATGTTTTATCTTCAATGACACAATTCCCTACAAAATTAGTGAATAAGACTAACCTTTCAAAGTCACCTTTTCTTGTAAACTTTGACAACCTATATACAGCCCAGTTGTTAAGCTGCTTAGAGGTCATTCCTCTTCCATTATCAATCACTGCAACTGCAGGTTTTCCTTGTGATTCATCAAAAAGCTAATATTCAAAAAGAAAAGAAAATATAAATACATACAAACTTAAATCTCAAAAATATACCATCAACTCTAGACAACAATCTTACCAATTTGATGTGAATACTTCGAATACCAGTATTACGTGATGTAGCAGAGAGTGAGTTGTCAATCAATTCTGCAAGGGCAAATGCTAGAAAATAGCAAGAAAATAATTATAGCACCATTTTTCAACTCCAGTATGTTTTAAGTAAAGAGCCCCAATGACTCCAAAAACATGAAATGAGAATTTCTACCTCTTAACTTTAAAAGCTTCAAAAGGTATTTAGGGGAAATTCAATACTATAATTTAATTCCAATCTACAAAGAAAAAATTTCTTAATATACTCAATGTCAGTAAGACAATTTTACAAATATATACACTTTCCATCTACATCCAGATTATCCCTAGTAGACTAAATTCCTAAAATACTCAAAATGTTAAAGTCACCCAAAAAGTAGTCCTTTTCAAATTCAATATGCCTTTAACAAAAGAGCAATGGCTCTTTAGGTACATTAAAAGAAAAAAAATTTAAGAAAAGTTTCCTACAGCCTTATTAGTGTTAGGAAATGATATTAAGATAATGTTAAGAAATGATGAATAT
The DNA here is from genome assembly GCF_902635505.1 of Sarcophilus harrisii. Lineage (NCBI taxonomy): Eukaryota > Metazoa > Chordata > Mammalia > Dasyuromorphia > Dasyuridae > Sarcophilus > Sarcophilus harrisii. The sequence continues at coordinate 497,144,404 of NC_045426.1, read as the reverse complement.
GGATACAGACAAGTATGGAAATTTATATACTAACTGATACAAAGTAAGAAAAACAACAAAAAAATATATACACAAGAATTACAACAATGAAAAACAGTAAACAAAAAAAAGAAATGTGAATGCTGTGTGATTATATAGTAAAACTTGGTCCCAAAGATGAGAATAAATCATTTTTTCTGCAAAGACAGGAGACAATGACTATGAAACATCATTTATGATGTTCAACTTGATTGATACGTTGGTTAATTCTGATGAATGCTCTTTCTTTTTTTTCTTTCTGTATTATTTTTATGTGATATCTATTGATATATATATATTCCTTTCATATTTCTTATATAACTGTTAGCTCTAAGAGTGAAAAGGGAAAACATTGAGAAATGTAAGTGACATAAAAACAAAAACCAAACATTTGAATAAAAATATTTTTAAAGGACTGATCTGAAATTTAAAGCTAAACAAGATTTAATATTTCATGAATACTTTATAATTCTTTATCAATAATTTCAATGAAATAGAATTCTTTCCAAAGGAAGAAATCACAAACCATCTATGCTTTCTCAATTTTTAAAATTTATTTCCATGTTCTAAATCATCCATAAAATCAATATCCTGAGTCTTCCTCTAAATCTATTAGAAGTCAGAAGAATGAAGAACTTGGGTTGTCCATCTGTTAGCTCACTAATCTCAATAAATGTCTATAATATCTTTTATCTTCTTTGTTATGGTATCTTTTAAGTGATTTTCTAGACTAACCTTTTCTTATAGTAGTAACACAGTTGTATAGTTACACCCATGGAGAGACTCTGAAACATCAATTTCCAAAGAATGAAAATTATCGGAGATCCAAAGGACAATGAAGATTGAATAAACGAACTAAATATCTAAAATATAAATACTGTCTCCACCATGAGCTTATCACCTAAATTTTCCCAAGTTCAGTTTTTACTATAAGATGACAGGTCTTCTTAACCATAATACTTCTTAGGGCCTTCTAACCTACAAAGTTCTACAATTCTATAAGAGAGATAGTTAAGTGAAGATAAATGTCCTAGGAAAATTAGCTGAAGCTAGAACTGGGAATATAGCCTGGAATATATATTTTTTAAATAATAGCTTTTTATTTTCAAAATATATGCAAAGAAAGTTTTTTAACATTCACCTTTGCAAAATCTTGTGCTCCAAATTTTTCTTCCTCCTTTCCCCCACCCCCTTCTCCTAAACAGCAAGCAATCCAATATGTTAAACATGCATATTTCTTCTATACATATTTCCATAATTATTATGCGCACAAGAAAAATCAAATCAAAAAGGAAAATGAGAAAAAACAAAAAGCAAGCAACAACAACAAAAGGTAAAAATACTATGTTGTGATCCACATTCAATCCCCTTTTTCTGGATGCAAATGGCTCTCTCCCTCACAAATCTATTGGAATTGACCTGAATTATCTCACTGTTCAAGAGAGCCATGTCCATCAGAATTGATCATTGTATAATCTTCTTGTTGCCATGTACAAGGATCTCTGGTTCTGCTCACTTCACTCAGCATCAGTTCATGCAAGAATCTCCGGACCTCTCTGAAATCATCCTGCTGATCTTTCTTAAAGAACAATAATATTCCATAACATTCATATATCATAACTTAGCCAGCCAACTGATAGGCATCTATTCAGTTTACAATTTCTTATCACCACAAAAAGAGATGCTACAAATATTTTTGCACACGTGGGTCCTTCTATCTTTTTTATAATCTCTTTGGGATACAGGCCCAGTAGAAACACTGCTGGATAAAACGGTATGCACAGTTTGATAGCCCTTGGGTATATTTCCAAATTGCTCGTGGAATAGATTTTAATAAGCTGCTTTCAAGTATATGGACACCAGAAGATGGATTAACAATGCTCTATTTTGTCTCCAGAAGAATAAGGAACACACAAAAGTCTAAAAGAATTAAATCTAAGCTTGATGGCAGAAAAATGTCAAAAAAATTTTATCTATACAAAACTGAAGTTGGAAGACTAGAGTTCAAGCAGATGTAGATTAACATAGGTGGAACAGCGATTCCCATCTGTATATGGATTGGACTAAATGGTCTCTATAGTCCTTTCCAACTAGAATATTCTATGATTCTGATGGTGGAAATAGGAAGTCTTTGTAAGTTTACATACATTGATTTATATTACTAGTATTACTGCATTAACATAGTATGTTTAAATTCAACAAGTATTTACTTAGTACTTGTTATGAGGTTTGTCAAAATTTAAGTTTGAATGGTTAATTATACTATGGATATTATAATAATTTTGTTTCTTGGGGATACATATACATATGTACATGCAAAAACACACACACAGACACACGTCGTTATGACATCAAAAAGATTGTTCCATATGGCAAAAGTTTAAATCTTTTAGAAAAATTTACAGTAAAATAGCGAATTGTTCAAAAACTTTTATTAAGTATTACCTAATAAAATGATAAGTCTAAAAATAGTAAACGTTGAAAGAATTCGAGGAAGACAGGAACATTTATGCATTACTGATAGAGATGTGAAGTGGTACTATTGTTTGGGAAAATGTCACTAATAAAAATGTGATTAAACCTTCTGACCCAGCAATATCATTACAGGTATAGAGATAAGGAAATATATAACATATACAGAAAATATCTATAGCAACACCTTTATACTATAGTCTCCACCCCAAAAAATTTAAACTACAATGATATGACAAAACATTAGTTTTGCCAAATATGCATATGTGTGGGTGTATACATTTATATCTTTTAGTAGTGTACATATACACTGTTTTCTCTTTTAAATCTTCATACTATATTTACAGTAGTAGAAATATCTCTACAAATTTTTCTGCTTACATTCTCACATAATTAACCAAATGTAATAATGATCTAAAGCATTATCTAAAATCTGTAATGCTTTAAAACACTGTTTGCTGTTCTTACAGCATTTATCCAAAGGCAGGATAAAATGAAAAACAGTCCTCAAAAACTGCTTTAATAACCTGTGCTTTCTTAACTGACTGCCAAAGAATTAAAAGTAATCAATGGTTGTGTCTCTCACAGCAAAAGAATTTTTAAGCCAATAAGCAAGCATGGTTTTAACTGAAAATCTCCTTGTATATTAACCTCACAATAAATGTCCTAGGTTATACTCAAACACTTTAAATTAAGGCTGAGTTCTTTACATTCTTAGAAATATAAATTCTGGCAGGCATCCTTTTTCACATCCAACGTTCACAAGGATCTACTCTTTCACAGTAGATGTCTGAAGCTAAGGGTTGGGTGGTTTTGTCTGCTTTTTAGCTACAGGCTCTTCTTAGATTTTTATCTTCTATGAATTTATAACCATCTCTCCTATCACAGTTCATTCTATACTGTAGCTACTTTTTACGGTTATACAGGTGGGTAAACAGTTGTAATGTCTCCCCCACTCCCCCACCATCCCTTTCTATGAGATTTTTTGGAGTCCAAAGAAACTATTGTTTAGTCCTATATCCCCAACACCTGTTATTTGTTAAGTTAATTTTTTGACCCAAATCTAAGATTTTACATCTATCAACAATGACTTAAGTTTAATATCCTACCTTATTAAGAGGATCTAGACTATAATGCATCATGCTATAGCTATCACTCCCAGGTTTGTGTCATCTGAAAATTTGAGAGACACGTTTTTTTAAAAAACATTAGATTAGGTTTTATTGGTGTTTTTTTTATATCACCATTACTTCCAGTGACTCCACAAAAGTACTCTGCACCAGCCTGGCAAAGGAGTCCATGGACAAGAAGTAAAGAATACTCAGGTTATGATCCAACCAATCTAGAGAGCAATTTAGAACTCTACACAAAAGGCATAAAACTGTGCATATTCTTCGAACCAGCAATACCACACTACTAGGTGTATATCTCTCTAGGATATAAAAAAAAGAAAAGGACTCACATGTACAAAAATATTTGTAGCAGTTCTATTTTGTTGTGGTAAGGAATTGGAAATGGAGGGAATGCGTCCATCAATCAGGCTAAACAATTTGTGGAATATAAATGTATTGGGATATTATTGTTCTATAAGAAATGATGAGCATACGGATTTCAGAAAAACTGACTTACATCAAAATCAACTGTGATAGACTTGGCTCTTCTCAACAATGAAGTGATCCAAGACAATTCCAACAGACTTGTAATGGAAAATGCCATCCATATCCAGAGAAAGATCTATGGAGACTGAATACAGATCAATACATATTATTTTTACTTTTTTTGTTTTTTCCTTCTTGTGGTTATTTTCCCCTTTGTTCTAATTTTTCTTTCACAACATGACTAATAGGGAAATTTGTACATAGAGGCAGCTGAGTGGCACAGTTGATGGAGTACCAACCCTGAAGTTAGGAGGACCCGAGTTCAAATGTGGCCTCAGACATTTAACACTTCCTAGCTGTGTGACCCTGGGCAAGCCACTTAACTCCAGTTGCAAGTCACTTAACCCCAATTGCCTCAGCAAAAAAAAAAAAAAAAAAAAAAAAATTATATATAGAAAAAAAATATATGTAGATATATATATATACAAAAATTGTACATACCTACATATATATGTACAATTTTTTTTTGAAAAAAATTTTTATCAAATTACTTATTGTCTTAGGGAGAGAAAGAAGGGTGTGAGAAAAATTTGGAACTCAAAATCTTACAAAAACCTATGTTGAAAATTCTCTTTATATATAATTGGGGAAAAAAATAAGATACAATTGAGTGGAAAAAAAGAATACTCATTTTAGACCAATATCTTATACCATATGCCATCCTGAAAAAACCCTAAAAATAGACATAATTTTAAGAGAGTATCATATCAGATACCTTTCATTGGTATCACAAGGGATGTATTCATAACCAAACCAGGAATTAGACAATGGATAGTTCTAATTATATGAAATTTAAAAGCTATTACATGAATAAAAGAGAAGCACTAAGGGAGAAAAAAAATCTTCATATTAGTAATCTTTAAAAATGGTTTAGGTTGTGTACATCCTTTGGTCCAGCAGTACCTCTACTGGATCTATATCCCAAAGAGATCACAAAAGAGGGAAAAAAATCCACATGTGCAAAAATGTTTGTGGCAGTCCTTTTTGTAGTGGAAAGGAACTAGAAATTGAGTGTATGCCCATCAATCATAAATGTAATGGAACATTATTGTTCTATAAGTAATGATCAGCAGGATGATTTTAGAGAACTGGAGAGACATGAACTGATGCCGAATGAAGTGAGTAGAACCAAGAGAACATTGTACATAGCAACCACAAGATTATGTGATGATCAATTGTGTTGGACTTGGCTCTTTTCAACATTGAGGTGATTCAGACCAGTTGCAATAAACTTGTGATGGAGAGAGCTATGTGCACCCAAAGAGAGGACTGACTGTGAAAACTAAATGTGGATCACAAAATAGTATTTTCATCTTTTTTGTTATTGTTTGCTTGTTTTTTTTTCCTTTACTTTATATCTAATACATTATGCAGTACTGATGAAAATTATTCTAGAAACAAACTGTGCATACCCTTTGATCCAGCAATGTTATTACTGGGCTTATATCCCAAAGAGATCTTAAAGGAGGGAGAGGGACCCACATGTGCAAAATGTTTGTATTAGCCCTTTTTGTAGTGGCAAGAAACTGGAAACTGAGTGGAAGCCCATCAAGTGGAGAATGGCTGAATAAATTATGGTATATGAATATTATGAAATATTATTGTTCTGTAAGAAATGACCAGCAGGATGATTTCAGAGAGGCCCAGAGAGACTTGAACTGATGCTAAATGAAATAAGCAGAACCAGGAGATCATTGTACACGGCAACAATAAGACTATACAATGATCAATTCTGATGGACATGGCTCTCTTCAACAATGAGATGATTTAAACCAGTTCCAATTGTTCAGTGATGAAGAGAACCATCTACACCCAGAGAGAAGACTGTAGGAAGTGAGTTTGGACCACAATATAGTATTTTCACTCATTCTGTTGTTGTTTGCTTGCATTTTGTTTTCTTTCTCAGGTTTTTTTTTTTTCTTCTTGATCCGATTTTTTCTTGTGCAAAATAACTGTATAAATATGTATACATACATTGGATTTAACATATATTTTAAGATATCTGAAGTTCTTTTTTTTTTTTTTTTTTTTTTTGCTGAGGCAATTGGGGTTAAATGATTTGCCCCGGGTCACATAGCTAAGACGTCTGAGACCAGATTTGAACTCGGGTTGAACTTCAGGGCTAGTCTACTGTGCCACCTAGTTGCCCCTATTTTAACATATTTAACATGTATTGGACTACCTGACATCTAGGAGAGAGGGGAAGGAGGGCAAAATTTGGAAGGTTTTGCAAGGGTCAATGTTGAAAAATTATCCATGCATATGTTTTGTAAATAAAAAGTTTTATTAAAAAAAAAATTTATTCTGGAAAGCAGTTGGAAATTAAACAAAAAGAGTGATTAAAGATCCACATTCTTTTACCCAGCTATTCCATTGCTAGATATATGTCCTACCTAAGAAGGTCAGTGACCAGAAAAAAAAAAAAAAACTGACCTCATATACCATAATATATTATAACAGAGGGCCATCAGGCTAATGAAGTAAATAAAGACTCTTAAATTCAATCACAAAAGGAACAACTGAAGGAACTAGGGGTGATATTTAGCCTAGGGAAGAAACTTCTTACCAAAAAAATCACAAGAGAAACTTTAAAAGTTACATGGTGAATTTACTATATATATTTAGAGAAAAAAAAAAAAAAGAGATTCTAAATAGCAAAAGTTTGAGATTCAAAAAGTAATCCTCTCCTGGTCTTCTATAACACAAATGGAAATGCTTGTTTTTCTTTGGTGTTTAAGTTTGAAATAAAAATAAAATAAGATTGAAATATTAAATGTTTTCTGTTAAAATTCTTTTAGAGACAACTTAAGTGTAAATCATAACAGTTGAGCACATTAATTTTTTAAATTAAAACAGAAAAGTAATTTGTAGAAACTGAAAAAGTGTCAGCAGACAAGACTGGGTTATAGGAAAAAGAAAGGTGGAAATAAAAAAAAAAAAAATCCCATTTAGAGTGAACTAGAATACTTACGTAAAGGATTTTGCCCTTCACTGGCATAATATTCATACATGCCACTTTTAACCAATGTGTCATAGTGTGGTAAAAAGTCAATTCGTTCCTTTGTTGCAGAAAGTAATAATTGATTGACTGACTGAAGTAAGTATAGAGTGACCCCATCTTGAACATTTTCATCTATAACCAAAAAGCAAAATTTAAAATGCATTAACTAACATTTACAAAAATCATGTTAAAACTGAACTTCCCAACACTTTTCAAAAATTTTATACCACAGTTTAATTATCTATGAAACACAAAAGTTAAGCTTTCTCCCCAATTTATACATACACTGTGATACATGCTAAGATTGTATGACTTTGTATTCAAAGCTAATAATTATTTTTAAATTCTGATTTTTTAAATTATCATAACAAAAACAGGGGAAAAAGTAAAATCTAGGAACAGGGGCAATAATCACATTATAAAGGCCCAAACACTATATATTTATCACTATTTAATACATAATTTTATTCCCTTTCATATATTTTAACATGCTAAATATAAAAGCATGAATAAGAATATTACTTACTGAAGTTATCATCAGTAATTTCTTTTCTATTTGTTGTTGTAATAACAAACTTCTCTCCAGCTGAAATCCCAAGTGCCTAGCAAAAGGGAAAAACAAGTCACTTATATATGATGATAAATTTAAATTCATGGAAAAATAGAGAAGTGAACAATATGCTTACTTGACCTCAATTTATTTATATAAACAATCTTATGCAAATTGAGCTTTTGCACATGAGATCTATGCTTTATGTCTCAGTGACTAACAAGTAAAAAGACTAGTCTTGCAAAGCTTTGTGATTAAGTATTCAGCAACTATTAGCCTTGGAAGTAGTCTTCCAGAAACTGTAACAAACAAGAGATCTGTACTATTATGTGAAGTCACCAAAAAGGAGTGACAAACATTTGGAAAGAAAGCCTATGGTGTAATAAAATAATGATTAGAAATTTTTAGTGCAAATATTTTTGAAAGCATAAAAGGTTAGTTCAACAAAGGACTAAAGGGTTTCAAAAATCTGAAGACTTCAAGTTCAAATTCAAACTTCACTATTTACTTACCTACATGACTTTCCAAGTCCCCTACAATATTTTTATTTCTTTGTTTACCTCTAAAATATGGAAGGTGGCCTAAAAATGATCTCTAAATTCCCTTCCAGCTCTAAATATATTAACATGGAATATCTCTAATATATTTATTTATAATGATATACAAAGACAATTCTCTACCTCTTCAGATTTGATTCAAATAGATGTGAAAATGAATGAATTAAATCTGAAAAACCTGTTTGGAAATAAAAACTTGGATAAAACATGAATTTATAAAACGAAATTTTAATACTGAATGGAAACATTTAATAATGAATGAATGGAATGACTAGATTTAAAGTCTTTCAAAGGAAGCAGGACAAAATTAATACATTTTTATAGAAAACAATAATAAGTTAGGACATTGTCATTTCTGGTATAACCCAGAAATAAAATAACATAAAATCTTCAACATTCCCCTAAAACTAAAATATCATGCATGTCAAAATACAATAATATAATGTTATCTTTCTGTGATATCGACTGTTCATAATCACTGACAGAATTCATTTCAACAATCAGATCTTAAATTCAGAAATTCTAAACTGTTCGAAATTTCCATAAAACGTAGGTAAAATAGGATTCAATAATTAGTATCTTCAATAAAACATTTCAGTTTAGTGTTCTTAATGGCCAACAATTTGACCAAAAATGTTCTACCTAGTTCATCCACCTTAATCAAAACTAGTTTGAGGAGTTCTTTGGATTACTAAAAATTAATGCCATATCCAAAAGTAAAATGATTTGCTTTGACTCTACGTTCAAAAAATAATGCTGTAACTTCTGAAGACAACTACAAAAGGAATTCCATTAAAGACAACATCCTGTGAATACAGAGAGGATTGGCAAGACTTGCATGAACTGATGCTAAGTGAAATGAGCAGAACCAGGAGATCATTATATACCTCAACAACGATACTGTATGAGGATGTATTCTGATGGAAGTGGATTTCTTCAACAAAGAGATCTAACTCAGTTTCAATTGATCAAGGATGGACAGAAGCAACTACACCCAAAGAAAGAACATTGGGAAATGAATGTAAACTGCTTGCATTTTTGTTTTTCTTCCCGGGTTATTTATACCTTCTGAATCCAATTCTCCCTGTGCAACAAGAGAACTGTTCGGTTCTGCACACATATATTGTATCTAGGATATACTGTAACCTATTTAACATGTATAGGACTACTTGCCATCTGGGGGAGCGGGTGGAAGGAGGGAGGGGAAAAATCAGAACAGAAGTGAGTGCAAGAGATAATGTTGTAAAAAATTACCCTGGCATGGGTTCTGTCAATAAAAAGTTATTTTTAAAAAATGATTAAAAACAAAACAAAAAAGACAACATCCTGGCAGAAGCAAATAAAATAGCCATTTCTATACTGACACATATACTCTGGGTATTTTCTCTATCCTCTTCCTAACTGGAACCCTAGACTATGGCCCTGGGGCACTGCATTTTCCAACCCTGTGGCCAAGTATCTTCTCCCACACACATAGTTTCTGTTATCCAGGTCCCCATTACTGTCTTCTAGGTATTAGGATGTAACCTAGAATACTTGGGACAATCTTTTTCGGCTTGGCTTAACACAATGCTGGCAAATAGTTAAGGATATCTACTAGTTTAAATTTCAATTCTTTAAACTTCAAACAAGTGTTAAATTGACCTAAGGTGTTGAAGATAGTGCTGATGACAATCATATGAATGCTAGTATGGTTGGGCAAAGAAATTTAAACTAATTTGTAACAAATCTTGCACATAGCAGAAGCCTACAGCTAACAATTAAATATTTTAAGTAGAAGTAATTTTAGTACTGTGAGTATATGCCTTCCATCAAGGAAGATCAGTCCCACATTAACAGTTTACAGTTCTTGTGACCAAAAATTAAAATGTCCTAGTGACTAAACCTCAATGACTTGTGAACTGATACACAAATTGCTTAATTGCCCAAGTCATTTTACCTGATGATTAAATATAAGACCTAGGTTCAAGCAAGGTCAGAGATAGGAGCTTAACCTTGGGCCAGCAGATATCAATCAGGTCTACATGTGAAACTTTTTTTTTTTTTGAGAAGCTAGAGAACCTGACAAAAGCTTCAGTTACAACTATAATATATTGGGGAACCATTTTATGGTTGAACAAATTAAAATAATGAATATCAACTTGAAAATAACACAGTCATATCAATCATGTCTCTTTTTAATAAATTCTGGTTGCTCTCTATTCCCTCAAGTATCAAACATAAAATTATTTCGTTTGGCACCCCATCCCTAAGAACTTACTACCCCCTTGCTGTCTAAGTGAGTCAATTGCAAAGTGTTGCCCTGCTGCAGTGAAATTCCAGATAAGATTACATAATATAAATTTCTTACAGACTCAATAGAGTTTTGTGATTTTCATTCAGAAACACATGTAGAAGAGTAAAGACAATGAATGAATGATAAGAGTAACCCAAGGCTGGGGAGCTTGTCAGAGTAAGACTGATGACATGATAAGGAAGTATTTTGGCAACAAAAAAGAATATTGAGAATTGAACTGGGTCACCAATAAGCTAAGTAAGATGGGAAACTTTAGGGAGGGTGCAGCCAGTTTAAAGGTTATGGGAAAGAACTGAGGGGTCAAGGGGCTGGAGGTCTTGTTAAGGATGGAAAATGAGTTAGACATGACAAGGCAGAAAGAAAAGTTGAATGACAAAAGATTATGACCAGATAAAAGAATTTTATAAACAGAGAAGTAGAACAATTCTAGGTAATAAAGGTTATGACAATCTGTACCTGGTAAAGTAAGAGTGAAGGTCAAGAAAATGAGTGAACAGGAACTGGGAAATTATGTTTGAAAAAGACTATCAATATGCATGTCAAAACCCTTTTGAAAGAAGGCAGAGTTTGGGAGTTATAAAAGATCCAGAACTAGGTATTTAGTGCATAGAGGAAGGAAGAGTATCCTACAGATAAGAAGATACAAAAGTTACCAGAATCTTAATTGGATGATACATAGTGAATAAACCTCAAAGAAATTGCTGAGTGATAGAGGGAGAGAGAGAGGGAGGGAGGGAGAGAGAGAGGGAGAGAGAGAGAGAGAGAGAGACAGACAGACAGACAGACAGACAGACAGACACTGGAAGTAGCAAGAAGGGGCAAAGATTATTCAGACTTAACACCAGAACCAAAGAGTTGGGGTAGAAATGAAAATGAACCCAGATTGACAAACCAAGGATATATTGTCATCAGGAGGGAGGCCTATATCCCAAAGAGATCTTAAAGGAGGTAAAGGGACCCAATGTGCAAAAATGTTTGTAGCAGCCCTTTTTGTAGTGGCAAAAAAACTGGAAAACTGAGTGAATGCCCATCAGTTGGTAAATAAGTTATGGTATTTGAATGTTATGGAATATTATTGTTCTATAAGAAATGACCATCAGCAATAAACTGTGATTAGTGTTTATGACAGAATATTATCGTTCTATGGGAAATAATGAGCAGGATGCTCTCAGGAAGAAAAAAAAAAAAACCAAAGTCCTCTATGAACTCAAGCAAAGTGAAATGTAATGTATACAAAGTAATAGCAATATCTCAGGATGACCAGCTGCAAATGACATTGCTATTCTCAGTAGTACTCTAAAGGACTTATGATGAAAAATCTTATCTATATCCAGAGAAGAAACTGAGTGTGTCTATATAAAAACTGAAGCATTCTCTCTTTTTTTTTTTAATTCAATTTTTCATGAGGTTTTTTTATTTCATTAGGATAGGAGATCTACGTTTTTCCCACAACGGCTTTTAAGGAAATGTTTTGCTTCACACTTCACAAATGGTTTCTTAACTGTGCGTGGGGATAAGGAAGAAAACCCAGAACTCAAAAATTTTAGAAACATGTAAAAAATTTTTTTCTTTATTTTGAATGTAACTGGGAAAAAATATAAAATAAATAAAACAAAACCAAGAAATGATAAGCAGGCTAATTTCAGAAAAGCCTGGAAAGACTTACATGAACTGATGCTAAGTGAAGTGAGTAGAACCAAGAGAACATTGCACACAGTAACAAGATGATTATGTGATGATCAACTGTGATGGACTTGGCCCTCTTCAACACTGAGGTGATTCAGGCCAGTTGCAATAAACTTGTGATGGAAAGTACCATTCCCATCCAGAGAGAGAAATATGGAAGCTAAATGTGGATCAAAATATAGTATTTTCACCTCTTTTGTTGCTGTTGTTGTTTGTGTGTTTGCTTGTTTTTATCACTTTTAACCTGATTTTTCTTGGGAAGCATGATGAATATGGAAATATTTAACCTATGTCGAATTGCTTGCCTTCTTGGGGGGAGGAGGGAAGGAAGGGAGAAAAATTTGGAACACTAGGTTTTGTAAAGGTTAATATTGAAAACTATCTTTGCCCATTTTTGAAAAGAAACAAAATATAAAGAAAATATAAAATATTTTTATTAAAGAAAATGTAAAATATATAAAAAATAAAAATAAAGAAAAAAAACAAAACCAAAAATAAACACTTGTTGAAAGAACATATATCCACATTAATCAAAAGAAGCATGAAGTAAATTTGTTTTGACCCATTTTAATGGTTTTTTTCACATCTTAGAAAAATGCCTCAATAAGATAGACCTCTGCATTGTTATCAAGTTAACAAAGAACAGTCTCAGTAATAAGTTATAAGCCAGTACTTTCTTTTTCATCTGACCCCTACTAAATTATTTCTCATCTAATAGCACATTTTTCTTCTCAAAAAGAACTAGAAATTTAAGGTTGTACTCAACTGGGGAATGCTTGAACAAATTACGATATTTGACATGTAAGTACTATTGTACCACATTTTAAAGTGATAAGAGAGAGATTCATGGAAACTTAGGAACACTTAAATAAAATGGTGAGTGCAATAAAGCAGAACCAGGAGAATAACTTACAGTTTAACAGAGAAAAACTGGAGGCAGAGCCAAGATAGTACAGTAGCAGAAAGTACTATCTGAGCTCTTTCCAACTTCTCCACAAAGATTTAGAAACTCAATCCAAGAGCAAGCCTAAAGATGTTGTTCAAACCCAAACCCCCAGGTCAGGTTCAGAAAACAAGATAAACAATTAGATTCTATTCTGAAACATGCTACTCTGGGAGCATTGAAAGTTTTCAGGTCCTTAGGCTGAACCATTATAGAGATCCTGTGATAATACAGCACTCACTACCTAAAAAAGGAAAAGATAGGTCCCCAAAACCACAAACTCAGCCAAGAAACTCCCTCCAGAAGTGCACAGGGAACAGTCCTAACATCAAATCTGAAGCTGGGAAGTGGGCTGAAAGAACAAGCAAAGAAAAAAAAATTTCTACCATAAGAAACCATTAGAACAAACACTTAAGACACAAACCTACCAGTAAAAGAATCCAAAATGTTTTGGGGTTTTTTTTTGGTTTATTTTTTTTTTTATGAGGAGGCAATTGGGGTTAAGTAACTTGCCCAGGGTCACATAGCTAATAAGTTTATCTGAGGCCCAATTTGAACTCAGGTGCATCTGACTTTAGAACTGATACTCTATTTACTGTACCATCTAGCTGTCCTAACTCCAAAACATTTACAAGCAAAGATGATAGTAAAACGTACCTTGAGCAGAAATTCAATTAAAATTCAACTAGTTTTTTAAAGTTAAAAATATTTACATAAGAACTAGAAGGAAAATTGTCAAAGAAATGAAAGCCATGGAAAAAAAGAATTGAAAGTGTAATATCTAAATTGGAATAGTAAGTACAATACAAATCTTTCCACATATACTTTTATCCCACACCTCCCCAAAATTGGAATGAGCCAAATAAAAGCTAATAATTCCCTGACACAACAAGAAATATTAAAACACTCAAAAGACTGAAAAAATATTTGAAAATGTAAGATATATCTATCTCAGCAAAAACAAATGACCTGATATATGAATGTTATGGAATATTATTGTTCTGTAAGAAACGATTAGCAGGATGATTTCAGAGAGGCCTGGAGAGGCTTACATGAATTGATGCTAAGTGAAATGAGCAGAACCAGGAGATCATTATACACAACAACAAGGAGAATAAATATAAATAAATATACGATGATCAATTCTGATGGACATGGCTCTCTTCAACAATGAGATGATTCAAACCAGTTCCAACAATCAACACACAGGGAGAGGACTATGGGAACTGAGCGTAGACCACAACATAGCATTTTCACTCTGTTTTTTGCTTGCATTTTTGTTTTCCTTGTCAGATTTTTTTTTCTTTCTAGATGCGATTTTTCTTGTGCAGCAAGGTACTATAAATATGTATACATATTTGGGATTTAACATATAATTTAATATATTGAACATTTATTGGACTACCTGCCATCTAGGAGAGGGAATGGGGGGAAGGAGGGGAAAAGTTGGAACAGAAGGTTTTGCAAGAGTCAATGTTGAAAAAATTACCCATGCATGTTTTGTAAATAAAAAGCTATTAAAAAAAAAAAAAGACCTGAAAAATAAAATGAGCAGAGAAGAATCACTCAACTAGAAAAAAGCTATGACCAAAAAATGATAAAAAGAAAATTTCTAGATCTCTTATAGCCAGAAGACCCTCTCCCTCAAAAAAAAAAAAAAAAAAAAAAGCTATTAAATTGTGCATATTCTTTTGGCCCAGCAAAATCCCTTACAATGGAGACATCAAAGAATGGAAAAGGCCATATAAGTACAAAAATATTTATAAGTCTTCTTCATAGCAGCAAAAAATTAGCAACTAATAGGATGTCCAATGAATTGGGAGAATGAATTTATGATACACATATGTGATAGACTCCTATTGGGCTATAAGAAGTAATGAAGGGGATAGTTTCAGAAATTATATGCTGATCAACACAATGATCAACTACCATTCCAAAAAACAAATGATAAAACATGTTATTCACACCCTCCAGATAAATAAGTGATGCAGCATATTTTCTTTTTCTTGGACTCATCAATAGGAAAATTTATTTTACACAACCATGCATTGTTTTTTATGGGCTTTGTTTTTCTAGCCTTCTTAATGGGTGGAGAAGGGGGAGAGGAGAGAATTTGGAATTGAAAAAATCTAATTAAAATAAAAACCAAAGATCAAAGAAGAAATAGAATTTATTAGTCACTTCCTGAAAGGAACCCCAAAATATAAATGCCCAGGAACATTATAATTATAATATAGATCTTCTAGGTCAAACAAAAAATACTGCAAGGAGCCAGAAAGGAAGAATTCCAGAACCAAGAAGCCACAATCAGGATCACACAAGATTTAGCAGTCCCCTACACAGGACCAGAGAGCTTAGATTCCAATATTCCAGAAGACAAATAATATATAGTCTTATTACTCAGCAAAACTTAGTATTATCCTATGAAAGGAAAAAGGAAGGGAAAGAAGGGAATTGGAAGAGGACGAGGAAGTAAGGAGGGGGAAAAGAGAAAAAGAAATGGATTTTGTTATTTTTTTTTCTAAATCTGTAAAATAATTTCTTGGGAGTTTGACTGATATGGCAACTAAATAAGTAGATTAATTTGGATAGTATTTGTCATTTTTATTGTATTTGCTCGGCCTACCCATGAGCACTTGATATTTTTCCAATTTATTAGATTTGAGTTTATTTGTGTGGAAAGTGTTTTATAGTTGTGTTCATATAGTTCCTGACTTTTCCTTGGCAGGTAGATTCTTAAATATTTTATATTATCTAGATATATTAAATGGAATTTCTCTTTGTATTTCTTGCTGTTGTACTTCGTTGGTAATATATAAAAATGCTGATGATTTCTGTGGACTTATTTTGTACCCTGCAACTATGCTAAAGTTGCGAATTGTTTCTAGTACATTTTTAGTTGATTCTCTAAGTATACCATCATATCATCTGCAAAGAGTGATAATTGGTTTCCTCATTACCTACTCTAAATCCTTTAATCTCTTTTTCTTCTCTTATAGACAATGCTAACATTTCTAACACAATACTGAATAGTAATGATGATAGTGGACAGCCTTGTTTCACTCCTGATATTACTGGGAATTGTTTTAGTTTGTCCCCATTACATATGATGCTTGCTGATGGTTTTAAATAGATGCTATTGATCATTTTTTTTAAATTTAATTTAATTTTTTTTCATAATTATAACTTTTTATTGACAGAACCCATGCCTGGGTAATTTTTCACAACATTATCCCTTGCACTCACTTCTGTTCTAATTTTGCCCCTCCCTTCTCCTAGCCCCTCCCCTAGATGGCAAGCAGTCCTACACATGCTATATATGTTACAGTATATCCTAGATACAATATATGTGTGCAGAACCAAACAGGTCTCCTTGCTGGAAGAGCTCCAATCTCTGAATTGGATTCAGAAGGTAAAAATAACCCAGGAAGAAAAACAAAAATGCAAACAGTTTACATTCATTTCCCAGTGTTCTTTCTTTGGGTGTAGCTGCTCCTGTACATCAGTGATCAATTGAAACTGAGTGAGATCTCTTTGTTGGAAGAAATCCACTTCCATCAGAATACATCCTCATACAGTATCGCTGTTGAAGTATATAATGATCTCCTGGTTCTGCTCATTTCATTTAGCATCAGTTCATGTAAGTCTCTCCAAGCCTCTGTATTCATCCTGCTGGTCATTTCTTAAAGAACAATAATATTCCATAACATTCATATACCACAATTTACCCAACCATTCTCCAATTGATGGGCATCCATTCATTTTCCAGTTTCTAGCCATTACAAACAGGGATGCTACAAACATTTTGGCACAAACAGGTCCCTTTCCCTTCTTTAGTATCTCTTTGGGGTATAAGACCAGTGCTACTGATCATTTTAAAGAACAGTCCATTTATTCCTATACTCTCTAGTGTTTTTAATAGGAATGAATGCTGGATTTTATCAAATGCTTTTTCTGCATCTATTGAGATAATCAGTTTTTTTATTAGTTTAGTTACTGATACAGTAAATTATGTTAATAGTTTTCCTAAAATTGAACCAGCCTTGCATTTCGGGTATAAATCTTACTTGGTCATAGTGTATTATCCTGAGGATGGCTTTCTGTAATCTCTTTGTTAATATTTTATTTAAGATTTTTGCATCAATATTAATTAGGGAAATTGATCTATAATTTTCTTTCTCTGTTTTCACCCTACCTGGTTTAGTTATCACCACCATATCTGTGTAATAAAAGGAATTTGGTGGGAGTCCTTTTTTCAAATAGTTTATGTAGTTTTGGAATTAATTGTTCTTTAAATGTTTGGCAGAATATTCGCATTCACATGTAAATTTATCTGGCCCTGGAGATTTTTTTTCTTTGAGAGTTGATTAACAGCTTGTTCTATTTTCTTTTTCTAAAATGGGACTATTTCAATAATTTATTTCCTCTTCTGTTATAATGTGGGCAATCTATATTTTTGCAACTATTCCTCCATTTCACTTAGATTATCAAATTTATAGACATATACTTGGGCAAAATAACTTCTAATCATTGATCTAATTACCTCCTCACTGGTGGAAAGTTCTCCCTTTTCATTTTTTGAGACGAAAATTTGATTTTCTTCTTTCCTTTTTCTAGTCAAATTCACTAAAATTTTATCTATTTTGTTGGGTTTTTTTTTCACAAAACCAACTCTTATTTTCTTATTTTCAATTTTATTAATGTCACCTTTTATTTTCAGAATTTCAAATCTGGTATTTAATTGAGGGTTTTTAATTTATTCTTTTTCTAGCTTTTTTAGTTGTAAGCCCAATCCAATTCCTGCTTTCATAATAAAGAGCTTTAAGGTTAATACTCTAGTTTCTTCTTCCCTGAAAACAATTATCATGAGTCAATAGTAAGTATCACCTAACAGCTAAAAACAATCTTGGGCTATATCACTACCTTGGCTGTCATCATTCTAAGGTGGTTCTCACAGAATCCATCATTACCTGCCTGAAGGAACCTTGAACAGTAACCACCAGCCTGCCTCTCTGAAGGGATTTTTTTCCAATCTTGCTCTGGTATCACATAAAAATTTATTGGGCAAAAGAGGGGGTGAATGGGAAAAAAAATTAAGAAACCCTGATGTAGAGGAAGATATCTTGTAAAGAAGATATCTTGAGGAATAAAAGATCTTCTAAAAAGTCTGCAGTATGTTTTTCAACCTCTTCTTTCAATTGAAATCTCTCTCCAAAAATACCAGTGATCTCTTGTCAAATCTAATGGTCTTTCCTTGATCTCATCATTTTTGACCACTCTGAAATCATTAAGATACTACTGATCTTTTATTTCTCAATATTTTGAGTTTTGTTGACATTATCTCTCTTTTCGTTATCCTTCTAGCCATCTGTTTTACAAGTTATATTCCTCTAGATCAGGGTTTCTTTAAAAAAATTTTTCCATTCATCGCCTCTTTTGCCCAATAAATGTTTATGCGACCCCAGATGCAAATATACAAATCATTTACTAATAATAAATCATAATTTTGCAACCCCCACATTCAGTTACAAGACCCTATGTGGGGTCATGGACAATAGTTTAAAAAGCTGGGCTCTATAATCACACCAATTAATCATGAGTGCAATATACATCCCAAAGGATCTGTTAGAACTTATCTTTTCCCTCTATCTCATTTCACTTGTGATCTCATCAACTCCCAAGAATTCAAGAATCATTTCTATGCAAAGAATTCTCAAATCAAGTATATCTAACATTAGTCTCTATACTAAATTCCAGTCCAATGTCACCAATTCGACATCTGGAACTGAATAGGTCATTCAATATTTCAAACTCAACATCTACAAAACAGAATTTAGTATTTTCCCTCCAAAAGATCTCCAGCTTCCTTCTTTACTAATAATCCTCCCAGGCAACTAAGTAGATAACCTAAATACTATCCTTGAGTCTTCTTTCTTACCCCATTATGCCCAAGTAACATTTATATTTCTCCCCATCCTTCTTCTCCTCTCCTCCCTTCCCCTTTCTCCCCCAAGTAACTATTTCAATAACTTTCTAATTGTTCTCTCTGCTTTTCAAGTCTCTCCCTATTCCTGAATTTAGCTGCCAAAATTTTCCTATTTAAAACTTCAATGGATCTCTATTAACTTCTAATGGATTTTCTATAAATTCCTGTTTGGTATAAAGCTTTTTACAATCTAGCCCCTTCCTGGATTTCCAGTCTTTTTACATTTCAATGAACTCTATCATACAACCGGAGTCAAGAAGACCTGAGTTCTTGGCAGCTAGGTGGCGCAGTGCATAGAGTACCAGCCTTAAAGTCAGGAGGACCTAAATTCAAATCTGCCTCACAAACTTAACAATTCCTAGCTGTGTGACCCTGGGCAAGCCACTTAACCCCAATTGCCTCAGAGAAAAAAAAAAAAAAAGACCCGAATTCAAATCTAGCCTGGGTGATCCTGGACAAGTCACAAAACTATTTGCCTCAGTTTCCTCATCTATAAAATGAGCTGAAGAAAAGGATAATAACTGTTGACTAACCTTCCCCAAAACACTTGTAATA
Source organism: Sarcophilus harrisii (assembly GCF_902635505.1). Taxonomy (NCBI): domain Eukaryota; kingdom Metazoa; phylum Chordata; class Mammalia; order Dasyuromorphia; family Dasyuridae; genus Sarcophilus; species Sarcophilus harrisii. The sequence goes on along the minus strand of NC_045426.1, from coordinate 497,124,682 downwards.
CTAGAAATTTGGTCAATGTGTGTTCAGTTGCACATGCATGTTTACCTGATGATGAAAAATATAATTTCTACTGACTTAGATGATGTGCATACAACCAAAATTTTATGTGCTACCATTTTGTGGAATTAATATTGTATTTTAAAAAGTGGTGGTGGAAGAACAGCTAATGAAAATAGTGATTATAACAGATTTCTGCAGTAACTGTTTGCCTCATCAGAATTTGTTTCATTGAGCTTAGTAAAATTCCTAAACAATTATAATCCTGCCTAACCTTTCAGAGCCCGATCAAGCAAATGACATTTATTAACATCCAGTCTTGTAATCGTTTCTGATAATACAAACGTGTTTTTGAGAAAAAAAAATTTATGCAAATGAAGCGACAAGAAACTCTAAAATCTAAAAAAGTTTTTTTTATAAAATCAATAAAAGAAAATTGTAAGCTTAAAATTATTCTTAAAGAAACGAAACACGAAACACACAAACTCATCATACTGTTGGGTCGTAGTCATGTGGGGAAACACCTGTATTTTCTATTTTTAAAAAAATCTTATCACAAAACACATACGAGATCAACGTTTTGTTGTATTTTGGGGAGGAAAAGCAGCTGCCAGGGGACATTTTTGGTTTTAATTTTTTGTGAAGCAAAGTCCAAGTTCACAAAATCCAAGCGGGCCACAGATACTTTAAAAAAAAAAAAAAAAAAAAAAAAAAAAGATCTCAAGAAAAGGGCTAGGTTTCAGTTTTTCCTCTATCCCTTCATGTGACCTTTTTGCAAAGTGATGATTCCTCAAGAACTTAGTGAGCCCAGCAAAATGGATAAACTATAGCATCATACAGTAACCCTGTTGCAAACATGCCCATAGAGATTTTGCAACTTCCAAACCGTAAGGAGAAACCCGCCCCCAACAACAACAACAACAACAAAAAAAATCCATGGTTGGGAAGCCAAAGGATACCATCAATACAGCCCTTACTCCCGTTTTTAAAGACAGCATCACCCTTATTTCTGAGTCAAGGCAAAACAACTTCCTCGTGAATCGATGAAAAAGTTGCACACGAATTCGAGAAAAGCCAACTTTTTAAAGTCGGAAACCTCCAGGAAACAACTTTCACAGGCCAGCAGGATGAGGAAGTAAGCCATCCTCCTGTGGCACATTTCTTCTACTTCCCCAACAGTATCAATACATGAAGAAGGTGCAGAGTGCCCGCCACCTCCAAGCCGGGAGACGCGTGCATTTCGCGCGTTGGGGATTAGCGCAAACGTGCTGGGGAGGCAAAAGGGAGACACACAAGAAACCGGGGCCGCGGGTCTCGCAGGTCACCGGCAGGTTCCCTTTCCCAGGCGCGCATTTCCCAGCTCAGACCCGGGGGCGTGTAGAGGGGCAGCTACGGGGTGACAGGTTTATGGCCGGGGCCGGGCCAGGCCAGGCGGCTCGGCCCGCGCAGCCTTGCCCAGCGCCTCATTTGCCCGCCCCGTCCCCTCCTGCGCTCCTTCCTCACCTGACAGACGGCGCCGCGGAAGCTCGAGAAGCCTGCGCCTTCCTCCAAGTGCAGCGCGCGCTCTCCGACCTCCGACTGCTCCTCGCGCCGGTCGAACAGAAAAACGGTGCGGCGGCTGCTCCCGCCGCCTTCGGCCGGCCCGCCGCTGTTGCTGTTGCTACTGCCGCCGCCGCCGCCGCCGCCTGCCGCTGCCATATTTGGGGGGAGGAGACAAGACGGGAGCGCTGGCGACGGCGGCGGCGGCCGCCCCTCTCTGCGGCGCCGCAGCTCTGGCTCCCCTTGCGGCGTCGCTTGTTACAGCTCCGAGGACCGCGGGTGGGGGAAAAGGTGTCCCAACCACTGAGGATCCGCGGCCCTGGCGGCGAAGGCGACGCGACGGCTGCCGATCTTCGGGAAGGAAACGAAGAGGCAGCGGCGGCGAAGGGGCGGGTGAAGATCACCCGGGAACGGATTTAAACGAGTCTCTCCCCCATCTCTTCACGTCACTTCCGCGCCCTCGGCGGTCCTTCGGGGGGAAGGGAACACAGTTATCCGAAAAGAGACGACGGATTTCCAGGGCCTTCCCACCGCCGAATCTCACTCCGCACCCGGCGACGCGTCAGCTTCTGCCTCTAAGCGGAGGCGGTGGGGGGCGCGGCCTCAACCGATTGTGGCGCAGGGGAAGACGGCTGAGGCCGCGGCGGCGGCGGCGGCGGCGGCGGCGATGGCTGAAGGGGCGGGGCCAGTCCCGCAAGCTCCGCGGGGGCGGTAAAGGCCTCGGCTAGGCCTTCTCCGTGGGGAGGAGGAGCTTCGAGGGCGAGCCCCGCCTCTTTTACCCTAGTGGAGCTAGAGAGCAATGACAGGTGGTTGTTAGACGGCAACTGCGCGGCCCCACAAGGCCTTAGAGCAAACGCAGTCCAGTGTCTAGGACCCTATGATGTAGGGGGCGTGGGCAAACGAGGGGAGGGCGTCACACTTGAACCCGACACCGAGCTACCGGAAGCTCCTTCGCCCTCAGCTTCCAATCCCACTCTTCGCTTGCTTTTTGTGGGCTTCTGATTTGAAGGGGACTGATGACACCTGGGCGGCCTCGTGCATGGCAATGCCACGTGGCCGGTGCCGACGTTTTGCACCCAATGGCTGCTCTTTGCTCGTTTTCGGAGCTGCAGGGATGGAGGCGGGGCTGGGGACCCCCGTGAACATTCCACTCCTTACTCGTTCCAGTCCCAATTATGGATCCCCGCACCCCTTTAGGGAGGGGAAAGATGCTCAGCCAGCCCCAACATCCCGATTTGCCAGCCCTTTCCTGAGAAATCCTCTTTCTCCATTCCTTGCCGGTGAACTGGTTTTCAGACGTTGAACTGATACCACTCTAAACCTGGAGCATCTTAAATTTTTTTCCCCCTCACGGACCTCTTTGGCAATGGGTGAAGTCTATGAAAGCTTTCATTATTTTTAAATACATAAAATATATAGGGTTACAGATGAAACTAATTACAATTTGCATAAATTCACAGACCCTAGCTTAAAAATCTGCTCCAAACCATAGGTCCCGCTTTATCCTCACAGCCTCCTTACCTCCAGAAAACCGCCAGGTCATTCGGGGCCTGTGGAATAGGCAACGCCGAGTTCGTTATTGCATTTGTTTTTGGCCCGGAATTAATAGCGCCACTTGTGTCCTGGCTAAATTTTGAGAAAAGCATTTGAACTTGGCTTTTAAGAACATTTGGTGCTACTTTTGCCCCCTTTCAATACTGCTATGAAGTGCTTAGAAATAATCAGCCGTCTTTTCAACAAAAGCCAACTTGACAAAATAACCATGTACAGACACACCAGTTTTGTTTTTATTTTGACAAGTTGGTAAGTTTAAATATGTACATAAATACGATTCGTATTTATGTACATATTTAAACTTATCAACTAGATAAGTTGATATATCTTATCAACTAAATATATCAGAACTTGTTCCAAATTTAGATTTTCTCGATGTGCTAGGATTCTGACTTGTTTGGGAAACACCTTTTAACTAAATTTGTGTTGTTCATTTTTCAGTTGTATTTTTTAATTTGCTTTAGGTTACCTGTATTTACCTGTTAATTATATTTATTCTATAAGAAGATAAATTATCTAAAAGAATGTTCTTTGATATCTTGATACCTGTTTGCTGTGTAACTTTCCTTGATGCCTTATGACATTCATGGGCAAACCATTCATATATATATAAGTCTAGAGATCTCAAAGCACCCAAGTGTATTCTGGTAAATTTGAAGATAGGCACTTAAATTCCCCCTATTAAAACATTTACTTCCACAATGCTGAGGTACCACTACACACCTCTCAGATTGGCTAAGATGACAGGAAAAGATAAATATTAGAATGTGGGAAAAGTGGGACACTAATACATTGTTGGTGGAATTGTGAATACATCCAGCTATCCTGGAGAGCAATTTGGAACTATGCCCAAGGGACTATCAAATTGTGAAATACCCTTTAATCTAGTACTGTTTCTACTGGGCTTGTATCCCAAAGAGATCATAAAGGAGGGAAAGGGACCCACATGTGCAAAAATGTAAGAGCCCTTTTTGTGGTGGCAAGGAACTTGAAGCAATGGATGCTCATCAGTTGGGCAATGGATGAATAAGTTATGGTATATGAATTTATGGAATATTACTATTCTGTAAAAAATGATCAGCAGGATGATTTCAGAGAGTCCTGGAGAGACTTATGTGAACCGATGCAGAAGTGAAATGAGCAGAACCAGGAAAACACCATATACAGTAATGAAATTATGTGATAATCAATCTGATGGATGAGGCTCTTTTCAACAATGAGGTAATTCAGGCCAGTTCCAATAGGCTTGTGATGGAGAGAGCCTTCTGCATTCAGAAAGAGGATTTTGGGGAATGAACACAGATCAAATCACAGTATTTTCATCTTTGTTTGCTTCTTCCCTCATTTTTCTTTTAGATCTGATTTTTCTTGTGCAGCATGATAAATGTGGAAATACATGTTTAATATATTTGGATTACTTTCTGTCTAGGGGAAGGAGTGGAGAGAAGGGAGGGGGAAAAAATTTGGAACACAAGGTTTTGCTAGGGTGAAATGTTAAACCATCTTTGCATATATTTTGAAAATAAAAAGCTATTATAATATTTACTTCCATCAGCTCAGCCTCTATTTTTCAATATTGCTATGAAGTCATTAGAACTGAAATTACTATTTCAACAAAAATTTTAAATTTTTGTTTAACATTTAAGAACCCTTCCAGACCTGGCTTCAATCTCTTTTCAGCCCTTATATATTACTTATCTTGATGAACTCTACAATTTAGCCTGACTAGCTGTACTGTTCCTCATATAACTTTCCATCTCCCATCTCCATACATTTGCAGCGTATCCTCCACACTAATGCCAGCTTGAATACTACATTCTACATGAAATCCTTCCTGATCCCTCCAGCTACTATTGCCTCTCTGTTAGAATCCTCACAAAGTGTTAAATCACTTATCTAATTTAGCATGGTACTTAGCAAGTTCTCTAGCTCACTAAAGTATTTAAGTACTCATTGGAGTTCACACTTTTGGGAGATTCACAAGTCAGGATTCAGTATGAGATTCACAAGTTCAGTGGAGGAGATTCACAAGTCAGGAACCCACAATCTTACTCTCAAGGAGGAGGAGTCAACCTTTGAGTTCACACCTCTAAAAGAGGATATAAAAGGATGAAGCTCAGTCAGGAGTTAGTTTGGGAGATTCAGAGAGAGCTGGAGGCTGAAGTTGGCAGAGGCAAAGGACTAGAAAAGAGAGCTCTCAGAACCAAGGAAAGCTTACCGGGCTATTTTGGAAGAGACAATAAAGTACTGTACTTTAACAGCTGGCTGCATTTGAGGTGATTATTACTTTGAATTGAATTTGAATTCTGCCTCCAGAAGCTCCCCAGGAAACCTGCTCCCAGAGAACGATTATATGTTAGAAAAGAACACTACACCTCTCCACCATAAAAAATTTCTTCTGTATACTTTAATATGCACATGTTGTCTCTTCCCAATAGAAGGCAAATACCATCTTTGTAACTAGCACCATTGTCCTTACTATAGTGTCAATAGTAGGTGCTTAATAAATGCTGATGAAGAGCTAATTTGGAAATCTGATACTAGTTTTTTATTATTGTGCTGTAAGAAATGACAGGATGCTGTTGTAAGAAAAGCAGGATTTCAGAAAAACCTGGAAAGACATGAACTGATACCAAGTGAAGCAAGCAAAACCAGGAGAATGTCATACAACATTAACACTGTTGGATGAAGAACTGTGAATGATTTAGCTATTCTAAGCAATACCATGATTCAAGATAAATCCCAAAGGACTCATAACGAAACATGCTTTCTGCCTACAGAGAACTGATATTCTCTGAATATAGACTGAAGCATACTATTTGTCACTTTCAATTTTTTTGTCTTGTACAAAATCATTACTATGAAAATGTTTCACATGATTGCATGTGATTAACCTATATCCTTTCCTTATAAAATTGGAACTCAAAACAATCCCTCAAAATGTAAAAAAAATTAGTTTTAACATGTAATTGGGGGGAAATAAAATTTTTTAAAAATGTGATTCATATTAGCTTTAAAAATTATTTAGAATTATATCAGTTTTGCTGGTTTGGATAGAGGTGTATGCATGTTTGAAGTAAACAACATGAAAACCAACTATGATAATTTACTAAAAACTAGTTTTTGTTAGTCATGGAAACCAGAGTCAATGATGATATGGACCAATTCTAACATGTTTCAACTTTAATAGCTGGAGAAAGACAGTGGAAAGTCCTTGAACAGGTTTCAGAATATCTAGGTTGTGTTCCATTAGTTAAGGACAGCTTTTACTTCTAAAATTAATAAAACATGACTAAGTAGGAGAACTAATCTTTCTTCCCTTTGCCATCCCCCCAAACCCAATGATTCTTTGAAGACACTGAAAACATAACAAGAGATTCAAGTTATCTACTGTTAGTCCTAACCTTTTTAGCGCTAGCCTATGTGCATACATACCCACTGACCCAGTATCATATGTGGATAGGTATCCCACATACACATACACATACATATAGACACGTATACTATCTTAATATTGGGAAGATCTGAGAGGCATATAAAAACTGATACTTCCAATCAATTTTGAGGACTAAAAGATAATCATGGTTAGAAATTCCTGTCATAAAGATAATAGTTTACATTTATATAAATAATACTTTAAGGTTTACTACATACCTGAATGTGATTCTTATAACATTGAAATGCAGATGATCCAGGTGTTTTGTACAGTTAAAAAAATTTTTTTTTATTTTGGAAAGGCAATGGGGACTTGCCCAAGGTCACACAGTAAACATTAAATGTCTGAGGCTAGATTTAAACTCAGATCCTCCCAATTCCTGGGCTAATTCTCTATCCCCTAAGCCACCTAGCTGCCCGTTTTGTCCATTTAACAAATGAAACTGAAGCTGAGATAAATTAACAGCTACATAGCAAATATTAAATATGGAGAACACCAAGTTGGATGCTGAAGACAATCAAAATTTAAATAGCATATTTTCTGCTCTTGAGTAACTTATACTATGCAAACATGGGGACCACTTAGACATCATGTATTATTACATGTAGACTAAGGCCAATGCCCTGGGGTGAGTTGTGCTCCTTTCCTGATAACTAATGATACATTTGGCTCAAAGTTAAAGAAACTACTCTCCTGATTGCTATCATCCTATTATCAGTTCTCACAATGAATGGAAAGGGGTGTAGGTGTCAAAGAGGAACTAGAAAGAACCTCTACTCAATAGATTTTATAGTCTAGAGCCAAAGTGAAGGTGAAATAGTTGCTCAGTAATCTCACTAATTGATTAATGTTTAAAATGCCATACTCCCAGGGAGATAGGAATTAGGAATTATGGAGTTTCATATCATGCTTTAAGTCTTTATCAATTGGTGCTTATGAGTCTTTTGTGTATTAAAGTGAGGGGTAATAAATAGGTATCCTATACCACCCCATACTTGGCAACATAGTAAATGTTTAATGATCCTTGATTATACCTTTTTATTCCCTTTTGGCCTAGACTCAGATCCATACCTAAGCTTTAAGTGATTTTTCCCTAGGACTCCAAGGTGGGAGTATAAAGAGCCAGAGACAATGAAAAAGAACATAAGGCCTGTTTATAGAGTTCTGCCAGGCTCCTCGGGGACTGAATTTGATCTTTAGGCATGAACTGAGAGTTAGGAGCCCCTGAAGGGAAAAAGCAAGTGCCTCAGCTCCTCTGGGCCCAGGTGTGGATCTGTTGTTACCATATATTACCTCTAAGTGCATTATAGAATTACAGAACAGTTCTCTGTGATATCTGAAGGGAAAAGTCACTACAAATTGGGGAAACCAGGAAAAGGTTACTCAAGGAGAATATTTCAGTTGGGCTATAAATGATAGGCAATATGTGACAAGAAGCAGGGGATTAATTTCAGCATAAGAAACAATATGATCAGGGGTCCAGAGTAATGGGAGTACAGTGAATTAATGTTTTAGAAGGGCAGAAAGATTATGTTTGAGGATTATTGTATAAATATGTATACATATATTGGATTTAATATATATTTTAATATGTTTAACATATATTGGTTTACTTGCCATTGAGAGGAAGGAGGGGAAAATTTGGAACACAAGATCTTGTAAGGATCAATGTTGAAAAATTATCCCTGCATATGTTTTGAAAATAAAAAGCTTTAATAAAAAAAGGATAATTTCTTTTAAAAAGATTATGTTTTAGGCTGAAAAGGTAATATATTACCTGAAGGGCCATGAGTGCCAGAATAAGAAGTTTAAATAAAGTAGGAAATAGGCACCAGTGTAGACTCTTGAGATATGACATGGCCAGATTTATGCATTAGAAAAATTATTTTGGCAGTGGTACTATAAAAGGATTGCATAAGGGAGAACGTAAACACAAGAAGACCTGGAGGTTATTAGAGTGATCTATAGAACAGTGCATCAAGAATAGAAACTGATGCCATGCCTACAAGAATTAGGGAAATTAAATCACTAAGATCTTGAATTGATACTGGAGATAGAAAAAAGGAAAAATCAAAGGCAAAACAAATATTACAGACATGTTTGTGGGCAATACCATGAACAAAAATTGAAATCAGGAGAACCAACTATACTGAAGGCAGCTGAAGGTGCAGGAACAGGTTGGCATTCATAAGATACATCAGAACTGGAAATAAATCTCTGGGAATAATCTACATGGAAATGGCAGTTAAAACTTTGGGAGATAGTAAGATTGCCAAAGAAAAGGTATAGCAATAATTTGTTAAATGCCTATTATGTGCTGCACACTAATGCCAAATACTGGGGTTACATAGACAAAAGTTTAACAATTCCTGCCTTCAAGGAGCTTATAATTTATCTGGAGAAGCAAGCATGCATCTCTGTTAGGTACACAAATGTGATAGAACTGGGTTTCCCTACTTTTCCATCAATAGGAACTGATTTTCCATGACAGCCAATAAAACTGCCTCTTTTAACACAGCTTCCTGTTTACCTGAAGGTGTGAAAAGTCCCACCCATGTGGAATCTGGCTGCCCCAACTTGATGGATTTCTGAAGATCACTCACATGACCATACCCTACCCTATTGAACATATGAGTTTTCTATATGAGGATGAGATGGGCATTAAGGAGGAGGAAAGGGAACAGCATGTCTAGAAAAGCCTAGTGACATTATTTCCTTGTTGCATATCCTTACTGTGTTAGGAAAAAATTAAAACTCCTTTTGTTAACCATTCAATGACTTGTCAAGTACTTCATTTCATCTCATCATCGAGCTTGAACTAAAAGAGTGCTGACATTAGGTGCCCCTCAAACACACACAAAATAGATATAAGGTAGTTTGAGAGAGAAGGTACTAGCAACTTGAGAGATCAGGAAAGACTTCACATGTAAGGCGGCACTTTCATTGAGTCTTAAAATGAAAAGAGATTCTAAGGATTGGAAGTATGAACTAAAATATATAAATGACCAAGACTTTTCTTTTCACTTAATGGTATTTTAGTTTTTCCAATTACAAATATAGTTTTCAACATTCTTTTGGGTAAGATTTCAAGTTTCAATTTTTTCTCCCTCCTCCCCATCAAGGTAGTAAGCAATCTGATATAGGTTATACATATATAATCATTTTAAACATATTTCCATATTAGACATGTCGTAAAAGAAAACTCAGAACAAAAGGGAAAAAGCATGACAAAGGAAAAAAAACACACAAAAAAGAAAGTGAAAATAGTATGCTTCTACGTGACTTCAATTCCCATAGTCCTTTCTCTGGTTGTGAATGACATTTTCCATCCTAAGTCTGTTGGAATTGTCTTGGACTACTGGATTGTCGAGAAGCAAAGTCTATCAGTTGATCATCACACAATGTTTCTGTTAGAACAAGACTTTTAATGAGAAGATATGTATATGACACTTTCCTCTGTAGAATAGACAAAAAGTCAGCCAGAATTCCAGAAACAATAGGAAAGGAGGATCCTCTGGCAAAATGAATATCAGCATAACCAGAAGTCAGATACAAGTAGTCTGTGTCTATGGACTGCAACAAAACTCTCCTTTATAAGTCCTAGAATGATCAAAAAGATCCAGGTTACTGACCTGGGAAACCTGAGGGAGCTATAGTGGAAAATAGCCAGCTTGATACCAACCAAGGACTGTGCTGTAATTCTTGGACCTGAACAAGCTAGGCCCAGGAACTCCAAAGTCTATAATGCTATCTAGAGATACCTTAAAGAAGGCTAAAGTAAGAATTGGAGGTTAGTTCAAGAATTGAAGAGACTCGGGCATGACCAAGTTGATTAAATCACACTTATCCAAAAGTATATCATTAGACAGAATTTGGCCATGTTATAATCATGAACTAAAGCTCAAGAGATGAATATATTTTAAAAATCCAATATTAAAAATAAGATTATTGTAACTATAACTCTGTGACATCAGCAGTCAGAGATCCAAAAGAAAGAAATGGATTTTCTACAATACACCAATCCCTAAAAGAAATGAAGAGATCAAAAGTGAAAAAATAGCATTAGGGAATAAGTAGCTTAGAAAAGAAAGGCGCAAGTCTTACTCAGATAAGGGGGCTCCTTGAAAGCTAGACTAGATGGAATAGAAATCAATAATTCCATGAGATAGTGAGAAATATTAGAATAAAACCAAAAGATTAATAAGTAAAAGAAAATGTAAGCTATCTGATATAAAACAAAACAAAAAAACAGTGACTTGGAAAACAGGTCAAAGAGATTATTTAAGAATCACTGGAATCCCTAAAAACCATGCCATTAAAAAAAAAAATGTGATGGTATAAGGCTAACATTCTAATATGGGGAATAGAAACAAATGCCTCTTCAAAATTGTAATGTCTTCAAATGGTATTAAGGAAGTCTTCAAATAATATTAAAAGCGTTAACTAAGAAAAGCAAAGAACCTGAGTAGAGGTTGTTTCTGTACTCAGGGTTTAAAGGATGGAAAGTAAAAGGGGTCAGGATAAAAGGAAGAGTATACATACATGAACTGATGATAAGTGAAATGAGCAGAACTAGGAGATCATTGTACACAGCAACAAGACTATACAATGATCAATTATGATGGATGTGGCTCTTTTCAACATTGAGATGATCCAGGCCTGTTCCAATGATCTCATGATGATGAGAGCCATCTACACCCAGAGAGAGGTCTGTGGAGACTTAGTGTGGATCACAATATAGCATTTTCACTTCTTTTGTTGCTATTTGCTTGAATTTTATTTTCTTTCTCATTTTTTTTCCTTTTTGATCTGATTTTTCTTGTGCAGCAAGATCATTGTATAAATATGTATGCCTCTACTAGATTTACATATATATTTTAACCATGTTTTATATGCATTGAATTATCTGCCATTTAGGGGATTGGGGGGGAGGGAAGAGGGGATAATTGGAGCACAAGTTTTTTTTGCAAGGGTCAATGGTGAAAAATTATCTTTGCATATGTTTTGAAAATGAAAAGCTTCAATCAAAAGGAAGAATATAAAATTTAGAAATAAGCATAAATAGGATGGAATTTGCTGTTTCTCATAGGAAGTGTGCATGTGAAAAGAATATTAAAAATATGAAGGAAGGGCTAGGGGAAATGAGAATCAAATAAATTTCCTGCTTATATGAAACTAATTAGAAGAAGTTTAAACACAAAGACACATAGTTTGATGTAAAAATACATTAAATTCAACTAAGAAACAAATGATCATAAAGAAGTATATTTACAATATTCCTGACTTTAGCCAGTCCTCCTTTAATTTATGTTTGATACTGAGAAAAATCAGATATTCACTTGTTATTCAACACTTAATAAAAGATTTGCTCATGCCCATCAATTGGAGAATGGTTGAGTAAATTGTGGTATATGAATGTTATGGAATATTATTGTTCTGTAAGAAATGACCAGCAGGACAAATACAGAGAGGATTGGCGAGACTTACATGAACTGATGCTGAGTGAAATGAGCAGAACCAGGAGATCATTATTCACTTCAACAATGATACTGTATGAGGATGTATTCTGATGGAAGTGGATTTCTTCAACAAAGAGAAGATCTAACATTGTTTCAATTGATCAAGGATGGACAGAAGCAGCTACACCCAAAGAAAGAACACTAGGAAATGAATGTAAACTGCTTGCATTTTTGTTCTTCTTCCCGGGTTATTTATACCATCTAAATCCTATTCTCCCTGAGCAACAAGAGAACTATTCGGTTCTGCACACATATATTGTATCTAAGATATACTGTAACCTCTTTAACATGTATAGGACTACTTACCATCTGGGGGAGGGGGTGGAGGGAGGGAGGGGAAAAATTGGCATGGGTTCTGTCAATAAAAAGTTATTAAAAAAAAAAATTTGCTTAGCTTAGCAAAATAATCAGGGAATTAGATCTTGATACCTTGAGTTGATTCAGCTGAGTTTCTCAAGGCTGTTTTATACTAGGGTAACTAGGAAGTGATATCAATAGCTGGAACCTTTAGTCCCCTGAGTCAATCAAATTTTAAGACTGGTTTCAATATCTTTTAAGAAAAAACTAGCCTAACTTTCATGGAGAAAGGGATTAGCTTATTGTTCCCACTACTGGAAGGAATGGGTTAAGACAGAGTTGTCAGAGGGAATAGTCACAAACAAAACCAAATTCCCCATCCTAAATAAGATTAAAAGGAGGAAAATAGAGGATGTCTCATCTCCCTGCCATCAGTGTTTCTTGAACTCTCTATTTTTTATTCAAACATTCAACTAGATAGGTGATCTTATCAATTTAGGAGTTGCCACTTATTCAGGTTGCAACCTCTCCATGCCTGGCCATCCTTTGTGACTCTCATCTACAACCTCACAAAAATTCTACACAATATCCAGAAGATTTTCCTCATTTTTCTCTTAATATCATAAGGATAGCAATGGAGCCCTCTGATCTTCCACCTGCTGTCCCTCACTCACCTTCGAGGATGACACCATTAATGACATCAAGCCTCTTGATCACTCCAACTTCTCTTTATGACAAATAGTTCCTTGGTGCTTCCTGTAATCCTGCTCTTATTCTTCAGAGCTCCTCCTTGCTGTTTAGTTGCAAATACTCATACCCACCATGTATCTTTCCATTGCCCTTTGTGTAAAACTCATCCTTAATTCTTTGAAGGCAATATTGTTGTAGGTCTTACTGCCATATAACAACATTAGTAAAGTTTTTGTATTAAAAAGGTATAAAAAAATAGCTTTTGCTATTACAAGAAGCTTGAGTCAATACAAGTGCTTTGTAGTGAAACAAAATCAATCCAGCTTACTCTTCCCTTTCTTTTTAACTCTAGATCCAGCTCATTATCCATTTATATTTTTGTCTCAGATATATACACTATTGTAAAAGCCCTATAGATTGTGCATTGAGGTGTGTATGGAATTCTGGGCACTAGATCTTCATCAATTAGATCTTTCCTTTGTGAATAAAAAGGCTCAAATTCCTTTGCATGAACACAGATCTCTTCCAAGAGATTCCAAGGAACTTGTTGGAATCCACACAACTTCAATCCACAGAAGGATATCCTCACCATTCATGAGGAATCCCTTCTTTACCTGGTCTCTGAACTAGATCTCCTCTATCACTATGATAAATACTTTTGGTAGGGATCTGTCTTCCTGTTATATTCTTCGCCTGATGTTTTATTAAGGGGATCATTGCATAGGGTTGTCTTGTTTGTTAGATTTTCCTTGAATGTTTTAGACATATGAATAGAAAACATCTTGTTAAAAAGTGCTGGGGGGGGGGGGGTTCTATTGAATGAATGTTTTTTTCATAATCAAATAAGCAAAATATTCTGTTTTTCAGTCAGCTGTGATAAGATCAAGATGTGATTATCATTTATAAAATCCTGCTTGTTTCTCTACTCATTGAGGATCCCTCAATTCATCTATGAATAGTCTTTATATAGATTTTGTGCAGGTTGAAGAATAGACATATAGTTGGAAGTTGTTAATTTTTTTTAATCATCTTTTTTATTAAATCAATAAAAGTAAGATATTTCCCCAAGTTTTGGTATTTTCCATTGTGCTGGTTAGTGTTTAACAACTGGCTCGCTGGAAAAATGCATTCATGTACATTTATGTTTATATATATGCATACATAGCAGAAATTTTACTGATATAAAGAGTATGTAGATGATTTACCAATAATAATAAAACATATAGTACTTTTTATTGTAAATTCCATTTAGTCAGTTGATTCTCATAAGATGTTTTTAGGCATTTGATTGTTGCCAAACTCATGGATCTGGAGTCAACCTATGGCATGTCCTCTTGCATAAATTACATTCCTTAACCTTTATGTTCAGAAATCTTTTAGCTTGAGCTAAAATTAATCAAAGTCATGCTAACTTTTTTTTTTTTTTAGCTTTTTTTTTATAAAGTTTCAGGGATTGGATTATTATTTCTACATTATTATCTACAAAGTTCAGAAAATTGTTTAAATCAATTTCATCTTTCATAATTTCACTTAAATGATATCAACTAGGTGATGCAATGGATAGCGAGCTGGGCCTGGAGACAGGAAGATTCATCTTTTGAGTTCAAATCTGGCCTTAGACACTTACTAGCTGTGTGACTCTGGACAAGTCTTTTACTCTGTTTGCCTCAGTTTTTTATCTGTAAAATGAACTGGACAAGGAAATAGCAAACTACCCCAGAATCTTTATTAAGAAAATCCTGAATAGGATCATGAAAAGTTAAACACAACTGAAAAACAAGTATAACAATAACAAAAAGGCCAAGTAGATGATTCTAATAAAACAATTAAAGATGCTTTTATTGATATTGCTCTCCAAAAAAAAAAAAAAAAAAAGTTCTTTTGTTGAATTATCTTTTACTAACATTCTTAAAAATAACATTAAATTTATTATTTTTATTAAATAGAATTCTTCTAAACTTACCTGTCAATAAAATCTTCAATTTGAGAATCATGCATTCCAAGTACCAATGTTTAAATTTTTTATGTTTGATTAATTTTTGTGTCTTCTAAATGTTGTTTGATCTTGACTGTAATGAAAATAATGAAGAATTCTTCAAGAACATCAATTGTTAAAGCAGGGACTTACAAGAAATTGTTATTAGCTAATTTCTTTGCCTTTTCAGAACAAGAAAGAAGAGAAAAATGCACAAATAATGCAGGACATGTATGTCAAACAGTGGTAAGAGCTCACATATTTCACCCCACCCATCTCTGCCCCATACTTCTTCAATGTTAGTAATTCCAATCTAAATCATTTAACTATAATTTCTATAATTTCATTTGATTTTTATTAGACTGGTAATATCAGAATAAAATTTATACAGAAATATTTTTAAATGATTAACTTGTTTTGTTTCTAATATTGAATCATTCAGTGATACATGTCACTATTATAGTTCAGTGAATAGAGCACAAGGCTGAACCAGGGAAGACCTGAGTTTGAATCCTGCCTTAAGCATTCCCTAGTTCTGTGATTGGACAAATCCTGTAACCTCAAATACATCACTTTCCTCCATTGTAAAGTGAAATATTGATAATAATTATCTCCTGGGGATTAAGCAAGTTAACAATATGTAAAGTGCTTTGCAGACATTAAAGCCCTGTATAAAAGCTAGCTATTGTTATCTTTAAAAATAATTACAATGATTTAAATAGTACTACAAATAATTTAAGAAAATTTCCTTACAACTTGTAACTACTCCAGTCTTTCTTCTGAACATTGTCTTAGTTCACTTTCAAATTATTCATTATGAAATTTGTAATCATATAAAGTACACTATAATGTACTGAAAATATACTCTGCGATGACTGACACTAATTCTTTTAAAACAACGAAAAATATTACAGGTATAGAAGTTGACTGTGTGCACACTGACTGTATTTAAGATCACAAAATTCCCCAAACCTCTCTGGACAGTACAAACTAGATGCAGTATACAATAATCTTCCCTTCCTTTTAAAACGCTTTGTAATTCTATTCTTGTATATCTTAAAATTGCATTTCCTTTAGCACAAATCTCTACTTGTTTTAATAAGATTGCTTTTCCTATCTATGTTCCATTCCTAATTTTTTTTTAATAAGCAGTTCTCAGGAATTATGATGTGTGGTTTCAAGTGATGAAGAAGATAGGTATTGGTTTTTGTTGTTATAATTTCTGCAAGTCTTTCCCACTTTTCTTCTCTTTGTAATTCTTTTTCTATTTCTAAATTTGAATGCTCTTGGGATGACTTTGCTTGTTAGACATCTTGCTGAGCCTTATTTAGACTGTTTTTATCCTCCACTGTTTCTCCTTTATGAGATTACATTGCTCCTAATGATCCCTCATCTTTTGTAAAATTTTACAAATGTTTTTATTATAACATTATATTCTTAATTTGACAGCTATCAGTTTGGCAAATACAACATTTACTGATTAAGGGACTTTCTGGACTCTTTTGGTCTCTGTGTAGCAATTAATTTAAATTGGTTTAACTTTTAGAAGAAATTATTATAGATGGATAACATTTCTGTTGTCCATTTCTCATTTTAAATTTTCAATAGCTATTTTATGTTAGGACTATCTTCTTAATTATATGCCATTAATTTTTCTAAGTACTATTCATTCTTAACAATTAAGAATATTAAATTATAATTAGTAAACATATTGAATCATAATAATTCAATTACTGGTCTTACGATATAAATAATGACAATATCATAGTAACCATAAATAATAATTACAAAATATTTTAATTTTGACAACTGCCTTAAAAGACGTGTATGACTCCATACCATGAACACCATTACTTTATACCATTGTCAAAATTATATTTATAAGGCATAGATCTAGTCATGCCATTTCCTCAGTTAAAAACCTCTACTGGTTTCCTCTAGAATTTAAAAACTTTGGTATTTGTGCCATAAATTTATAATATGGCTCCAATTTCTCTTTGCAACTTCACCATCCTCCTTCATGCCAACTTCATTTCTCACATTTCCAGAGACCACGGATTGGAGGACTTTCTGCTCCGGGGATTCATGGTCTTAATTGACAGCTGTTCCACTTTCGCTCCTTTTCCTACACAGCCTCACCTCCCATTACAGACCCTTCTCCCTTTTCCTGACCCCACTCTCCATTTCTGGGACCATATACCAGTATCAAATCCACATTACATCGTTCCTGCATGGAGTAGGACATTCCTTTTGGACTCCACTCACCATTCCTGTAATTTTCAAGACCATAGTGCTCCTCTCAGGCCATCATTGCTCTATAGGTATTGTTTCTGCCCTTAAGCTTCTTAAGGGCAAGGACTGCATTTATATATGTGCTTGTGCTAGCACATAGTAAGCCATTTCTTCCAGCTATCTCCCAGCATCTCCTCCCTAGATCAGTTAATGTAGAGGACCACGCCTAAGTACAAAACCTAGAAAGGACAATACCATTAAGGGGCGGGTCTTTCTCTGAAAGCCCCCACAGCAGTGAATCATACCACACCTGAAGGAATTGCAAATCAGTCTATACTGACGCAGATGTTGCTTGTGAATTGGGAATGAAATAAATCCGGAGGAAGAGGGAAGAGGGGGGAGGTCAGAGAATGCAACTGCCTTTCAGTTTTGTATCTTGTATCCTCCTCTTACCCGAAAGGAAGCAGTCACTAGGAGGTGGCTCCCATAACAAGTTAAACTCCTTAAAAAATAGAGCCTCTACTTTTTCCTCCTCTTTTTAAAAAACACATGTAGTCTGGTTTTTATACAAAGTTGCCATTGTTAATTGTTAATTCTAAAGTTCTTCAATCCTTCTTGACTTCTCTGCATCCTTTGATGTTGCTGATCACCTTTTCCTTCTGGGTATTCTCCCTTCTCTGGATTGGCTCACTTTTGGTCACGACCCTTCATTTTCTTTTGCTGGACCTTCGCCTGTGTCACGAGTGCTAACTGTTCATGTCCTCACAAAACACTTTCCTAGGTTTACTTTCTCTCTTTTTCCCCTTGGTGATCTCATCAGCTCCTATGGAATCAATTATCCCATTTACAATCACATAATTCCCAACCATATCCTTTACCCCAATTTTTCCTGAATTCTATCTAGTATTATCTTGTAAATTGTCTACTTCTCATTTCAAATTGAATATCCCATAAACATCTCAAACTCAACTTGTCCAAAATAGAACTCATTTTTTTCCATCTCTAAAGCCTGCTTCTTTCTGAATTACCCTATCAATAGGGTCACCATCAACCCCCTACTTATCCAAGTTGGCAAGTTCTATGTCATCTTTGTTGCCTGTATATCCAAATTTTTTTTTACCATTTTTGCCTCTACAACTCTTGCTTTCTCTGCTTACTTGATCACAGCCCTGGTTTAGGACCTCATCACCTCTTCTTGCATGAATTACTATAATAGCTCCTGCACACTTGACTTTTCATTCTTCTTATATGTTATTCCCTGTAGTAATCTTAGGCCCAGCCATGCTGACACACTTATACTTCCTCACATGTGCCATTTCTATTTCAGTGATTTTTGAACTGGCTATTTCCATAAGTATAATGTTTTCCTCTCTTACCTCTGACTCCTTGAA